>NW_011645745.1:0-375205 GCF_000225545.1 Orbilia oligospora ATCC 24927
ATTATTATTAACAATAAAAAAAAATACGAAATCAAAAAAATCCTAAATTTATAAATATATTACTAAAAACTTTAATACTTTTTTTAATAAAAAAGTTAAAATAAACTTATCTAGTAACCAATATCCAATATTACTTATACTTAGGAATTACTTAACAATTTTTAATCTTGATTAATTCAATTCCTCTATCTAACATACTTAATTTTATTTTATTATTTTAGTATAATTTAAAAAAAATAAGTAAATTAATTAAAATTTTTTAATATTTAGATATTATTTAAAATTTATTTTTAGTATTAGATTTTTTTAATATTTAGATACTAAAATTTATTTATATTAACTTATATAATAAAATCTAAAAACTGCAAATTAAATTAGTTTAAGTTTAAAAAGCTATAAAAAATTTTAGTTTAATTATCGAAAATTTATTGGAGTAGGTAATTAATAATTAAATCTTTAATTTAGAAAAAGAAATTTAATTAAAAAATCTATATTTAAAATTATTAGAAATTTTAGAATTAAAAATATTAAAGATATTAGAGAAAAATTAAAAAGAATTTTTTAAAAAACCTTTAAAAATTTTTGAGAAATTAGAATTTTTAAAAATTAAGTGTAAAAATAGTTATAAAGGATTTATATTATTTAAAATTAATAAAAAATATTGATATAATAAAGAATTTATTATAATATTAAATCTTCGAATGGAGTATTAATAAAATATTAATATTAAAAAAGAAAATTTTGTAACAAAATAATTTTAATATGATGAATTTTAAATAAAAATTTAAATAATTGAAAAAATTTTTAAAATAACTATAGAAAATATTTAAGTGATATTGTAATTAGAAGAAAAATTATATAACATAATATAAATTGTAAATTTAGAATAAGAAAGTATCTAAATCTAAATTTTAAAATTTATAGTATAAGATTATAATTATTATATTAATAAATATAGTATAAAGTCTATTTAGGTTTTTATTTTATATAGATTTTTTGGCTTATATAAAAATAACTTTTGTTTAGTTTAATATTCTATATATTTGAATGTTTAGTTTAAATTTAACTTTTATTTAGTTT
The DNA here is from genome assembly GCF_000225545.1 of Orbilia oligospora ATCC 24927. Classification (NCBI taxonomy): domain Eukaryota; kingdom Fungi; phylum Ascomycota; class Orbiliomycetes; order Orbiliales; family Orbiliaceae; genus Orbilia; species Orbilia oligospora. Next base: position 1,081 of record NW_011645745.1, read on the forward strand.
AATAAATTATATAATTTTAACTTTTGTTTAGTTTAATATTCTATATATTTGAATATTTAGTTTAAATTTAACTTTTGTTTAGTTTATTTTGTTATTTTTTTTGTTAATTGTTTATTTAAACTGTTATGTTTGTTGTTATGTATTTAGAAATTAAGTAATAATTTAAGTATTAATTTATATTTATATTAGTATATTATTTTTGTCTTGTGACATTTGTGTATTATTTTGATATCATGATTAGTCCGTATACGATTTCTTACACTATCTCTAAGACGTGTCTTCATACATAGTGATTACACACACCACAAAACCTACATATATCTATTTCTCCTGATAAGAATAATAACAGATTATGATAAAATTATGTTTTTTTCCCTGATATAGTTGCTAACAATCATTTAATTAATTTTAAATTATTTGAAAACGTTTTAAGTGTTCTATTGTGGTTCCCGTGCGATTTTGTCACGAATTCTTGGCTGCACAAAAACAAACGCTGGCAGAATGGCCCGTTGATTGGGTACGTCACTTCGCTGTTTTCGAAAGATTCTTACTTTCCAGACTCCTGCTACTGTCCCGGTACTTATAGAATGCCTTCTTAGAGGCCTTCAGGGTGCTGATGGAATATAAGGGAGTAGAAGCTATCTGTAGGATATGGTATATATGCCTTACGCCTTTGCTTCGCCTCGAAGCCAGTTTGCCAAATATTCAAATTTCTTTGATCTATTTTTGTTGTTGTGATTTTTGGGGTAGGGACCCGATGTAGCCGCCTAATCTTAAATTTATTCCTTTCGTAAACCTAGGCCCTCAAACACCTCAAAAAATCATCACCACATTTCTGATCTAATCAAAATGGCAGACCAACTCCTTACTTCGCTCCTTTACCAAGTGCCCAACAATCTTAGTTCGAACTGCGATGCGTACAATGGGTCAATTGCCTGCACCCAATTGTATCTCAACGCTCTTGCAGAGGCTGAATGTGTCAACCATAACATTTACGCTACAGGCTTCGACGTCGACCAAATATGGATGCAAAGCCAAGTTCTTTTGGGGAAAATACGGGATTCTACTTATTCACCTCATATCCTCCGAGCTGGTACCAAACGCAAACTACGAAACAAGCGCATGAGACGTGGTACAGCAATTCAGACAGAAGAGTCTCCGAGCTCAACTCATCATGAAGTTATTGATCAGGACCCCCTTGAGAGCGAGGGCTCCTCTTCCGATTCTGATACCGCTGAGACTAGGGTGGACTACGGACAACTAAAAAATGACCATGTACCTACATATAACGAAACCCGGTCGCGCCAGGAAGGAAACGAACTCGACGACGGATTTTTCTCGATTGATGCTTTTAATCTCGAAACAGAAAGATTTGAGCAAGCAGATGAGCTCGGAAGATCATTCGGTGGACTCGATACGACGATTGATTGGAGTATAGACCCGGACGATGGTGATCTGGGCTCTGATTCCCCGGAGGATACAGACCACACCCTCATGTATACCGATTTTTTTCTTCCCCCGGGACATCCCGGGAGTCGTGTTGGGCTGAATAGTAGGAATACGAGTGCAAAACGATCGGTCAGCGAAGAAGCTATTTCTCTCGAAGCTATTGGCGGCTTGATGAACGAAATCGAACGAGATCTATTTGACGACATATCACCCGATCAACAAATACAAGTGCCTGGGGACTCTGAAATTATGGATTCTTCTTCACACAGGAGCGCACAAGCTCGACTTAGCGATAGTATACGACAATTGGAGAAGCAAAACATCAACCGACGGGAATGGATGTTATCTGGCGAAACGAATTCAAAACAGAGGCCCTTTAACTCTCTCTTGCAGGAAGATTTGGATTTTGAAAGGATTGGAAAGCCAGTTCCTGTTGTCACGCAGGAATCGACGATGACACTGGAGGAGTTGATCAAAGGAAGAATCATCACAGAGCGTTTCGATGAAATAATACGTAGGAATCTAGAGCACCACGAGAAATCTCGCCGCTCTATCGTGGAACTCGAAGACTCAAAATCGAAAGTCGGGTTGGCGGAAGTATACGAGCAGGAACACCTCGAAACCATGACGCCGGCCCGATCGAAAAGCGTGGACGTGAAATCAAATGCCCTCAGATCCGAAATAGATAGCCTTTTCTCCACGGTGAGCAACCAGTTGGATCTGTTGAGTTCCTGGCATTTCACGCCGAAAGCACCACAATCAACGCTTTCAGTTGTCCAAGACGTTCGAACGCTTAATATGGAAGAAATGCAGGTGAATGCAAACTATATCTCCGAACCCACATCGACAGCGTTGGCGCCGCAAGAGATTTACAACCCCTCATCTAAGGAGAGCCAGACCGACAGCGTGATCAAAGTTTCTGGTATCCCTATGTCTCTCTCCGAGGTGGATAGAAGTCGGAGAACAAAAGTCAAGAGTAGGAGGAACCGAGAATTGTCTAATTCATCAAGAGGTCGAAGCCGCATTGATGAAAACGCGGGGCTTTTGAAAACACTCCGAAAAGCAGATGTTGCTATCATAGATCGAGAGGGTAAGCAGACATCTTTGGGAAGCTCTCAACCTGGGAGGGCTTCGTCGTCTGTGTCGCGGATTAAGCTTTAGATTTTTGCAATGGCTTTCTTTTTGTATTTATAATTATATCAACCTTGTGATATCCCAAGATACCTTCTAATTAGGCCGTCTACAGACTTCTAAAACCAATAGCTTCAGTACCTAGAACCTTGTCTGGGGCTCTAATATTACATAAGCACTTCAGAGTTGGTGGTTATTGTGTTGTTGTTGATTTACAAGCTCGCCTGTGACTGCGTTTTCTAATTAGGTCTAGAGCTAAGATCCTATCTTGCGGCTCTTGGCTTGGGCGAGCGACAAAAACTAATCCCACTACACATCCTGAAAACCCGAAGCGACAACCACAAAGCTTTATTCACCAAACTTCACTCTATCAAAGCATCCACTGCCAACATCTTCAAAATGGGAAAGTAAGCAGCTTCATGGTTACTCCGATAGACACCGTATCCATTATCTCGGAACTAATCGATCTTCGAATCACAGGGGCAAGCCAAGAGGTCTAAATTCTGCTCGCAAGCTACGAAACCACCGTCGAGACAAGTACGATTTCTACACACCTCGAAGCTTGGTCTGGTCAACATCTGGGAAACTAATGCTTAATTAATAGCCGATGGGCGGATTTGGGATTTAAAAAGCGCCTTCTAGGAACTGCCTTCAAATCGTCGCCCTTTGGTGGCTCGTCGCATGCTAAGGGAATCGTCCTCGAAAAAGTTGGTGTTGAGGCCAAGCAACCAAATTCTGCCATCCGTAAATGTGTCAGGGTCCAACTTATCAAAAACGGCAAGAAAGTCACAGCATTTGGTTCGTTCTTATTTCCAGAACTCCCGGGACGGGACAGCACTAAGGCTGACAACAATCTAGTTCCCAATGACGGTTGCTTGAACTTCGTAGATGAGAATGACGAGGTTCTTTTGGCGGGGTTTGGTAGGAAAGGTAAAGCTAAGGGTGATATTCCCGGTGTTCGGTTCAAGGTCGTGAAGGTCTCTGGAGTCGGTCTTTGTAAGCCAAACCCTTGAATTATCTCATATTTAGCCACCATCATACTAATTTGATCCTTAGCTGCATTGTGGAAAGAAAAGAAAGAGAAGCCAAGAAGTTGAAGCTTCTACTTCCAATTTTCAATCCGCTGCTTTAATCCTTGTTTCCTATTCATCTATGGCGTTTCTGTTGTGTATGTATTATGAAAAGGACGAACATTCTAGAACGACAGGCTTTGAGATGGCAGCAAGGAGCCTGCAACCTAATACGAAACTGATACCTGTGATCCCATGATTGGTGGACCGGCAGGATCCTCCCTGGCATTCGACAGTAGCCCTTTCGATAACCGAACGTCTTCCTATCCTTTGAATTCACAGCTTACTAGGCATATTAAGGCTAGTAAATAACGAGATAATCAAACACAACTTCCGTTAATTTATTTCAAGATGGATGCTTATTCCGAGGGTATCCGCGCAACAATAACTCCAGTACAGTAGCGACGACAACAATAACAATGACAATGACAATGACAATGACAATGTCAATAATCATAATAATAATAATAGTAATAGTAATAGTAATAGTAATGATAGGAAGACGACGAAAAAGAAGAATAAGAATAAGAATAAGAATAAGAATAGTGGTAAGTAAAAGAGCTTGCTAAGGAAGGGGAAGCCAAGGGTAGTGTGTGGCGGATCGGATAGGAATTGAAAACCAAACGAGTACTAACGCTACCAACGCTACCCTCGAATGTTCGCACTTATCGAAAATACAGCTTAGTGTCTCATCAATCTAAACCACATGGTCGCAAACTTAGTGGCTATGTTGCTTGGTTTTCCTTGACGAGAGCCCGAATACGTTTGTCATAGGCTGTACGATCTTTTTTGAATAGGTTATAGGCTTCGGCTTGCGCTGGAGATTCTGGATTTGGGTCATCTAGGAGATCCTGGATACCGAGAAGTATCTGTTTGATTGTGATGGCAGGTTTCCACCCTTCATCCTCATTGAGAATTGATAGACAGACTGTGCCAGAAGGATAAACGTTGGGATGAAAAAGTGGTGGAACAAATTTACCTAAAATAACGTCAGTGTCGGTTATCGATGATGGAAAGCAAGTGACATTTGACTTACACTTTGGCGGCTTCGTAGGGTATTCTGACCGACAGTAAAAGAGCGAAATGTAAGCCTCGAAGCCGTTATGCATGAAGATCGGGGGTTGTATAATCTATACCCTCGGGAAATACCATCTCAAGCTTGAATAGTCCTCCTTCCCACAGAGTCTTCTCCTTACCAGGGATACCACAGCTCCATTGTCGGAGATCTATTCCATCGGAACCGCGTTGAGGTCTCGCGTAGAATCCGAATGGGTGATTTTTGCGCCACTGTCTTCTATGTTACGTTTCAGCAATCTCTGAAGGGGTGCGAGATCTAGGCATGCCGGCGGTGGTAAGGCCTTGGACTCACCTCTCTTCCTGTAGCCGATTAAGGCAAAGCGACGACATAGTAACTATGGTATTATTCTCGTCGAACCCCAATGCCAGCTGACCTCTTATATGCTTAAAAATTTTCGGTTGGTTGCAGATTGATGCGAGTAAGTACTCAAGGGGGGTAGATACGGTATCTAGATATTGAACTGGTGGGGATGGCGATTTAGGAGTCGTGGCTGCTGGGAGAGATGGTGCTATTCGATTGCAGCTCAGCGCGAGGGAGCAAGTCAGATCCTGCTTCGAACTTAGCTTAGGCTTGGTAGCGAATTGCTCCGGCCAAGACCGCTAGGAGGGCCGAGGTATCAGCGAAACATTCTTGCTACGCTCTTCTTCTTTGTCAGGCAAACTCCACACTCAGCGTCATTTGAGAGAACAATATTAGGAGCGGAAACTATTGAATTTTTTTGATTCTGGTCTACCACCTTTTAACACACTTCGCAAAAAATCAAAAAAAAAAAATCAAAAAAATCAAAAAATGGTCTTGAAGAGGACGATTCGAAGAAGCCCCGCATCAGATGTTCATGCTTCTTCAAGTGGATCGAAACCAGAGTTTCCAGCGGAGCTAGCAACAAGCTCAAACCCCAACGCCGCGCAAAGTGCCCTACCAACGGTGCTGTCTATAGAACGCCCCGCAGATAATAATGGCGCTTCTGATCAGTCGCGGAAACCCGGTGACCCAGTCAGCTATGGCGACGGCGACGAAGACGACGAAGACGACGAAGACGACGAAGACGAAGACGACGAAGACGGTCTCGATGAGCTCGACGGTTGGTAGAGCTGTTCACCTGGATTTGCACCAAACACCGCATGCTAACTACATTTCATAAACTAGATCTCCTTGACGAGTTTAATGCCGGATCTTCGTCTAAACCGGCAAATAATGTGCACGGAGAGACGTCCGCTCAGGGCTCCTCCATGAACCAACCCTCACTTGATAGCCTAGACGACGACTTTGCAAAACAGCTGCAACAGGGAATGGCAGATCTTTTAAAGGAGATGGAGGAATCTGTAAGGCACTGACCTCCGTTTGTCACTTATTCAATACTCTGGTCGACTACCAAAAACCTAGTATCTAAATTAATTGCAGTAATATTTTACAGCCGGAATTCCAAGCTCAGTTCGACTCTCTGGTCCAAGAACTAGATAAATCGGCTGGCTCAGCTCCAAATCCACCCGGCAATGGGAAAGGGGCCATGTCTACCCCCGGAACATCGGAAAGGCAACCGCAGATCGATGATGAAGTGGCGCAGGGGGCCTCATCGTTCCATGATACTATTGCCAAGACTATGGAAAGGATGAAGGAGTCTGGGGCAGAAATAGATACTGAAATGGCAGATTCGCAGTCAGATGATTTTCTTGCAGAGATGCTGCGACAAATGCAAACGACGACGGGGCGGGGAGGCTCCGATGAAGACTTTTCAAAAATGTTAATGGGAATGATGGAGCAACTTACGAACAAGGAGATACTCTACGAGCCAATGAAGGAGCTCGATGAGAAGTTCCCGAACTGGCTTGTGGAAAACGAAGGTAAACATTCAGCAGAGGAGATGGACAACTTCAGAGAACAGGCAAGACTTGTGCGGGAGATTGTTATGAAGTTTGAGCAGCCTTCCTTTTCTGATTCCAGCGAAATAGACCGGGAGTACATTGTAGAGAGAATGCAAAAGGTTAAGCCCCACCGCCCCCATACAAAAATTTGCACATTATTTTCTAACCTATTGGACGTAGATGCAAGCCGTCGGCTCGCCTCCTGCCGAGCTACTTGGAGACATGGGCCAAGGGGACGGTCTACCGCCTGATATTGAAAACTGCCCAGTTCAGTAATCCGGGATCCCGTTTATATTTAGATAGGACGAATTATACCTTCGCACAAAAACCAAGGATCTTCTGATATCCTTTCGTATGCCTAGCTCTCACTAGTCCAGAGCAATGATTTAGCCTCGTACTCCTTGTTCTGTGTCTGTCTATTGTTGAACTCACAAACAATGTATGGAAATCCGTTCTAACCTTTCACCTGCCCCGTGCCCGGTCTGACCATGTTTCGCAAAATTGGCACTATTGTGCTACCAAAAGGTATAAACCCAGTGTATATTAAATTTAGTTTACTTTTGTCGTATATTATTTGGCTTTCGACGCCTTGTTGTATCAACGAGTTGATTGTTGAGGGTACTGATAAGCCCCTAAGTGCTTGCTTAAGTAGCTGCCCATTGACTTTATTACCAACTAGGTCCTCGAAAATATAGCTGAGGAGTCTGGAGATGAGACAATACTCAAGAATTACACACTTGTTAACTAAAATATAATTGGAAACTGTTGATACCTTCGTTATATCATTAGTCTTTGAACGACACACCCTGCACTTCGGAAGTTCTCAGTTGGGTAAGCGCTTAATCGCGTGTTCATAACGTTTTAGATATAAGGGTCGTGGGTTGGGTTGCGTTCGTACAATTGCAGCTTCTGTCGCAGTTTCGCTTCGAACTTCCGGCCAATATTCATTCCGCACTCCATCAATCCATGCTGTGACGCTGGTCGTTCCTTTAATTACATACCCACGCTTTCTTTTATTACGACCCTGCTTTTTTAAACACAATATTTCTGGAAATTAATGGACCGGTAGTATATCGACATGGATGACTCGGAATCTGGAGGTACTAGACTGCCTCTTGTCCTAAGATGATCGGGTTGCTGACGAGATAGAACATAGGTACTATTGGTAGAAAAAAGGGAAAGAAGGCACGAAAGGGCGCAGTCAGAAAACTAGCTGAAGAAATCTCCAAATCGCAATTGGAATCACAAAACGAGGTTGAGCTCATTTCACGGCATTCAAATTCCATTGGGAATGTGGCACAATGCGTTAAACACTCAGCAACTGACTAATTCGTGGATAGGCCCAGGGAGTTGAAGAGCCGGAAGGCAGTCCAAGCACGCCGCCGAAATCCCTCGAAGAAGGTTTGTCTTCCATAATATTATTGTCATCTTAGATATAAAATCTGATGTTCGATCCTATTTTGCATCTAGGCACGGAGCAGAGCATTACTGTTATCTACTCGAAGGACATAGCCACCCCGACACTACGCTCGGGATCGGAAACCGGCTTTGATAAAAATGCTGAAAAGGATCGAGTTTTCCAGCTGGAAGCCCAGCTTGCTCAGGCACTGGCAGAAAATGCCCAGCTTGACGACAAATACAAAGGCCTCCTAGGCAGAGTAGCATCCATACGAACAACTTTGACAGACAGACTCAATAAAGATGCAGTAAGTTTATAGTCTCATCAAGCTTCGTTCGTAGTACTTACCTGTCAATTTTGGCTAGGAAGAGTTGCAGCAGACGAAGGGCATGGTTGAAACACTAGAGGAGCAAAATAGGGTGATACTTCGCGAGAAAGAAGCCGTGGAGGCCGTTTTGAAGCAAACGATCGCTGAAAGGAAGATACTATCTCAAGAAGTACAGGACCTTCGTCAACGGTTCTCTGTATCTCAGCAAAACTGGTCTAAAGAGCGTGAAGAAGCAGATATTGTACAACAGCGGCTAAAAGAGGAACTGGAGACTACTAGGAAGGCAGGACAGGACTGGGAGGTCCTAGCTATGGAGGAAAGTTCGGTTCGGAGAGCGCTTGAGGAACGGGCTAGTGATATCGAAGACCAATATATATCCCAGAAGGCCCTGCTCGAGAAAGAGATCTCAATAAAAGCCCAACAGGCCGCCAAGCTTTCAGATCTCCAAATGGCCCTTAATGACATCCAAAAAAGTACGTATCAATTCTATATGTCGATGGCCCATCTCCTCACAAATTGCATGAATAGCCCGCAAGGAAGAACTCCGGGAAATAGTAGAAAGCACACAGTCTCAAATTGAAGCACTCGTTTCTGAGAAAACTTTACTACGAGAGGACTTATCTGCTGCAGAGGTATGTTACTAATTCATACAGGTATAGTATATTACGATCTAACCACATTATAGGCCCGGTCAAATCATCTATCAGAGGAGATCCAGCGAATGTCCCACTTGGAGAGTGATGTCAAAGAAAAAACGCTTTTGATAGGAAAGCTAAGACACCAAGGTTAATACTATTTTGAAATGCAAAATATGCTAGATCTAACGGCTAGTAACATCCAGGTGTAATCCTTAATGAGCACCTAACCAAAGCGTTACGAATGATCAAACGTGGTGACCCACAAGACAACGTTGACCGGTATGTACTTTAAACTTAGCTTTTTTTGCCTATCGTTAATACCTTCTTAGCCAGCTCGTCACGAATTTGTTTATTTCGTTTCTCGGGCTTCCGAGAGGTGACCAGAAACGATTTGAAGTTTTGCAACTCATTGCAAACTACTTGAAGTGGACCGATGAAGATCGTGAGACGGCGGGACTCTCTCGCCCGGGAGGGTCTGGCTATCCGGGACCGATTCCGCCACGGAATATTCAGTCGCCTTTGACGCTTACGCACTTGAGCGATTCCAGGGATGGGAACAATAGTGGGGAGGTTAGCGGCTTTATGATGATATCCAATATAACGCAGTGGCAGTGTGCTAACTATGAAAATTCTGTAATAGAATCTAGCGGAACTATGGGCATCATTCCTACAACAACAAACAGAAACTAGGCCAGATGGTTTATAATGATACCAAGAGTGCAGATAGTATAATCCTAATGTACCGGAATCGTAGTCAAATACCCCTTCTGCAATTAGGCGCGGGTCCAGTTTCATTTTTTGGAGACGCTGTGTATAAACTAAACTAGACACTGTAACATATTTCAACGCTACCTGACATAGATTGATGATCGAAGGGTCCCTAGTACTATATCATAGCTCTTCTGTGATTTTGTTTAGTTTTCAGTACCTTCTACCCTCCTTACTATTCGGTATGTTAGTTTTCTCTCAGCAACTTCTAAAGCATTCCGGAGATGTGGGGTTAAAGCCCATCCTTCCTGTGTTATGCGGTAGCGTATAATGTCCGACTTCTCCCGATCACCCACGGTAGCATACAACATGATCATCGCACTGTATGTATGAGTTGTTGGAGGGATCCCGTGTTCTAACATTGCCTCCCATATTTTTTCAGATGTATCCGGATCCCTGTGTAGAGTTGATGCCTGAAGTAACGAGTCCCACGTCAAACTGGTTGGGTGGGGCAGGTCGCTAAAGTCGATCATATCTTGTACGATCCCGAGAGCTAGTCCTAGGTTCGGCTTGTATCTGGCAACTGCCGACACAATGCAGGCAACAAAGTGTTCGCTTGCCGTCTGAAACTGTGGTATGTGGCTGTTGTTCCTAATGAGACTTATATATCTCCAATAAATGGTCAATGCATACCTCGAGCCCTCTAAATTCCCGGCAACCGTCCTGAGATAAGAATTCAGCATGATCGTTAGCGTCCCGATTGTCGGTTCAAGGAGCGCATTCTGAGGGCCCGGAGTATTCCGCTGGCGGGGAAGAGGTAGCTCCAAGAGGTTTAATGCAAGTGGTTTAAAGAAACGCCTATAAAGTTTGCAAAGACCCCAATAGCTAGCGTTTTCTTTATGAGTTTCCACCAACATGACAGCGGTAACGAAGAAGCTGTTCGACAGAGGTTGTAAACCCTGTCTTTGAGCATCATTGTAGGTAATTTCGAGCCTACTACTGTCTCCAAGCCGGTGATGCATCAGAAATACCGCGGAAACTACATCCAATGGCAGCGCAGCTCCGGTTTGATTTTCATGGTCTTTTGTGAGCTTATGCACGCTATTGGCGTCATTTACGCCAGCTGCTGCATATATCAAGAGCTTGTATATAAGGGGATCCATATTTCCAAATGAAGAGAAGAAACTGATAACATCTGACTCGTGAATCGGAATGCCGGCTCTGTATAATTTAAGAAACAGTCGTCGAAACTGCCATTTCCGGAGACTCAAAGATTTGTCATTCCTCGAAGGGGAAAGTGCAAGCTTCTGGAATACTTGCAAAGCTTGAACGAACATTCCAGCTTCTGAAAGTGCGTGTAGGATGCTGAGAAGTATCCTATCTGGAACCTCTGATTTGCTAAGTAGCAAAACATTATATAGACGGAAAATAGATACCGGAGACAATAGGTGAATAAGAAACTTAGCCCTAGAGGTGCCAATTTTGATAGAATCGAACCCATGCCCGGATCGGTGTTGAGTCATGCCTATGAGGATGTCCAAGATGCGTTCGGCTCGTGATCTCGAAGTTCCAAATGGAATGGACTTGGAACGGTAACGTTTGAAAATATCCTCGATGCACCAGATCAAGACCTTTGAGCTGGCATTTATGTCCAAATACCGTTTCTGAGAGCTAACAGCAGACAAGTACCCCTCAAGTACACGGAGTAGAATACGATCTCTGCTCGTGGAGGCAAGGTACGCACCTACTGCGGATAATCGGGTCGTATCTAAGCTTTCACACCATTGAGCTGCGATTGCCTTGGAACCATGCCCTCCTGACAATAATTGACTACACAGCCGTCTCCTATGCCTGGCTACGAGATGTTCTATTGGTGTTCTTTGACAAGCCTTCCAAAGCTCAAGGAATCGAATTTTTCCCTGTTTCTGGTGCCCATTTGGGGGGAACTGTTCCAGTTTAAGTCCCTTGATTCTGGTCCTTGAAACAGGTGTGTATCGGAGGGGATGAAACGGAGCTGCACGGTGGTTTCCATTATTGTCCTCGTTGATATGGAAATGCGTACAGTCCGCCGCCCGAGGAACCCAAGTTAGGTTTAGAAATAGTCCTTAACATGCATGAAATTAGATTGGCTTGTGAATATTTCAGGAGAGATGGTGATTACCTGGGTGGGAATGAAGATTCCGAGTTTGGGGGGGCTTAAAATAAGTGGGTGGGTGTAGATGCACTCTGACTACCTTGGCATACATATAAGTGCGAATGGTGCTAGTTATTCCGGACACTACGGCGGTCCGAAGAGGATCATCATCTGAGTTTGATGGGATGGCTGTGGTCGATTTTGGGATGTAATATATTCGTTATGGCGAAGCAATTTTCTTTCTTGTGTGAAGCGAAAATATAATCACGTGGGTATATACTTACTTATTTGAGGGGAGAAGAAAAGGCAGAGGTCGAAACAAGAAAACCCAAACTCCTTTTCGACACATCGCACCCAAAACCGAAAACGTGAACCGATTCACTCAGCAATTTTGAGACTACAAGCCTCAACATGGATACGGCTCTAGAAACACAATCTCTCGCACGAAAAGATCGACTAGCAAAGCTTCGCAGCCTCAAGCGAAAGCAGGAACATGATGTTAGTTCCGAAACTGCAAGGGACACCGAGGCTAGTGAAGCATCGACGGTCGTTCTTTCTGGCAGAAACTACGACGTCCAGACTAAAGCCCCTAGGTTCGGCTTCGATACTGCACCTTCGGATAACCAAGTAACTCTAGAGTCCCAAGCGGAGAGCATAGCTGCTGAAGCTAGGATTACAATTAAAGGCGAAGAAGAGACGAGCCTGTCAATCGACCTCCTCTCCCTGCAGCCAAAGAAACCCAATTGGGACTTAAAGCGTGATGTTGATCAGAAACTCTCGCGATTGGATCTGATGACGAACAATGCGATAGCTAGAATTCTTCACTCTAGCATCTTGCAGGCGAAAACTGCAGCTGCCCACAATAATGAGAACCTGGCTGAACTTGTAAAGCAAAGGGAAAATGAGGAAGCTGGTCTTGCTGGGAGTGATCTTGCGTGAAGGGTGCTCGGAGACTGTCAAACGGAATATTCGAACTTGTAAGATAGGATTGATACTGGGTCCTTAGTTGCGTACTGAAGTCAATAAGAAGTTATTACTGCTCTATCAATAGAGTATGGGCTTTGACTTCTTTTATTGTCTTGGAAATAGATAGTATCTTTACTCATAAGATTAAGAGCAGATGAGAAGGGCTTAAGTCAGAAATCTTTACCTTAGGCTTAAGTAATCTCGTGTGTTGTTGCTAATACGTCAAAAGGCAGCTATGCCATTCAACATCACGTCTTGGCACACAACACAAAGAATACTGGATGTTGGGTTCCAAAAAAGGTTTTAAACATTTTCCCACCTTAACTATTGCTCCCATACCTCCAGATCACACCTGCCTTCGAAGCAACCCACAGAAACCTCTTCAACCATGGATCGAGAATCATTCATACATCTAACAAAGCCTGTAGCGGCCGGCTCCACCACGGCAAGCCCACTTCAAGTGGTCATTTATGCACAAGTACCCCGAGAGCCCAATTCTAATACCCGTTTCGTGTTTCGTGGATCGTCGACTCTAAAATATCATCACTTAGGCATTGTTTGCAATTCTAGACCACTCTTTACGGCGAAGCCCCGATCAAGAAAGAGTGATTGGAACGTTACTAGGAGTGAGGTCTGAGGATGGTTCCGAAATCGAGATACGGAACTGTTTTGCCGTTGGTCACAATGAGAGCCAGGAGCAGGTTGGTTTCTCAAACAAAAACCCGATCTTCCGTGGCTACTAAACTCGAGGACCAATCTTTGTATTGTATAGGTCGAGGTCGATATGGATTACCACAAGCAGATGTACAACCTACATCTAAAAGCCAATCCCAAAGAGGTTCTTGTTGGGTGGTATGCTGTACCTTCCATTTCCATCAGAATTCCTCTCTGGCTAATAGTGCTATCATGTACTTGTCCATTATTTGTGATAGGTATGCAACTTCGCCAGAGCTAAATACATTCAGCGCTCTTATCCAGAATTTCTATGCCTCAAATGGTGATGGTACCCACCCTTACCCTGCTGTACACCTTACGGTTTCTTCAAACCCCGGAAAAGATATAACCTGCCGGACATATATATCTTCTTCTGTTGGCACTACGGCCGACAGAGCAGCAGATAGTTGTCTCTTTGTCCCGGTCCCGTATGAAATTAAATATGCTGAGACTGAGCGTAATGCATGTAAGTTTCTCTCCCAACAATTAACAACTTCCCTGATTGCTCACAAGTTGTCACCACACGCAGTGGAATCATTGTCACTAGGCAAGGCTTCCTCGGACCGACAAGTCAGTAATATTGTTGATATACATAGCTTAGAAGCTGGCATCATTGAACTCTTGGAAATGGTCAGTCGGGTGAGCAACTATGTATCTCAAATACTCGTAAGTTACCCTTGTGCAAATCATTATCATGAAAATAGACTCTAACCCGTCCATTGTAGGCTGGCGAAACCCTTCCCTCGGTTGCTATCGGACAGGCGCTGTTAAACACCCTCAACTTAGCCCCAAAAGTTGATGCGTCGGAGCTCGAAAAACTTTTCAACACTCACTTACAAGATGTCTTACTTGTATCTTACCTCGCAAATACAATCCGAACCCAAATTGACCTTTCCAACAAACTTGCCAGCACAGTAGGAACTATCGCAACGCCACCAAAGACGGATCATAAACGGCAGCAGAAAGAGCGAGATTAAGCATTCGCTTGAATCTTAGGGAATGAATGTTTCAGATGCCAAAGCATAGCCTTATGTAATCGTACACAGGTTTACATTGGGATAAATACCCTTAGTGCTTTATAGCTCCATACATCAAAATCCTCCTTTGTTTATCTCCCTCGATCCTACATTGGTCTCGTATTGACTTATTTTGTGTTTTCGTAATTATTGCTGGCATTGGAGCTACCAGAAGCCTACTGGGAAGGGTCACTAACAGCCTTGAGGCCGGACATGGCAACCCCACCAATATACCGCCTGAACGTTGGCATTTAGCTTACGAGATATACACGCCTGTAGTCATGAGCATCTCAGGCTGGAATTATCTATTTAAACCGGCAAGTCTGGCTTTGTGACTACATTTAAACGAAGCCCAACTATTATTACCAGCCACCACGAAGTTCTGCCACTTTCTCTAATTTTTTCCACCACCAATTTTTAATTGCTAGCGACTATTATGGCAGCCTTTCCATTATTCTAATTTCCTCCCCCCCCGGGAGGCCCAACCAGAATATTTCGAGCAATATATGTATAGTTCATACACAACAAGCTTGAGTTTAATTTTGCACAGAAAGAATAGCGCACTAATCATTCGCGCAATATTACCGGGCTTCGAGAGCCCACCATTGTGGGCGATCATCTCCTTCTCTTCATCAAAGACTGCACGAGAGCAATAGTCCGCCATGATCAGGAAAGTTCGTTCGGGTCCAATACTACTCTGCAAACTCTCATCTAGACTCCGGGCTTAAAAAATTATATGTTAGCACTTGTCCGATTTTTCGCTTCTGAACTTGAGGATGTTTCATACTGAGGTCGTTTGTTTTGAGAATTAGTAAAATGATACGGGGTACATTTGCAAGTAGCTGTACGAGCTGAGATAACATTCCATCCGCCATTGCAGCTGCGATATGCTCTTTTTCGGTTTCGGAACGGGCGGTTGACACAGAAGCTTTCACAGTGACAAAATCTCTCCCGGTAATCGCACTCGCAAACAGCGGGAACTGTTCAGCCGTGATGCCAGCGACTTCAGATGCGTAAATGCGCATTTTGTCTTCGTCTCCATCTAAGACAGCTAACCATAGTTTAGCGTAACTTCGACGTGTACTCAGCGGTATTTCCCGGTAAAGGCCGTGATCGTAAAGTATAATGTCGAAATTGTGACCTTTTCGGTTTTGATTGGGCCGAATCGCTAAATTACCATGGTGCGGATCACAATGCAAACTATTGAATGTTAGGAAACACATTTCACGAGACCGTCGGGAATCGGGGTGCTTACGGTGCATTGTTTCCGAAAATCATCTCGTTGAATATATGCGCGAGTGATGCGGAAACCTCATCCCTTGATATCCCGGCTCTATCAAGAGACGACAGGTCATCAACACGATGACCACGTAGGTACTCTAAAACCAATATTCGCTTTTTTGCCCAAACAACTAGGTTGTTAAGATTGAAAGTTAATCTAAAATTCTCGGGCAGTTGAGGGTGTAGCTTGATCTTACCTCTAGGGACCACGAGAGCTGTATTAGGAACATGTTTGAAATGTTCCGTGACCCGATATATGTTTTTCGCTTCTTCTTCGAAATCAAGCTCCACGGGTAGACTTTGAAACCACATTTAGCACCTTATTACTGTGTTCATGGTTTATGGGAAGCTTACGACAACTCCATTTCTTCACTAAGCCAATCCATTGGGTATTCCGGGAAAAAGAATTTGATGTTTGTTAAAGCGAACCGCGTTAATGCGAGGTCAAGAGGTACCCACTCGGCGAGAGAGGGATGTTGCAGCTTGACAGCGACTCTAAACCTACTATTAACTAACTATACTTCCGGGGGACGGACAAAACAGAGTAACTTGCTCTTGACCACTCTCTCGGAGCCGAGCCCTGTGAACCTGAGCCAAGGATGCTTTTTCGAGGGCGAGAAATCAGCTCTACTAGATAGGATAGATACTTGGGCAGTATGACGTGAATAGGGCTTACCGGTACCTATTGGCTCCTCGTCGAATTCGCTGAAAAGTTCCGATATGGTACATCCTGTGTCTTTTTGGATCATTCGGTCTATGTCCTCAACCGATGACCTTGGACATTTGTCTTGCAGCGGGATGAAAGTAGACTTGTATTATTAGCGATTGAAGTTTGAATTGGGTAGGCTACGCATGAGAAGTCCACATACCGTCCACTCGATAGGCTAAACGCATACGCCTTAGCATATGCCGGTCGTGTAGCCCAACCCAGGGGATCTCACCAATAGATATGTCATACTTGAGAGATGCTGGCCTAATTTGATAAATATAGAACCATTCTTCTCCATACTAGTTCGGCGAGGTGTTTAATATACTGTGATAATATTTTGAGCGTTCTTCTCGTTTCTAGGGATCGGCTTACACATTAAGCGCACGTTGGGAGCATCTCTTGTGGCATGCACTTAGTGAGGATGCGTAATCAAACGAGGCATTATCTAAAGCTAGTGTATACCGATAGCTGCGATATGAGAGGCGTCAGCCGCTCTGATATGACGTAGGACTGTTTTTTTTTCCCGGCGTACTGACTCTTGAATGCACCTAGCAGTTGCGGATGCAACACGCATAGTTCTTTCAAGGGCCATTACAGCGTGGTATGGACTTTCTGACACATAGAAACCGATTACAGCGGCAGCAAGGGAGGCACCAGCAAATAGCCACTTGGGTCTGATAGCTTGGGCATTCGATCTCGGAATTATCTTATAGAAGACCTTTGTAATGGAGGAGGAATTACGGGCGTTTCCAGAAATGGCGACACGGCCATGGTGTGAGATATTAGGAAAGGCCGTATTGGTTGGGAAATAGTGGGTAGAGAGGCGAGGCCTCAGCAAAGCGCGGATGGCGAATGGGACTCCGACTGACGACATCCATTCGACGATTATATGGGCGATGGTAGTATCTTTAGCAAAAGGTCTAGATAGGCTAAAAGGCTAGTAATATCAGTAAGAATGTTGATAATCTATAAACGAAATAGAACGCATTGATTGGGCTGATAACTCTACCGACTTGGTTGATTAGACTGGTATTTTACTAAAATAGTACCTAAGCCCAATATATTATTATTAATTATCTAATTATTATTGTTTTATTGTTTTAGTTGAATCGTATATACTTACCAAGAGGTACTATATAAAACAGAACAGGTCTAATTAAGTTTGTCCTACGCACGTACCATTAGGTGCAATTTTTAAGTACCTGATAACCTTAGTATACCTATGAGATAGGTCGGAGGTACTTACTCCTTTATAGATATTTTATTATTGTTATTATTATTTTTTTATTATATTATTATTGTTTTTTTTTTAAAAAAAAACAAAAAACAAAGCCCTCTCAGACCACCAAATTTCCCAGAAGATGGTATAAGGATTTATGTTAAATCTTGTACATCTAAGGAAGTAAGTGTTAAGGTTATGTTAAACTCGGAATGCTGAGAATCGGTAACCTACCTCCTGTAGGAAGATCAGAAAAAAAATTTTTTTTCTTGTTTGTTTTTGTTGGATTTCCGAGTACCGGGGTTCCGCATCAAAGGGTTTATTTCAGAGCGACCCTCCGAAGTCCGGGGGCCGTGTGCGTTGGAGCATGTAGGTCGTTTATCCTTGCTTAAGTAAGCGCTTAAGTAAGGACTTACTTGCTTGCTTGCCTACGTTCCTGCGTTGTGAATACTTTGGAGCGGTCATCAGACTACCCAGGGACACCCAGCTTGCCTTAGATCAATGGGAATACCTACTACTTAAGTTAATACCTAATGGTACATTCGAATCCAGGCGCTTTTTTTTAGTCCGTCAACCGTTGCGTACTGATACATACTTAAAGTACATATGTAGGTACTTAAGTACTTAAATAAATATATCTAAGCCTAAAATCATAAAGAATCTAAAATGTTGATCGTGTGAGGGACAATTCGAATTGATGTGAGGTTGTGACCTATGTGTATATACCTCGGTAAGTACCCCGGTCTCGTTGTAAGTAAGTAGGTAAGTGGGTAGGTACCTAGGTACTTAGGTACTTCCTAGTATTAAGCAGGGAGTATCAAGTGAAGTAAGCACTCGATATTGAATCCCAGTATGGCATACTGTACTGCGGGGTCAACCCCATTAGATACGTACCTCTTAATTGATATCTGAGCCTCTCCCTGCTTCCATCCCAGACGGGCGTGAGTAAGTGGAGAGTACTTTCTGCGTGAGTATCCTGCTTACCTAGGTAGATAAGTACTCAGTTAAATTACCCGCCCGAGTACTTAAATACCTGTATTCTGCAGCCCTCCGTAACCCCTCAATATTCTTTGCAGTTTTCTTCACTAACTTAGTAACACCACAATCCGCCGCACCGATGCTTATCGCAGAGCTGAACATACATCGTGGACTTCTAACAGATGTTGAAGGACTATGCTAATATAAAGAGAAATCTACGAACTAAGTTTCCGCAAATCAATTTCGATCTACTATTCCTGGCTTCGTTTTCACGCGCCATGCACACATCGTACTCTCGGTGCCAGATCAGTCGTCAGCTTCGACTCTCCACCTAGGCCGCCCCACTCACCCACCAATCGTAAAACCGCACCTCCTAAAGAGCCTATTCAGTTTTGTTTAATCTTCCGACATGGTCGACGCGGTAGATATGGCAGAGTCTAGGTCGTCAAAATCCCAAGCCGCCTTGAACGAAGGTAAGAGGCGACGGGGCAGTTCTTCCCTCTCAGACTATACGCTTGGGGATTGCCTTGGGCGTGGTGCATCGGGGTCGGTCTATAGAGCTATAAACTATACTACCGGGGAAACTGTTGCCATCAAGCAAATTCGGCTTTCAGACCTACCACACAGCGAACTTGGGGCTATTATGGTATGTAGCCACCATCGTTGGAAGCCAGCCAAAGTTGCTAATGTGGTTCCATAAAACCTAGCGGGAAATCGATCTTCTCAAAAACCTAAACGTACGAGCCTTTTGCCCAACCTTGAACATCCATTCCCACAAAGACTTCAGCGCTGAATCTTCTGGGTCTAGCATCCTCACATCGTTCAATACCACGGGTTTGTCAAGTCAGTTGACTCCCTTTATATTATCTTAGAGTATACAATACCCCCCGAAAACAAGCCTCGCCCTAGTGTTGAAACTAATATACCTTTAGGTTCTGTGAGAACGGATCTCTCCATAGCATTTGCAAAAACTTTGGAAAGTTCCCCGAGCATCTCGTTGGGAGGTACACTGGACAGGTCCTCGATGGTCTTTTTTATCTTCACGAACAGGGGGTCATTCACAGAGACATTAAAGGAGCCAATATATTGACCACCAAAGAAGGTCACATCAAACTGGCCGATTTCGGTGTCGCTACCCGAGCAAATGATGCTACAGTCGTTGGGACACCTTATTGGATGGCACCGGAGGTTATAGAGCTCGTTGGTGCAACAACAGCCTCTGATATCTGGTAACCGAATACCACTCATGTTTAGCAGGGCTTTTTTAATACTCTATATTAGGAGTGTAGGTTGCACGGTCATCGAGCTTCTCACTGGCGACCCTCCGTACTACGACCTAAGCCCCATGCAAGCCCTTTTCCGCATCGTGAGCGATGACCACCCAAGTTTGCCTGAAGGTGCTTCCCCAGTAAGCAAAGCCCCGTCCTTCACTATTCCCCAATTTCGATAATAATTTTGATGAAACTTGGAATATTAGGCTGTTCGCGATTTCTTGATGCAATGCTTTCAAAAAGATCCTAATCTAAGGGTTTCTGCAAGGAAACTTCTGAGACATCCCTGGATTGTGAAGACGAGACCGGTATCAAAGGAGCCAAATCCCAAATACGTGGACGATGTTAGAAGTGTCCAGCAGTGGAATGAAGCCTTGAAGATGCCTCTTGATGTACATGGTGTGCGCAGCAAGCCAGTACCTTCTCATCAGGGTAATTCGCGACAAAGCTGCCTATTGTAACATGTTGACGAGGTGTAGGACTAACACACATTTTTTAGTACCCCAATCTAAAGTAGACCCAACTAATAAGGATGGATTTGCTGCCCTACAAGAATCATGTATGAGCCAATTCTCGTTAGCGTTACTTTGATATACAGACAAGGTTACTTACACAGTTATTATAGCCTTTGATGATAACTGGGATGATGATTTTACCCCTTCTATAAATTCTAGTAGCTTTGATCTGACGCATTTGAAATCACACGATGCAACTGGTGGCCAGTCTATTCGTCGGAACCAGGCGAGCAGCGAACAAGGTAGGCGATTTACCTTATAATGATGCATCCTACCGGGTTACTGAGCAGAATCTCTAGCAACATACCCTGGATACTTTGCCCAAGAAGATGACAACATGGATACAATCAAACCTAAGAAAACAAGCCTCTTGAAAGCTCTGCATATTGAACAGGGCAAGCAAAAGTCCCGCCCAAGTACGTCGGCATCAGCGACTTTGTCAGAATCGTACCCCCCAGGGGGGAAATCGCTATTTCCGTCATTATTTGCGGACCACCTGGCTAGCGAAAGTATTGAAGATGTAGAAGACTTCGATATGAATGATTTAGAAAGTCCATTTGGACGGGAACAAGAGCAGGGCCTGTCGAGTATAGTCTCGAGAAAACCGACAGACAGGTTTCGGCGAAGTCACTCTAACGAGGTTGAACATTCTCGCATTTCAGGGGATACTCGATTGTTGAAGTTGGGGTCAAGAGACGACTCCTCGCTCGATGAGTTAAAAGTAGCGGCAAAAATCAACAAGTATACGGAGGCGGAAGAAGAAGACGATTTCTCAGATATATTTTGGGTACCAGACTCACTCGGTCCAAAGCACGACGGAGCTTCGCGAAAGAACAACCTAGTGTTGGCACCTAAGGGCACCGATCCAAAGATCGGCCTATCTGATGAGTATGAAGAAGATGACCCCTTTTCCGAACTCGAAGAAGGCCTCACAGAGCTAGATCTCGACGCCAACATCGCTAGAGATCAACATGCCCGTCTATGCACCGAGGTTTCTAGTTACATCGAATCCCTAAAATCCCAACACACAGGAATTTTTCTAGAAGATACGACAGCTAAGCTCCTAGGAATCCTCTTGGACTCTCCGGAAACGAAAACAGCAGTTATTGCTTCTCACGGGCTTCTTCCCATACTTGAAGTACTGGAGTCCGGCCGGAATCGAGAAGTTAACATTACACTTCTGCGAGTCATCAATGCGGTAAGCGAACATGTATTTATTCTCCCGTAGTGCATATTGATGTTAATCGTGTTTGGTTAGCTCACTTTCAACGATATTGAATTACTCGAAAATCTTTGCTTCGTAGGGGGTATACCTACGATTACCAAATTCGCAACGAAACATCACCATAAAGAAATTCGATTGGAGGCCGCGATTTTTATCCGTCAAATTTGCCATATGTCACGGCTGACGCTCCAGATGTTTGTAAGCTGTGGAGGGTTGAATGTGCTTGTGGAACTAATCGAGGACGATTATTCCACTCACAAAGAGCTTGTTCTCACCGGCATCGAGGGCGTGGTCGACGTTTTCAAGCTACAGGGTTCGACCCCAAAGAACGATTTTTGTCGAATCCTCTCTCGGCATATGGTTTTGCGCCCATTGTCTCTAGTTCTCTCCCAAATATGCAAGGAAAAGGAGGACCGGTACGAAGTTTATTGTGAAAAAATAGTCAACCTCTTTTACCTTTTCTCACAAGCCGAGAACCAAGTCAAGGAAGTCATTGCGGATAGGGTGACACTAAAGAGTGAGTTGTTGTCACTACCCTTTGGATAAGTTAGAAGACGTCATCTCATATTATCATAGGGATAATGAAGGATCTCCCCGACCTTCCGCTTACCTGTCAGATTGCCTTCCTCAAGTTCGTGAAAAACCTATCGATGTTGTCAACAACCCTTGATATATTGCAGAATGCGAATGCAATCGAGGTTTTAATAGAGATGCTCTCAGAAAATACGCACAAACCACAATTTAAAGTCAGTAGCTTCCCCAGTTGGTGTTTCTGTCGCGATAACAAGCTAATTTTGTCATACACACACAGGAACTATCCAATCAAATACTCAGTATTATGTTTAATTTGTGCAGACACAGCAAGTCAAGACAAGAGGAAGCTGCTATCAATGGAATCATTCCTGTCTTGCAGAAGATTGTGCGAACCGACCGGCCATTGAAGGAATTTGCTCTCCCAATTCTTTGTGACATGGCACACTCAGGCAGACTGGGCCGAAAATACCTTTGGCAGAATAATGGCTTAGAATTCTTTGTATCATTGCTTTCTGAGCCTTATTGGCAGGTTGCCTCGCTAGAAGCGATTCTTGTGTGGTAAGTTATTGGCTTCTACTGATCAAAGTAGTCATCGATATTATCCCGATAACCAAAAAATACTATCACTAAACACCCCCCGTAAATAGGTTACACGAGGAGCCAGCACAGATAGAAGAGAGACTCCTACAATCCAATGCGACCCGTGCTCTCATTAGTTGTTTCACCGGATCTAAGACGAACACATTTGAAAACATCTTGGAACCATTCCAGAAGCTATGTCGATTAAGTGGGCCCATCGCTCGCGCAATGGGGCACCCGGACTTTTTCGAGCGTGTTTTGCAGAAGCTCACTCACCCGAAGGCTGTAGTGAGGTTGAGTTTACTCAGAATTGTTCGTAGTATTTGTGATGCGAATGGAGACCAGGAAGACTTGTTGGCCCGGAGTGGGCTGTTTCCGATGATCCTCTGGCTCGCAGAAAATGATGGGGCAATTTTAGTGCGCAATATTGCTAGTGAATTCGTCAAAACACGCAAGAACCAATTGCAATCCGGCAGAAATCACAAGTACCATGCCTCCTCCACCCCGGCTACTCCAAGATCAATGGGTATATTTCGTGCGTCATCGCATTTGAGCCGGCCAAGAAAACATGCAGACTACTCGCCTATCTCCCACGATATTGAGGGAAGCAAGGAAATAGGTCTGAAGGCAAACAAAACCTGTCTGAAAATAGAGAGGCGGAAGCGACAACAATCAACATGACATGATAGTGGCAGGTAGTGCTCGGGCAGTTTGGCTGAGAAGATTGTACATTTGGTACGCCTAATGCCCTCAAGATAGTTATGTTCCGTTTCTGGTGATAATTTGATGGCATTCCATCCACAGTCCTTCCTATTACTGTTGACCAAAACTAGAAACGATTGTAGATTTAATACTGTCGCAGGGATTTTTCTAGGCCTTTCAAGAGCTCGGCTTCTGTCGATTCGGATCCTTTTCGTAGGCATTCTTCCGCCGCTGCCCCCTGCTTTTATGATTTTGACATGAATGGCCTTTGGGCCGTTCTGTTGAGGGGTGGCCGCTTCCTGATGAGTTGCTCCCAATTGCTGGTTGGTGGTTGTCATCTTCTTCGGATGAACTTGATGAGTCTGATTCTTCGCTGGATGATTCTCCGAATTCCCGTGGTTTGTTGTAGATGCAACATACTGTAGAATAACAATATTAGCTGGTGATCACTAGATCCTGTTTAAGATATTTCAGACTACCTACTTTTAGTCTTTTTGCGACCCAACCCTTCGTTGTCAACAACTTCCTCTGTCCAGGTCACTCGCCGTCGTCCCGCGTGGGCACCACGTAAGCGTAGAACCCCATTCGGCGAACCTGCCAAAACAACAGGCTCTATAGGTGCCTGTTCCGTAGTTACAGTCGCTGATGATGTTTGATCTCGTATTGCCGTACTTGAGCCTTCCATGTTGAACGATAGCTACGCCGTGGGATGGTGATGGTGATGGTTTACAAACTATCAGGTGTTGTTTAAATTTGGTAGGTGTTGGCTTACCTGATCAGGTCATGGGCATACCTTCTAGTCTCGTATCGAGGGCGTATCCATTTACATATAGCCTTGATTTTCGAAATTTTCTTGAGTTGGCTGCACGTCGATTATTAGGCCCATGGCTAGGCCTGCATCTGATCCCTACACGACCATGTCGACTATGGAAGAAGCTGTGTTTGCATTCCCAAGCGTCTAAGTATTCGGTATTTACTTGCTATAATATAGGTATCAACCCAAGGGCCTAGCAGAACTAAACTACAAGTTGTTTCTTATAAATACATAGCAAGTATATAAGTAAGTCTATCAGTAAGTATCTCACATACCCCTAAGGTCAGTACCTACCTACTTAGGCGTCTGTTTGAGGTTAGCCAACGGCAAAGTTGACCTTCGGGTTATTCACAGTGAAAATCGATGTGTGAACCTATGGCTATAATTCTTACGATATAATATACAATACCTAGCCTTGGTCCCAGGGCGCCGTTCAGATCATGAGAGTTATAGCCGCACACGAACTTAAGCCTACAAAAAATCCCCTATATACATTACAAAGCTCCAGTTCGAAGACCAGCATTTACCTAGGGCCCTTGTGGGTTCGATGGCTCTACCGGGCTTGTACGTGCTTCGGGGGTGCTAGCTAATCCAGGTGGATCAGTAGCCCCGTCTTCGTCCCCAACGTCCGCGTCGATGCTCCCTGGGTTCGCCATAGCCTCGATCCTTTGCTGTCTCTTTGCAACTGCTTCTTGCGCCTTGATCTTCCAAGCTAACAATGATTTTTCTTCGAGTTCGAGCCCTATCTGCAGGTGTGTTTTACCAAAGAATGCGCCAACAGACCTCGCCTCCTCTGCAGCGATCCTTCGTTCGATATCTGATCGCATTCTAAGTCTATAAAACTCCTTTCTTGCCACATCATATGCGGCAGATTTTGATAGATTTCCGTTCCCCTCCTCCATCAGCCACATTTGCCTTTGTACAACACTGGAGTTAACCATAGTTATCATGTTAGCTTATCCTGGATTATAATGCAATGCAGGCTTTCCATTTTAACCAACGTACCTCTCACCGTCGACAGCCCTTCCAGGTTGTTGTAACTTGCTCCAGTCGTAACTCAAGCTATCATTTCCACTATCCTCGACCAATATTCTCGGGCGAGCCAATTCCCAAGGGTGGTCTGCGAAGAATTTTTTGCGGAGATCGTCTTCCGGGTATTGAATATTTCGTGGTCGGAAGAACCTCTTGCTCTTCTTCTTCACATTCTTGCCTACGGCTTTAGAGTTATCTTGCGGGGGCTTGTCGAACTCAACTGGGGTTGTTCTGATTAAAATGGTTGAGGGCGGAACCGATGCAACGACTTGATACCAAGGAGGTTCTTTTCCTAGGATGCCTAGCCGGAGCAGTTGGGCTGTTTCCTTATAGACTCGGAGTGGCTTCACGCCTTGAGAAAAGATCATTTTGATCTGGGCGACAAGCCGGGCGTGCTAGGCCTATGTTTTTAGGGTATCTTCCCTCAAGCTGTGAGGCTAGTTAAGCACCTAAGCTAAGTACCTAGTATGGTATTCCTAAATTTTTCAAAGAAGAATCTTTCAGTTTTGTTGTTGAAAACTCCTTAGCTAGGAGTAGAGTATGTCCTGACTTACTTGTCGCTTGAGAGGAAACAAGGTGGTGTTATCTTCCTGTGAATGGAGGATCTAAACAAAATCCCTAAAGGTCCTGTCTTGATGTGTGCGGTTTATAACGTCGAGTTCACATCCAGGATCAAGATCTGATGGTCCGTCATCACGGTTATGCATTATGACAAGCCGCGGTGCAACGCAGGGTTTCGAAATTTAAAGGATGAGATAATTCAAACTCGGCAACACTCAGTTGAATATTTTTTTCAACACCAGATTGAAACCCTTAGCCCTGAATTTGAGCCTTAAATACCTAGAAAACTTCTGATATGCCTTCACATTAGGCCACCATCCATAACCTACGGAATCAAAGCAACAACAGTCTAAAACAACAGCGACCGAAATCGCCCTACTGTCCACGCTCCCGCGAACTGCTTTCTGGTTGTGGTAGTCAACCGAACCAAACGGAAGATGTATGCGTCCCCACATACTATCTCGAACCGAAGTGATAGGCCGTCAGACTTCTTCCTTATGGAAGATCTATAGCCGTCCTAGGGCGTCTCCCGTCTGGACCCGGGTTCTCTCAGCACCATGCCCTCGACTTACAAACTTGAGAGTGCTGGATGATATCCTATGCCGAAGATTTACAAGTGTTCAAAACGGTGACGGTAAATATGGGGGTAGGGAAGGACAGGCCATCAGCAAAGCCGCATCTGTGGTTCCACCTGCTCTCGAACACAAATCGGCGAAGGACTTGAAGCGGACAAATGAGGAAAGCCTGACGGGTCTTCAGAACGATAGCCGGCTCGTTACGTTTTGGGGAAGCTTCAATTGCAAGTCCACAAAACCAAACCAACTATTTAAATCCTATCTTCAACTTCCCGTTCCGCGACTTCAGTACCTGTCACAAGAACAAGTTTATGGACTGCTTTCTAGAATTTCTATCATCAAAAAAGGCGATGAGAACACCATGCTCCAGTATCTTACAATCATCGATGATATGAAAACAGGGAGAGTTCCAATTCCGAGGTATCACTGGAACACCGCGATTAGCTTTGTTGCGAAGTGCTATCGTCACCTGACAGACCATGATCTTCAATCAGGTCTATTTCTCTGGAAAGAGATGGAAAGGTCGGCTGGGGTATTAGCTGATGCTACCACGTTTAACATACTTTTCCACCTTGCAACAAATTCTAACATGGCGCATCTCCCTCTGATGATTTTAAAAGAGATGAAAAGGCGAAACATACCAATGGACAGATTCAGCTATGTCAATCTTATAATATACTATGGGAAGCAGGGGGATGGCCGAGGCATACGACATGCTTACCGGGAGTTCATTCGAACGGGAGAGGTCGTGGATATCGTTGTCCTCAACGCTGTGATGACAGCGTTGATTGACGCAGGAGAGCCACAAGCCGCCGAGGATGTTTTAATGCACCTTATACAATTGCCTACCAAATTGAAGTCAGAACCATCATCGGAAGACCAAAGTGCGCGGAAACTTCACAAGGATATCCGGAACCTAAGATGGATCTTGGCCCAACAGGGATTTGACCCAAGGATGGATTTGCGCCTGGCGCCTCTAGCTCCGGACTTGGTATCTTTCGCAATATTCATAGATTACCATGCTAGAGAAACAGCTGACTTTGGAAAAATTTTATCTCTCTTAAACGATCTTTCAGAGTGTGGGATCAACCCTGAGGCCTCTATTCTCCAGTCTCTATTCAAAGGATTCGCTTTACATGGGAGCGTCAGATATACCCCGTGGACCTTGCAGAGACTAAATGCAGTCTTTGATGCTTTCATGAACCGGGGCTATTGCATTAATCAGGATGCAACGCTGTGGTGTCTTCGAGCGCATGTCATACTTGCTGGAAAGAAAAGGGGAAGGGAGGTCTGGGAGATATTAAAAATGAAATGGATAGAACAAGGAGGGAATGAATCTGAGATATCCGAGGTAGAACACCGGCTTCCTAGGATGAAAAAAGATCTTTGAAAAGAAGGGGGCTCTTGTGTCGTTACTAGCTGATACGAGGAACTTAAACCTGTACTTGTTTAATTTAAAGGCGAACTAAACTTGACCATCTTAACGAAGGATTCAACCCACTGTTCTATCTAGGATTGATGGTAGTGCCAGTTTCGTCAAATTGCTTGCGTGCATCCTGGATTACTTTGGTCATCGCAAGCAATTCCTCAACTCTCCCAAGTTTTCTTGGATCCCGGCGAAGCGCGAACTTGAAGTCATCTACTTTGATCTTGTTCCGTCGGGCGTGCGACGCAGATTTTGCAGCTTCATGGCACTATTGAGCAAGTCAGTGGGATATTTGATTTTTCGGAGATTAAATTAGAATCAACCACCCACCATTTCAATGATGTATCTAAGGGGGAGTGAAGGTTGGGTTACTGAGAATTTAAGTCCTGAAGGATATGTCTACTTGACAAACTTACTCCGTAACGATTTCATCGAGGGTATTGACACTTTCTGTGAAAGGTTGGAAATCATCTCCAAACGCGTACATGATAACTTTCACTAGAGCATGCGCATCAAGTAGATCATCAATACCAGAATCTCAATCGAGTAGGGCATTTGCAACATACAGTCCTTAGAGAAGAAAGGCTGGCGTCTTTGAGGCCGCGGGCCTCTTCGAGTGCCTTCATTTCTTGGTTCCATGGTGCAAAAATAGGGAAAGGAAGGTTGAATTTGGTGGTTGAAATGGTTACCGTGTACTATGTATGCGTATGTGTGTACAGTTGGCGGCGATGAGGTCACCCCCGATAAGTCACGTGAACGAAGTTGCGCTGTTGCCAAAACTCACCTCCGACAACACCGACAACACCAATATCAGAACGAACATATGCCAAATATAAAGTCAGCAGACGCAGCGTTATAGTTCCCAAAACCCTCCAACTGCATTCAACCTCCACCATATATTTCTCCCTGACAGTAGGACAACGAAGAGCAAAATGGTAGCTAAGTTTTGTCAAGCGAAATTCTAGGGTACGGGCTAACATTATTTACTACAATCTATCAGTCTGCACTTTTCAACTTCCAGTCTCTCCTTTTGGTGATTCTCCTCTTCATTTGCACGTGTGCATATACTCGGAGCGTATTCCCTACTATTGTCGACAGGCATAAACATGGCTTCCGGGGAGTGTGCGTCTCGGGAACTGTTCCCAATTTTTCATTTCCACCCTTCGAGCTTGTCTAAGTTGATATATTCTGCTAAGGTTCTGGAAAGCGGCACGGATCGGCGAACGGTTATCCCCCTATGTTAGTATTTGCTGTATCGTTATGGCGGTAAGTTCCCCATCTTCCACCAGGACTTTCGATGGATAAACATTTTTCCTAACTATCAATGTACAGATTTCTCGTCTCATTGGATAAATAACTGGAGATGCAACGCGTGTCGAAACGCGCCAACCATAAATGAATTGAACATCAACCATTTTTGAAGCCACTAAGTTATGGGAACTCAAAATCTACACTATCAACATCGTTCCTCTTGATCTCGTCATATGCTGCGCTGCCTACAATCCTCTCCACCTTCAAGGCATCCCACGTCGTGAAAAGCGCTCGAACCTTGGACTCCTCCAGCTGGGATTTACCATCTGATATACTCCCCCGCAGGAACCCGACAAGCTCCTGGTAGAACATCGCATTCCCGGGCATGCTATACAAGAATATGTTATGCACACCCTTCAAGTCATACCTTCTGAAATAATGCGCTCTCTCCGTATAAATGAGGATCTTGTACCTCCCCGACGAAAAATGTGCACGAGAACGCGCTATATCCGATGCCGATGTATACTCGTTGATGTCGCCAAAACTATGACCGGTCTTGTTGAAATAGTTTCGGAGACGGATGGCATCTAGATACGATGATAGAAAAACAAGCAGCCCCCCTTTATCTATTATCCCGCCATTCTTCCAGGATGGCATAATTGTTTTTGTGAAGTATTCGAATCGGATGTCGGGGTCAAGCGCGGGATTTGTGGACTGTATTTTCGTGAAAACCTGGGGTATGTATGGGCTAAGTTCTCCAGTGTATAAGTTATGAAACTTAATTAATCCCCTGTAGTTTTTGCTGTATCTGGAAAGAAGAGAGTTGGTTTCTGGGAATAAAAAGGCGGTTGATATGATGGTTTGTCGAAATGAAGCGGCATTTCCGCCTAGATACCAGTTCCGCACACGGGAGAAATCACAATCATGTGCATTTTTGGGCATTTGGTTCATACTAGCCAATATTGACTCTACGTGGTCCCAATTTTGCATTTGGAGGGCATCTGCACTATCCAAGTACAGAATTTCTATCGAGCTGAGGAAATCCGTATCGCTGCCACCTTTTGCTGCTGATGAAATCACCGACTTGAGTCCGAGAGGGCTTGCTAGGATAATATCCGAGTGGTAGAATTTTGAGAATAGTTTAACGGTTTTCCGGGTTAGCTTGACCCCAATCCTAAACATATCATCGCTGTTGCCATGGAAGAAATCCTTGAAGTCATCGGGTTTAGTGTTGGAGAACTGCCTCTCAGTACCGGGACCGTACTCCTCGTTAAAACGTTGCCTATTTTCGCAGCCATGTCCTTGCGCAAAACTGATTATATGGTTGACAACTTCATAGCATGAGTTTCTTGTCGGAAGAACGAAGAGGATTTTTGGCCTTGTGAACCCTTGATCTCTTCTGCCGTCAGTTTCGTCTCCACCGCTGTTAATTTGTTTTGCAAGCCTGGCGCTGTTCTTAAGCACTATTTGGCGAGTCCTGTGTGTTATGCTATGTTAGACTGTCTCCGAAATGATGTATCTTGGTGTATTGCAGTTATCGTACGTTAGAACGTGGGCCAGGCTGTGTGAACAAACAAGCCGACGAAAGGTCCCCCGATCTGTCCCTGAAGCACTTGCAAGGGCGACATCCGCATAATTACGTATATATCGGGATAGCTGGGATCGGTATGGAGATATTTCACCTGACTGTAGAGTAGCGAGCATGATTAGGATAGTCTCACGAATATGGGGTTTGATTCTGCGTACCTGAAATGGTTCTGAATTGTCGGCAGCACATTCCGAGAGCAGTTGAGTATTCGATACTGTGACTCTACCTAATACTGGATGAACAACTGTCGAGAGAATAACAGAGGGTCGAGGTGCTTCCTGTATATCAAAATGTGCTTTGTATGATGTAAGATTCTTGTTTTCTTCGCCAAGAGATATACAGTCGTCGGGACAGTTATTGCCAGTCGTCTCAATCGGTATCTCGGGAGCAGGAGAATGTAATTTTCGACGCTTCTGTAATGGCTCCTCTGGATGTGATGATGATGATGATGATTTCGGCAGTTCCTTCCTTCGAGCGCCAACAAACGAGTCGAGAAGCGCAGAGAATGTCATATCGACTGAGTTTCAAGATATCAGTATGATACGGACTAGTTGTATGTTGTTGCTTAGTTTTTTTTTTTTTTGTAAAAAAAAAGAGAGAAGGAAACAGAGCATTAGCCACACTACTGCTTATGTAAACAGACGCTTAGCGGCTCAAGCAAACGGAGGCTCGCTAATTATATGAGCCTGCTCCCTGTCAATCTACTTAAGTAGTTAAGCTTAGGGAACTGTTGCTGGATTGCTCTCACCAACGAGATCCTGTTCACCACTTGGGTACTTGAAGCATTTACTGCCAAATAACGCCTCTGGTTTGACTGCTTCCAAGCCCGCCCTTACATACGTAAGTACCTAGGTAGATACCTAGAAGTAACTCTCCTAGAGAATTATAGAACTCCTATCGACAGTAAGTCGAGACGAAAGTTTTCGGCTGCCCTTCCTATTCCTTCGTCCAAGTCGCCTTCAACCCCACCGTACTCGAACCCAGACCGTGACACCCCTCCTCAATTTCCAGACTCACTTGGGATGGATAACCCTCCTGATGCGGAGACTGTAAGCGCTTTTATCGATCTAAAGGCCTTCGTACAATTTGCTAATCTTGTCCCTGAAGATCCGCTTAAAAAGATTAGCCCGGCTTGGAGCCTCGTTAAAAAGCGCTTCCGAAAGTTCTGCGTCTCCCTTGAGTTCGGCCACCCCCAGCAGCTCACGTCAACAATCCCAAACACCGTCTGCAGGCCCAACAACCCATAGCTTGATAGCACAGCCGTTACCTTCCTTAAAACGCCCCGTCTCGCCCTCCTCAGGACACCCCATCGATCATGCACGTGAAAATCCTTCCCAGCGAGACAGCAATTCGAAAGCATCTTCTACTATATCCCTAGAGCAGTGGGAGAACGACATAATTGCTCAAACCTTTCGTGTTACAGTTCAAGTTTGTTCGAGTTCTTGTGCTTTTCCCCAACAGTGTTTGCTGTCCAACTGACATCATGTCATCTACCTAGGAACGACTCTTTACTGAAGAATGTATCTATCTTAGCGATTTATCCGATGAAATCAAGGCTCAAGGGAGAGGTACAATCTAGACTGCTCAATGCCTGCTTACTATGAATATTAACAACTACATTTCTTTAGAGCTCAGGTTGGGACTTCAGGATCTCGACCAGATAATCATATCAGCAGCTTCTATAGCTGTACAGCCTTTTGTGTTTCTTCGAGACTCCTATAGACGGATTATATCGATAGCACAAAGACCACCGAATCCCCGATTGGATGTAGCTTATCAAACAAAATTTGTCGCCGAACTCCGAAGAATCTGTGTCGATTTCTGTGGCCATGCTCTTGTCGAACCGGATATTTTCGAGTAAGTGCTTGCGATTTCATCCCCCCCCCCGAGATCCTCTGCAGAAATTGGAATAGACTAACTTACTATCCTACCCTTGTTTCAAGCACATCCTCTCGTCCCTTCAATCTCGCGGAGGGACTGCTAAAAGTTTCCGACGGGGAACCTGCCATCCCATCCGAACTAATTAATGATTTGGCCGAAACCTTCGCTGGAAACCCCAACCTCGAAGGAGTATTTCTTAAAGCCTTTAATGATATGAGCTCTGGATTGAAACACCTGGAACTAGTAGACGACTATCAAATATATACGAATGCGCTTTATCGCCTCGTCACAATTAAGTCTATGGCTATCCTTTTCGCAACTAGCCCTAGCTTCTTACCTTCTAGCCTACGCCCACCTGATTTGGAAGTTGAGACGCTCCTCGGACCCTACTTTAGAATCTCGCCCCTTCAAGGACGCGTTGTCGAGACGTACTATCCTAGCCCTAAAACACAAGCTCCCGCTGCACTAAATCTAGCTAGTAGTTCTCTCCGGATATCTATCAAAACTTACCAGGACCAACTGTTAGTTATCATCAATTACCTTGTCAGGGCGTCCCCAACAGCGCGAGGCAGGGTATTGGATTTTTTTGCCACTGTGGTCAACTCGAACTCGAAAAGACGAGCCCTCCAAGTTCAAGAAAACACAGTTTCATCAGATGGGTTCTTACTCAATGTCACTGCGGTTCTAAACAAGCTGTGTGATCCGTTTATGGATGCTACTTATTCCAAGGTCGACAAAATCGACGCGCGATACTTTAGACAATACCCCAGGGTTGATATCAAGCATGAGACAAAGATATATGCCGATCAGGCTACCTCCGATACATTTTACGAAAGCACAATTGAAGGGAAACCGAATTTTAACTCGGAGGTTTTTTTCTTAAATGTGGCCGCGCATCACGTGGGATATATTGCTTGCATCAACAACGCTGTCAACTTGTCACATCATTTATCAGATATGGAGAAGAATCTTGAGAGGCTCGAACAAGAGCGGGAACGTTTTCTTAACGTAAGGAATATTTATCTCTTCTTCCTCTTTTTTCTGTCTTTCTTGGCCGGATAGTGTGGTATGATAGTTACTCACTGTACTCTTAGTCGCCTCAACTTGCGCAACTTGATGCTAGCCTAAAGCTGCTCAAAGAAAGGCTCCAAAAAGGCTATTCATACCAAGCTGCCCTCGAGGGGCTCCTGGCTGACGAAAGCTCACAGCTCCAAGCCTTATCTTTTATGAATTATCTAACGGTGTGGCTCCTTCGACTTATTTCACCGGAAATGGGGTACCCCCAAAAAGGATTTAAACTTCCGCTTCCTGCAAGTGCTATCCCCGAGTTCTCGAACTTGCCAGAGTATATGATTGACGATATTGCCGCGGTGTTTTGTCACGTTGTGCGGTAAGTGCTTTGCATATCCAGGAGTCGGTTTTGGTTCGTTATAGTAATTATGATATTTAGATCGTATCCATCGAGGGTTACTACACAACAAAGCGATGGTGTAATGGTTTTGGCTATTACTCTGCTTCGGATGTCAAGTTATGTTAAAAACCCATACTTGAAGGCCAAGTTGGTCGAATCCCTGTATCTCGGTATTCTCCCCATTCGCCCTGGTAGTGGCGATCGAGGGGTTCTGGGTGATCTTTTGAACGGTCATGAATTTGCGCTAGATAACCTCATGCACTCTTTGATGTCCTTTTACATCGGTAAGATCCTTCGGCTCGACTATCGATTTCCCATCAGCTAACATTAACCTAGAGGTTGAACAAACTGGAGCGCATACCCAGTTTTATGACAAGTTTAATATTCGTTACAATATCTCTCAGGTCGTCAAATCAATTTGGCGAAATCCGACCTATCGGGAGAAACTCGGACAAGAAAGTCGGTACGTTTTGCTCTTGACTTTGAAAACTTCGGTTGCAGAATATAATCTAATAAAACCTCAGCATCAACCCTGATTTTTTCGTCAGATTTGTTGCACTCCTTTTGAATGATGTTACGTTTCTCTTAGATGAATCTCTTTCTAAACTCACAGAGATCCACCGTTTACAAGACGAACTTGAAAAGGATTCTAGCGACGCCAGGGCTAGGGCGGAACAAGAGAGGCTACTATCCTCGAATGAGCACCATGCCACTACGTATGTGAGCCTTGCTAATGAGACGGTACTAATGGTCAAAAGGTTCACTGCCGCTATTCCCGATGCCTTTGTATCAGCCGAGTTAGTACATCGTCTAGCTGGAATGCTGGATTATAATCTTGTGGCGTTGGTTGGGCCGAAATGCTCCAACTTGCGCGTCAAAGACCCCAAAAAATATAGATTCGACCCTAGAGCTCTCCTCTCTGAGGTGATCG
The DNA here is from genome assembly GCF_000225545.1 of Orbilia oligospora ATCC 24927. Classification (NCBI taxonomy): domain Eukaryota; kingdom Fungi; phylum Ascomycota; class Orbiliomycetes; order Orbiliales; family Orbiliaceae; genus Orbilia; species Orbilia oligospora. The sequence goes on from NW_011645745.1 coordinate 36,057, forward strand.
ATGTATATTTAAACCTAGGGACCCGTTCTGAATTTGTGAGGGCAATTGCGATGGACGGACGTTCGTATAGCTCAGATTTATTCTCAAGAGCTTACGGCATTCTTGCTAGATATGGATTAAAGTCCCCTGAAGAGCTTTTGGTGCTTAAGAAGATGGCAGAAGCGGTCCAAGAAGCCAAAAGAGCTGATGAGAAAGGAGAAGAAGAATTAGGAGAAGTACCCGATGAATTTTTAGGTATGCCGCCGTAGTAGTCCTTAGCTGGAGCATCACTAATACAACCTCTAGATCCTTTATTATTTACACTTATGGAGAATCCTGTCATACTCCCCACCTCGAAAACTAGCATCGACCTTTCAACTATCAAGGCACATCTTCTCAGTGACCCTACCGATCCTTTCAACCGCTCGCCTCTTACGCTCGATCAAGTAATACCTAGTAAGTTGTTCTTAGCATAGCGATGTCTCATCGTGTTAAGCTAATTCTGTTTTAAGATGTTGAGTTGAGGAATAGAATAGAAGCTTTCAAGGCAGAGAGGCGGGGATAATAAGGGGGCTTGATTATAGGAGCCTGGCCTGCTTAGCAAATAATTCATTGAGATAACGTAAACGATATGCCCGCCTTCAAGCTGCTGGCAGGATGATTTTTTTGTACTCAAGTTGGAAATATATACAGTGATACAAATATATTGGCCCAATTTAGGATGATGTGGGTGGCCCGGAAACAGGTCCATCACTTGGGATAGCCTACAGCACGATTTTTCTTATAAGGGAAGAGCAAGTCCCAGTCTAAACGCTAGCCCTTGGACTTTCGAAAGAAAAAAAAGGGAGTGTAGGGCGGTGTTTTCATTTGATTGTACTCGGGAAGGATATGACAGGCAATTGCGCTAGAACTGGATAACTGACATGCTAGCGACTAAAAGGCTGAATCGAGAGCGAAGAAACTGGAGAACGAAAGAAAAAGGAAAACTACGGTAAAAGCAAAGCAATTAGGAATCTTCAGAAAAAAGAACATTACAATCTATGACAGTGATTAAGCCGAACGGAAATTGCGGGGCGGCCTGAGACAGGAGGGGATTCTAAAGTACAGGCCCAAAAAGGGAGTGTTCAGCGTCAAAGAAGCTATCCGGTATTTCCAAAGTACAGGTGGTTCGCCCCTAGTGACTAGATGGTGGTGCACAACAGTAGTATTACAGTCGCCCCAGAAGAAGAGGTTTAAAAAAAAAAAAAGGCCCCAAAAGCCCCACGTGCTAGGTTCATCGTAAGCGACATGATAGATTTGACGCTCAAGGCGCAAACTTGTTGTCTTGAGATGGAAGGAGAAAGTTCACATTCCTATCCTTGGTTCAATCGCTTGTCTGCAACAACGATGTCTATGTGCCCTTGGTTTGGTTGTTTACAAGATGCTGCAGGTCTTGCCCTTCTTTTTCCTCGAAGTGAGGAGGGCAGCGCGGGTAGCGTGCTCGAAGACTTCACGGACACCTTCGTTTGTCTTGGCAGAACATTCCAAGTACTTGAAAGCCCCGATCTTCTTACGGACGTCATCCCCCTGTCACAACCACCATTTAATTAGCGGTACATCTTAAATATAGAATGCATCTTATTCTTACCTCTTCTGGGGTGACCGGTTTCTGCGATGTCTTTCGAAGTTCTTCAAGGGTCTTAGAATCGAACCTTAGATCTTTTTTGCATCCAACCAAAATGATCGGGAGGCCTTGGCAGAAGTGCAGTACTTCAGAGATCCACTAAAAGGTGTTAGCAATATATTATTCAATTTAGCGATGCCGCAATAGCTAACCTTTTCTTGAACATTGTCAAGAGAGTCAGGTGAGTCGATAGCGAAGCAAATCAAGATCACGTGTGAATCTGGATAGGAGAGTGGTCGAAGTCTATCATAATCTTCCTGCCCAGCTGTATCCCAAAGAGCGAGTTCAACATGTTTTCCGTCAACTTCAACATCGGCAACGTAGTTTTCGAATACCGTAGGAACGTAGACCTGTGATGTTGTCAGACTAAGGCTAGTTTATCGCATTGGGTTCACTCTCATACCTCGGGGAAGGTTCCCTTAGAAAAGACGCTACGGAAAACGACCGAGTCAGTCAACAGGCCCGACACGTTAGGGGAGGGAGAAGTATTCGGAAGGATCGGGTGCTCACATCAAAAGACATGTTTTGCCACACGCGCCGTCGCCGACAATAACAAGCTTTCGTCGAATATCAGCCATCTAGAAAGATAGGTTCAAATTTGAATGGGTTAGTCGCGTGTGTCAGTTATTTGGGTCGGGGGTTGTAGGGAAAAGTGGGAGTGGAGGAAATGGTCAAAAGAGGACAGTGCAGTATCGGATGTAGGTAGACGGTTTGTAGGGACTAGGGTATAGGAGGGAGAGGAATATGGCAAGAGAATATATAGAATTGTTTAGGGAATGTGAACGGAGCCCTGGAACACTTTTATCTTTCTGTCTTTTTTTTTTCTCCCTTTTTTTAGTTTATTTATTATTATTATTATTATTTTTGTTCCCGGGCTGCTTTCCAGTCCTCTGTTGAAAAGAGTAGGCTAGAGGATAGAAAGAGGGAATGAAACGAAGCAGGGTCGGGAGGATGATTGGGGAAATGTGACTACGTTTTGGGAGGATATGAAACCACAACAATAGTGATGCCGATGGTGATGGTTTGTTTGTAAGGGGTTCGAGCGGAAAGGTCGTAGGCGTTTGCTAAGGCGAGTTTTTTTTTGGAATAACCAGCGAGAAGGCAGACGATGAGGAAGTATGGCAAGGCAAGACAGGTAAGAAGTGAAGTTGAAGAGGGAAGGGGAAGGGGGAGGGGAAGAGAGTGGAGGGAAGAGGGAGAAGAGGGAGAAGAAGAAGAGGGAGAAGAAAGCTAGGGGGTTCAGTTCAGCTAAGGCAGAAAAAGGCAGATGCTGAGGCGTGTGAAAATGAAAATGAAAACGAAATCCCGGGCCAAAATGATAATGACGGATAGCAGCGCGTGAAAGGAGCGAGAATGAGAAGGGCTAAAGTTCCATGAAGTAATTGATGAATGAAAGAGGCAAATAAGAAGCCTTTCTGCCCTGTCCTTTCCAGTTTCTTTCTTTCTTTCTTTCTTTTTTTTTTTGTTCCTGCCAGTTTGTATGGGAAAGCACGCTTAGAGGCGATGACGACGATGTTGGCAACGGGAGAGGCAGCATGCGCAAAGTGCTACTTACTGACTTCTCGACCAGAACAATCACTCACTTACCCAAATAAATAGGCAGATAAGGCACAAGGAGAGACCGGGACTGGAGACACAGGTAGAGACAGAGAGATATGAGGAAACACACGAAGTTAAGGCAAGGCAAGGCAAGACAAGGCGGTATTTGATGGGAACGTATGGCCAAACGATATGGTGGTATATTGCTAATACACCTATATGTAAACTAACCTTGACGTTTTTTTGTTTGTTTTTGGGGTAGTAATAAGAGTGAAGTGGTGGTTAGTAAGAAAGTAGGGAAGGAAGTAAGGTAAGTAAGTAAATAAAGATGGATGAGTGTATGAGCGTTAATGCGTGCGAGGTTGAGATTTTATATTATGAACCTGAAGCTTGCTTATCGTCTCGTTGGGATGATTCCTGTAGATTGATTGATGATGATTGTGGTGATGCGGTGGTGGTTGTGATTTTATTGTGATTGTGGTAGTGGTGGTGGTGGTAGTGGTGGTGATGATGGTGATGATGATGGTGATGGTGATGATGATGATGATGATGGTGGTGGTGGTGGTGGTGGTGGTGGTGGTGGTGGTGGTGATGGCGGTAGGAGCAGGAGTAGGAGTAGGAGCAGGAGTAGGAGTAGGAGCAGGAGCAGGAGCGGGAGTAGGATGGAACTGGAACTGGAACTGGAACTGGAACTGGAACTGGAACTGGAACTGGAACTGGAACTGGAACTGGAACTGGAACTGGAACTGTAGCTGGAGCTGGAACTGATGCGGCTGGGAAGGTACTTACTTACTTACCTAGGTACTTACTTATGTAAGGGAAGTGGCTGGCTTGGTTGGGCGTGAAGAAACAACAACACTCTCTTTCACTCATTCACCATTCACCTATTCACTCTTCTCTTCTCAGCCACGCACACGCACACGCACACGCATATTACCTAGGTTGGTACCCACTTATTCTTTACCTCATACATACTTCCCAAGTCATCAAGTAAGAGGTAGGTACCTAGCACTAGATAAATACCGAGTACTTATCTTTCAAGTACAGCAGCCCTCGAGCTTATTTACTCAAAAGTTTTACTTGCTGACTTAAGTAATAGTTAGGTACCGACATACTAAGTACCTAGGAGATACTCACTTACTTACTACACTTGGGCACTTTCCTATAATCGATTCCAGTCCCAATCTCCATAACTATATCACCGGCTTGGACTTATACTTTACATAATGTCGGTACCCACATCCGCCCTCGAAGAGGCGTTCTCCGATGCCCCTCTACTACGCCAGGAGATACTGGAACACGTTTGTACGTAGACTCCATATACCCCCATAAGCACGCCCATGACCAAGATACCAATTCTTATAAAACATCCCTTATACCCAATGTAACCGGGGTGCTAACATGACAATTGTAGCCAAGAATCCCCAATATCTTGATTTGTTCCACCAGATATCCCGTTATATCATCAAAATCCAGCAAGCTAGCATCGAAGACAGAGATGGCCCATCTATCAAACGTCGGAAGCTTGAAAACAACACCGGTTCACAGATTGAGGTCTTTAGCAAATCGACCTTGCTTGCCGAATTGGGCTCCCAGCCAGCTTTGCTCCGCATACCGGACATATCCTTCTCAATTCCGCAACGAAAGAAATTCGCATTGGTGTTAACTGCCACTGCTCTTGGAGCTTTCGGTCCAAATGAATCTGTTGAGTTCGGTGTACATCTAAACGAAATTGGTAAGTAGTCTTAATGTGACTACATCTCAATTCAACCTCCAACGACTGATTTTTGTTGTAGATTACGTTGCGTGTGTCCCCGTTCCAGAAAAAGCCGCGAGGTAAGTTTGCCCCGTTTTGTCGCCTTCTAAACCCAGTAGAATGATTCTGATTTAGTTAATGTCGTTCCTTTCTTAGACAATGGAACTTCGCCGTGTTCGCGAAGAACAGCCATGGAATAACCGATACTGCCACGGACCCGTTACTCTTCACAGTAACCGATACCCCACCGAAGGGCGAAACATCAGGTGAAAGTACTGGCATAAAACAGACTATAATAGACAACTTAAACCGCATCCTTCCCATGAATGTCATGCAGCCCTCTCCGGAAGTCTTCCGATCCCTTACGGTGAACTCATATCGCAAGAATGAAAATTCATACCATGTTAAATCTCACCTCGGAACCAAAGAAGGTACAAACCCCTTTCGAGCGAATGTCATCCTCCCCCACTAACATTGCTAAGGCTTTCTCTTCTTTTTGGAGGACGCAATTATATGGGGGTTCAAAAAGCCACTATTTTGTTTCGCTTTCGATTCAATTGAGTCAAGCAGTTATTCAAGTATAACCCAGCGTACTTTTAGTCTTACAATCAAAACAACTGCCGAATTTAGCAGTAAGGAGATAGAGTTCTCTATGATTGATCAAGTGGAACATCCTGCTATCGACGATTTCCTTCGGAGGAATCAGCTCAAGGACGCCAGTATGGCAGAAACAAAGCGCGCGAAGATACCATCTTCATTAATAAAAGAAAACACGGGCGCGAAAAGCGAGCTCCAAGCCGCCGAGAATGAAATTGCAGGGATTGATCAAAACGACAGCGACGACGAAGAGGATGACGACTACGAACAGCATAGCGACGGGAGCGATGTCACTAGTGAATCCGATTCAGATGACTCCGATGCTGGGTTGAATATAAGCCAACGGACTTCTTCTCGAAACCTTGCTGAGGAGGAACTCGGAAGTGAGTTAGAGGACGTAGATGTTACGGATGACGAGGAACCTTAGTATGACGGATGGAAGCTCGGCCCGGGATTTAAATCACCCACGACCATTTACACTTGGATTCTACTATCTCGCCAATAGCCGAAGGATGGCTAGGCGAATGTAACGCCCTGGTCGTCAACCAACCTGAAGAAATATCGATGGGGTAATATAGGTTCCGCTGTACGGTTTCCAATCGGCATTTCCGAAAATCTTCACTAAAGATCAGATGTCCCACCTGGATTTCCCAGATGAACCTTCGCGTCAAAATATCTCCATCCGATTCCTCACAGAGCGACCGGCAGTCGTATGGCTTTTGTGTGTAGTATGACGTCAGTGATACCTGGACTCGGATGATATGGCGTATGTTTCTATGATTAATAAGATGTAGCTGCGGCGGGCCAGGCTGGGAAACGAAAACAAAAAAGCTGTCGTTGCGTTAAACCTCGAATCGTTACACAAAAGCCCTACCCTAGACATTTGAGACCGATGGGCTGGCTACATATATACTGTGTAGACGCACCTGTTTCCGTATTATTATTATTACTATTATACATTATTATCTATCATCATTACTATTTTATTTTTATTTTATTTATTTACTTATTATTTATTTAGTTTGATTGAAGAGTTTGATCTACTTGCCAAACACTACTGTGCATACGAGAGATAATTCCCTTGACAAATAGCAGCTTTCGAATACCAATTATTCGCCATTAGACCGAATCCCGCCTATTTCAGGTGAAAAAAGGACACCTCCTTCCCTACCGTTATCAGAGTATTCTTGCGCGGTAACTTCAACCCCTTGGCCTTTATGCTGTTTTGGTGGCCGGTTCATTCGCCTCCCAAAACGGTACGCAAGGTATAGTCCGACAAGAATAAGTGGCACAGATACTCCAACAGCGATCCCAGCAATAGCACCCCCAGATAGACCGGAGGGCTGACTTTCCTGTGAACCTTGTTCCTGGGGTTGCAGGCCAGAGCTCGTGCTCGGGGCCGCCATAGTGCCCGATTGGCTGGGTGGTTCAAAAGAGCTATGTTCTATTGTTGGTGGTGATGCTTGGCGAGGGGTTGGGCTTTCTGTGCCTTCCCCTCCTCCTATTGTAGAAAGCGGTGGGTCTGTTGCGCCTGGGGGTATCACAATAACGGCGCTGCCGAAATACACCGACTCATGGTTTATGACACTCTTTTCCTCGGTTATTGTAGGGCCTTTCGAAGTCGCTAGACAGAGTGGGACGGGGCCATCGGCCTTATACTTTATAGAACTGGCAGCACTATCCGCCGATTAAAACAGGGACTCGGCCAATTTCAGTTAGGAGGATCGCAAAGCTGCTCTGACTGACCTCGGGCAGCATAATTTCCCTGTTGTGGTTCCAATTGCTGGGTACGTTATCCAAAAGCCTTCAGTGCTTCTCCTCACGGCAACAAATTCTATATCCCCGAGCGTAGTGTACCCACCGGGGCACACTCCTGGGGAATTGTATTGACCAAGTTCGTAGTCTGGCGGGCAACACGTCGTATGGGGGCCACCGTACTGGCAGCCCTGCCTGAATGACGTTATCGTAAAGGATCGCGTGTTCCCGTCCCCAAAGACTACACACACATTTCTGGAGGCTTAGTAAAGAGAGTTATGCCAAATAAATAACTTAGAATGCTACGACCCGGTGTTCCCACCTAAAGTTTGTGTCGAGTAGGCCGAAAACTTAGAACAGTCTGAAGGAGGATTGAAAGTTCCCAATGCGCCGGCCGCCGTCAATGTAACTGAAATGCGAGATCGAATTGAAGAAGTGCCCTGCGCCCAAGATCCTAGGCACAGATACCCTAAGATAAATAGCACCTTCATCAGGTCGATTTGGTGATGAAAGATTGATATCGGTATTTTCTTCAAATTGCCCAAACCCAGGGACATCGCGGCAAAATTGCATGCAGTATCGTCGACCCAATCGTGGCTTAATTGATCGTACTGTCGGATTATATGTGTTGCGAATTGTTGTAAATTCCAACCAAGACAAAAGGGGCTGAATCCGGACGTCGCATGGACAAAAAGGGTACAGAGCTACAGCAGGCCTCGGCCTCGGCCCCAATTGATACCTGTCCTGCGGGAGACGTAGGTGCTTTGGTGAGTGTTGAAACTTACCTATTAGCCAACTTAATAATTGAGATCAGTTACCGATGCTTGAACCTCGAAGCGTGTTTATACCCTACGGTGGTACCTGGTTTCACATTATATATATTTAAGTTCTGACCTAAGCTTACCTAAGTCTGCCCCTAGGTGCTTACCGGATCCCATCAATCGGAATAACGTTATCAACGGCACGGTTACGGTTGTCACGATTCGATTCGATTTACTCTTAAGCTCTTTCCTCGATTAGAATACCAACCCTGGTCCTGTAGGTGCCTGGTTGGATACTTCCTCTGGTTCATACATCCCGGCCTAAACCAGCTCGGATTTGAGGTTTCCTACGTGCCTACTAGAATCGATTTACTGATCTCTTTCTCTTAGTCTTGTACCTATTCCCAAATCCATATCTCAGTCTGCAATGCGAGACTAACCCCCAGTCAAGCACAAAATTTAACTGCTCCGTTCCTCAACCTACAGTTCCTGTTCACCATAATCTCCCAAAAACCCTGAATTTGAGGTCACCTCGCAATACTGCCAGCTTGAGGGATGGAGAACCGCAAGGCAAAGCTGGGCGCGCCCATTACAACCAGCGTATGCGTGGCTCTTGTGGAATCTGCGTTACAGCAAGCCTCATCCGAGCGGAAGGATGGTAGTGCGGGGCTGTCTTTGGATCTGAGCTCCCGGAAAATAGGGTCCATCCCTAGTGAGGTTGTAGCCATAGTGAAGGATGATGTCGAGAGGTTGGAAACCCTAAGATCAATGCTATCGATCTTTCTAGCGCTTCTTGTTTGATATGCTAACATATCGATACTTCAGACTAGCATTGGGCCACAATCAATTATCATCTTTCGATCCAGAATTTGGGCTTTGCTCCCGGCTAAGATACCTCAATGTTAGGTCTAATTTCTTTAGAGATTTCCCTGTCATCGTAAGTCACCTAAGTAGCCCTTAAATTAGGATTTGTGCTAAGAAAAGCGCCAAATTTCTAACTAACTGATACTTCTATAGCTCTGTAAAATGGCATCGCTTGAAATTCTCGACATCAGTCGGAACAGGATTAAAGAACTGCCAGCGGACTTCGGTCATTTGATCAGACTTAAAGTGCTGTGTTTCTCCAAAAATAAATTGCGCACCCTACCCAACTATATTTGTCAGATGAATGAATTGAAAATTCTTAGGATTGATCGCAATCCTCTTATAGATCTACCACAGGAATTGTATGAGCTTGAGGACGATGGGTATGCAGATAAGGAAGGCTGGCTTGAGAAGCTCAAGGCTCATCTCAGGCAAAATATGGAGAGGCAATCTGCTTCAAATGAAACCGAGGACTCAAATTCTAGGCAAGCCTTAATTACACAAACTAGTTGTTCCTCCTTCTTGGTCCAGCCATGCTCATGATTTTACTACAGTGATGGAGACAACGATACAGATTATTCCAACATTGGGAAACTCGCAACTTTGACCAATAAACAAGTTGGTAGGGAACCTACATCAACATGGGCCGAAGAATCCTCTCGATTGCGAATAGAAACGTCGGCTCCCGATGACCTGGACAGTGCGCCAGCGATACCATTCAAAAATCTTCAGCGTAAATTTGCTGGGGGTGCCCCCCAACCTTCCGGGTCCTTAACAGCACCTGCCTTGCCTATCTCAGGGCAGGCCACAGAACGGTCAAGGAGCAATAGCGAAAGCGGGCCTGCGAACAGGGCAACGAAACGAATGGGTTACATCGGCCAAAAGAACATACTTGGAACAGTCGATGAAGTCAGGACTATAAAACATCACGTTCGCGGGATCTCTTACGATTCTAGCATGAACGAAGCTGCCCAGAGAGCTAGCAATGTCCCGAACAACGGGGACGCCGCGTCTTCGTTCTCCGGGGCTACACCCCGCAATGACACACGTTCAGCTGGGCCCTACTTCCGCCGTATCCAAGGAACATTAAAGCAGTATGGAGGCGTAGATGTGGCTATCAGCTCCACAATACTGGAAACGGCTAGGAGCATCTTATATTCGATATACAAAGTCCTGCCCGCAATAGATTCATATGTTGGCCTCCTCAAAGAACGCAATCGGTTGCAAACAACAGGTATCGACCGTGTCCTTCCGGCTGCAAATCTCAATATTAGCTCTCTGATCCAGTCACTTGAACTTTGCGAGGCAAGAGATGGCCAACTTTCCCTAGATGGTTTACTGAACACCTCCCACACTACCATTCTCTCTTTCAAACACGTCCTCAACCAATTACAACAAGTAATACACGGCGCAGCGAACCATATAGAATCACGGTATACTCGCACAATCCTTCTCGCGATTTTTGGATCTCTGGTGGAGTTACAACAGGCTTGGACCGTCCTTCGAAAGTACATCATGCCCCCAAATAACACTCGCTCTGGAAACGTCATTATGGTCAATAGAATCAAACTACCCTTCCCCTCTCCCTTGGGAGTATCGAATATTGTAACGAATCAGAGAACTGTACAAGAAGCAGGTTTCTTACCCCCAACGCCTGGAACAGTTCTTGAGAACCCGTTGGAGAATCCCGACGAAATCCTATTTGATAGGCTCGGAACCACAGTTGCAGCAACAATGCAACTTATCGTTGTTTTATCGGATGCCATAAAAAAAACAGCCTCTCAGCAAAATGTCCAGCAGTCGACATTGCAAAAGCTCCGCGAGTTGGACAAGATTTGTAACAATGGCTCCGACGTGGCGAAACGCCTTAAGGCTCGCCTTGATTTGATTCGAGATGCAGATTGGGTAGAGAGAAGGCGATTCTTTGAAGATATCACACGATTTGTAACCGTAAGCCCCTCGACCCCTTTTTTTTTCATAAAAAAAAAAAATCCGTTTTGGTCCGAAAGTTAACCTTCCGGAATTTCAGTCGGTCATGTCAATTGGGGAATTATTGAAGGCAGGGTCGTCTGAGTTCGGGTTTCCGAAACAAGCTCTGGGGGGGTTTTCCCCGGTTGCTAGATTAACCAAAGAGGTGACGGTTCTTTTGCATAATTCTAGTTTCAGGAGCCTGAACGACCCTTCGCATCCTGTCCCAGCAAGTTCTACGATGACAACACCCCCGGCTTCGTTTCCTAACAATGTCCCGGTTCACTTCCAACCCCTTAGCCCAGCACCGTTTTCGGCAGTGCCTAGTACCCCTCTCTCCGCGGTGCTCGGGCCGGCAGCACAGGCTACTGTTCCGTTTCTCGCGCCTGGCGTGCAGTTCATCCCAGGCGAACACCAGAGATCCAATACGATGCAGTCTGCTTCAAGGACGATGACAGGCATCAGTGAAATGGGGTTCTCCGCTGGCGTCGTGTCTCCAAGACGATAAGCTTCACGTAAATAACTTTTATCTAAATGGCCTTGAAAGTGTAAGATCATCTAGGCCGGAAATTCCATCAATAGGAACCTAGAGTGTCTAAACCGGCTGGCCAATCGCAGCTGTTGTAGATTTGTATGATCTCTGCTAGCGTGCTTCTATTTGATATAAAGCAAATACCTACTTAAGTACCTAGGTAATGGGCAATATAGGCATTGGTGGGTACGTATACTGGGTGGAACTCAGCATCGGCTTTGGGGATATCAGATCATGGGCGTGTTTGCGGCCCCTTATAATCACATTCTTTGTGTCGTTATAACTATAGTAAATACCAACTAAGAAACTCGTTCAATTCGTGTTTAGACAATCGAGAATTGGTTACAAGACCGCCGTGAGAAAATTGATCCACGACGACCATCAGATCCCTTCCAACACACAACTGTCTCATAAAACAACAATTCCCAACAAAGCGGCAACGTCGTACCTTTAAATTTGAAGATGGACAAACTCGTACAGAAGGCTGTTGATGACCAGAGAGTGACAATATGGGTTAACACTACTCACGGGTCAACGGAAACGCTGTCCAACTATCTACTGAATGCTGGGTGGGGAGTTTCTGGGGGTTTGATATGCTTTGTTCATGTAAGAATCATCCCATAGATACAACATGTGCTCATACATCCGAGATACCGGCACACCGACAAATTCTAATATCTACTTACTCTGAACAGGCAAATGACACGGCTGCAAGACAGGCTGCTGAGGTGCTAGATCCCCATTCCATCCAATATTCTACCAATGCATTCTTATTTGTCTCTACTTACATAGACGCTAACTTGTATAGACAAAGTCCAGTGTCCAATCCGCAGATTCAGTAACATGTATGTAGGGAATCTGCCCAAAAGAAAGAAACCCATGGTTTTGCGGCCTAGTTTCGATGATGCTGACGATCAAATGCACCCTTTATGCAGCGTACTCTGTCCTATTTGAAACCTCGTCACTTCCGAAAACCAAAATCCTACACACAAGTGCATGCCTTCTAATTCAGGAAGCACTCGCAGATCCTCTCCTAAGCCGCTATTCAGTCGTCATCATCGCCGAGTATCATTTACGGACCCTCGAAACGTTGAGTTACCCTAAATGGACCACCTCGAGGGTAAATTCTAATTTTCCAAATTTTGCGGGTAGGGATCTAATTCTCGGGCTATTGAAAAAAATTCTGAAAAAGAGAGATGATATTCATATCCTCATAGCTGGGGCAACCCAGGAATCTCTCGATGCTTTGTCAATATACCTGCCAGATGCGAAAATTCTATCCCTAAATACCTCGACTTACACTGTAGACTTACACAGTATCCCCGTCAGCACTGACAATTACATTACAGCCGCACTAGAGACCGTTTTAAGTCTCTTTGCAACTCATGATCCAGGCAATACCGTGGTATTTTTGCCAAGTAGAGAAGGGTATGAGTTAAAAAGGCGACTTGAAGACTCCTCGTGGTCCTCCAGCGGACCCCCGAATTTGCGATTGATTAACTCTCTACCCGAACTTGAAAGGTTTGAGAGCGATGTTAAAGGTACCGAAAGCACAAGTTATGTCATTATTACATCCCTTCGGGCGGGATTGGTTGCCCGCTATATGCCGGTGGCTATCGTCGTCGATTCTGGGTTCCAGGAGCTGAGGTATAGTCGCTATGGTCTTGCGACCCTAGCTAGGACTCAACAGATCAGCCAGGAAACTGCAAACCAGAGAACCCGAATTGCGGGTCTTTCTACCCCAGGAAAGTGCTATAGGTTATATCCCCAGGACCAATTTGATAACTTTCAGAAGACAGAGACACCAGAGATTCAGAGAACCTGTTTGGATCGCTCGATTCTCCAACTAAAGTCTCTCGGGGTCGATAATATCCTGCGTTTCGACTACTTGTCCCCCCCTTTGACTTCGATGGTAGCTGAGGCCTTGGATAGGCTCGTCGCAATTGGTGCTATGAATGAAAGTGCAGAGTTGACAAACCCCTTTGGAGAGCGGTTGGCACAACTTCCTTTGAAGCTACTTCATGGGGCTATGCTGTTGAGGTCACTTGAAAGGGGCTGTTTTGACCAAATAATATCTCTGATCGCGGTGCGCTTATCAAAGGGGGAGTTCTTTGACCATGAAAAAAGCCGACTGTTCGTTACCCAGGAAGGCGATGATATTACGTGGTTAAATATATACGAGGGCTTCATCAAATCTGGGTCTGCGCCCGCGAGAGGGAATTGGTGTCAAAAGCACGGGCTTAGCGAGCAGCGACTGCTTAAGGCAGTTGATATCAGAAACCAGCTACTCCGAATCCTGCAACATAGAGGGATTAAGACGGCCAAGAGTGAACTTGCGACATCAACAACAATCACGCAGTGCATTGCGGATGTTTATAAACATAACTCCGCTTTCCGAGTTTCGAACGGCCTTTTCAGAACTACGATAGGACATCTGGTATGTATGTCCGACGATGAAGGCGCCTAGGCGTTGAAAGTAGGATATGTGCTAATATTGGGCTACGAGGAGTACTAGGAGGTCAGAATACACCCAAGCTCAGTTTTATATGTAAGTCCTCACTTCGTTCAGCAATTACAGTTTTGGCCTGAAATCTGACTAACTTTCACGCTCCCAGAATCGCAACCCGGAGTTTATTGTATTCGAAGAAGTTGTCGAGAATGACGGGAAATTGTTTGTTAAAGATATCACAGTTATCCAAAGAGATCGGATCTCCGAGAGATGATTAGAGTGATACCCACAATAGTCCTTGGTTGATGCGCAAGTTTACGGGACCTATAGGTCTAATGGTTATATACAAATTATGTAACAAATACAACCTGGAAAGGGGTGTTTAGAATCTTAGATCGTAATCGCTATGATGTTATGCAGTGTGAACAATGAGATTGCGAATAATGCCCAAAAACGATATCCCTTAGAATAATTCGAAGACGCGAGGGAAGGGGTGGTAGTAGTACGAATGGGTGATGAGGTTGAATTTGCTATTTGGTCGGGCAATCCTGAACCGGTGGGTTTGATGAAATTGACCTGACCCGAGGTGGAGGTGGAGGTGGAGGTGGGTGTGGGCATTATAGCTGAAGATACTGTAGAACTATCATGAGTAGCGAACGTGGAAACAGGGGATAATGCCGTTTTGATTGTATCAGAAACGGCATCGGATGACGATGAGGGGAAGGCCTCCATACTTGTAGAAGATGCCCTAACGGCAGGCACAGGAATACCGAAGCCGATCTTCCCATTTTCCATATCGAAGACACTATACACATTTCGCAGGAAAACATCGCCTATAAGCCATGCACCATCGCGAACGACACTCTAAAATTTCGGGTTAGCGCGCTCTTATTCAAAGGAACTGTGCTGAAGGAAGCGCCAGTTGTGCATACCCTGCCAACAATTAAACTTAGACAAAGCTCTTTCTGCGCGTCTATCGGATCCCCAACATAATCTTTCCCTGAAATCTGATATGCATCATTTCCAAACTGAAACTGGAGAGAAATATCCGTATTACATGCTATCAAACAGTCAGAACGTTAAACCGTCGGTCTAGTTTTGGACTGACTACCAGACTAGGGAGGGAAATTTACATACGAATATAGAATGTTTCACCATTACTCTTGGTCCCGGGAATGAATTGGTGGAGCTTGAGTGCGTCTTCTGGGGGGATTAATATCAAGGCAGTTCCTGGATTGACTCTCAGTTAGAAATTGGGACTGGACTATTCGGGGGAATTTAACCCCATAGTAGGAGTCGGCGTACCTGTATCAATAATGACGTTACGGCCCTCTTGAAAATTTGCATTTTGCCCATCAAGGACGACATCAGACATTCGAATGGACCAAAGGGAAGTAGTTGTATTGACATCGTAATATTTCAAGGCTTCGACGCCACCCTCTATTCTGGAGGCATCAATCCCCCCAAATGTGATCGTTCCTCCGTTTTTATTATCTGCCGTTCGGTGGAGATATGCCCCGAAAATGTGTTTGGAGATAACATTGTGGGATATCTAAAGGTGATTGTAAGTATAGGAACTCACCCAATAAAGGGTTTTCTGAATCATGTTCACAAACATACCAAGCTCTCGATAAATGTGGGTACTTTCAAGATAGATGCAGACGGAAAACCTAACCCGAGAATCCCATCTACTGGAAAGTTCGTAAAGTCATCGGAGACCATTTTGGCTAATCCGAACTCCATCTTATCAATAGTGACGGAACCAAATTTCAAAGTATCCTTCGCAATGTAACCCTCGACATTACCGCTGGCATACGCTATGGCGAACGTCTTGTCACTCGTTACATGCAATGTGGAACTATCATCTGGGCCGAACGTGCGGTGAGCGAGACAGCTTTTGGATTTGCATTCGGCCGAGGGGATCCATGTGTCGGCCTAGATATTCGAGTTAGATTTACATGTAAATCAAAATCACGAATACTGCCAAGTTGGGTTTACAGCTTACAGATCCTGTGTCTACTACTAGACGAAAGGATTTCCCGGAAGAACCGACATCAACATTGACCCAGTACGCTAGATGATTTCAATATGTCAGAAAACATATACCTAGTTGGACCAAACCATTCGATACACATTGCATTGGCGAAGAGATAACGAGGGCGGGGTTAGGGGAACGGACATATATCATTGGGATCGGAATACAGATCGACTGGTCCTGAAGTCTTATCCTCTCTTCGGGTGAGAGGAGAAAACGAAGCTGCGTTAAGGTCTCCAGTGCCGGTCCTTCTTTCGAATTTTGCACTAGCATGGGCTATCCTCAACTTATGGCGTCGGACGGCATGGGAGGACGCTTCGATAGAATGTAATGTGCTTGGATCAAAATCCGATGTATTCGGTCGCCAGGGAACAAATGCGTTTATCCGATTTATGCAGACAGCAAAGTAGGTTATGACGATGAGACGCATACCACGGGAAACCGGTCGAAATTGGTGGAAGCCAGGGGTCAGGCTTTTGGGTGGTCTGGTGCAGTTTGGTGCTTGGAAGGAGGTAAGTAAGTAGGTAATGTAGTCGATGAATGCGACTGTAGCCAACCGGGGCCTAAAAATAAAGGTAAAAATAAAAAATAAAAAAACAAGACAAAAAGGGTATATACAAGTACTTAAGTGGGTATTAATATTATGCTTATGCAAAATTTAAAGATATCGTCGATGGGGGAGACTTGATGTAGGGAGAGTAGGAGAGAAAGAAGACGAAGGAGAACGACTGAAAGAATAAACAAGGAATTCGAAGTACTTGAGAATGTCTTTCAACGAGTAGTTAATTGGAAGCCCAAACGGTCAGAAGCAAAATTAAAAGGTAAGATACTTGAAATCAAAAGGCAACAGGAGGACTCTGCCAAGCCAAGGTTATTGAAGCCATCCACATTCGTTCCCACATCATAAACAAACCCAAGAAATGTATCTGCGTACTAACTACGTACTTCTGCCCCCCCGTACCCCGGTACATGTATGCATATACGTAGTAGTATATGGATAAGAGGTAAGTGCTATTCCCCTTCCGGCAACACTTTGAAAAATAGTGGAGAAAGCTTAACTGACTACGGATATGTGTATGCAGGACGATAAACTTGCCCCTGAAATTCTGAAATTGTACGGAGTAGCTTCAGCACAAAGCTGGGCTCGGAGGCCACCGCGCCCGAAAGTCTGGGGTCAATGGAGATAACTTACTTAGCCCAGCTCAACAAAAACCAGGGGCCTCTCTCTCAATTGGTGTGTAGCCGGTTGCAGTGTTTGATTGGCCCAACCGCCCCCCGAAAGCGGCACGGTGTTAGCCAAAGTCATAAGCGAGGGAAGGTTCCTGATGTGATGTTGAAATCGGCTATGCTAAGCTATGGACATGGTACATGATGTACTGTGTAAGTACATACATGTAAGTAAGTTCTGTAGCTGCCAACCTAATTAATAATTCTCGAGGTGCATGCATATCTCGGAGAGTGGATTTCGATTGGACTCCCCAAGCAGCGTGACTCGGACAAAGGTTTGGCTATAAAAAGACCCAGCGGCCGCATATTCGTACTATAAAGTTCTCTCACCGCTTCTTATCCTTTCATGTATGTAAATCGGACTTAAACCTATTGTTCAAGATATTCCTATACCTACCTCGGGATAAATTTAAGACCTCGCCAAAATACACCTTAATTCCGACGGGGAAAGCTTAGAGGCCAAGCTAGTAGCATCTGACTGGGTGAAATAAAGAAAGAAAGAAGCAAACTAAACAATAAAAATGAGGTATGCATATGAGCTGCAATCTATGCCTATATCGAGAAACATAGGAGTGCTTTGGATCGAATCTGACCATGCCACAGCATATCTTCTTCGAAAAAATTGGCTTCAACTGCCTGGAGGGCGATCGCTCCACAGATCCGCCAGCTCCATCAATCCAATGCTTCCCGTTATCCATCCATCCTTTCAGGTGGAGCATCATCGTCCCGGAGCCAGTCCCTGTCAGAAGGACTACACCCAAGGTAGAACCCCCTGCAACCACATGTACATGTACTCGAGCAAATAAAAGACGCGGCTATTTAGTCAAGCTCCGACGGCTCGGGTTAGCACTTAGTTTTAGGCATTCGCTAACGAATACATAACTCGGTTGGTAGAACGCCGGTTCACAGGATGAAAACCTTCACACCGATGCAACTCACATGTAATTTCCAAACCACACCACCTCGGCCGGATGCGCCAGTCCTTCTCATTATGCCCCAAATCGCAGAATCCTCTATTGAGGACATGTCGAACATTGTAGGTTTTCCTATTTCACCCTTTCCCTACAGCCGGCTAGTTCCCTTGCATTAGCTAATTATATACCCGATTCTCGGAATCAAAAGCCCAATATTGATATCCTTGGTCAAAAGCCTAACTCTAAGGTACTGATAAGTACACCACATGGGGACACCGCCCATATAACCTCACCATCGGGTTTGGCTTGGAGGATTGGCTCCGGGCCACAGCTTTAGGGCGTTGGTCCCATTTGCAGATTACCGTGCCTAGGGATGCAATATATACCATACCGAAGGGTTTGAATTATTGATCTGATGTGTCGGACTGGGGAGATAAGAGATATCGATATTTGATGTTCAGAATTGTTTATAGATAAAATCCTTGTAATTATTTAAAAACGCCTAGCTATCTAGCTCTTATCATTTTCTTTCAATCCCGGTGGATAATACACCGAAAAATGCCGAGTGTTTCGAGGGTTCCGGTATATCTAGTAAGTACTGGGTACTTGCAGAGTACACACCTACTTCCTACTTAAGTACTTGTGTAGAACAGCGTAGGTTGGTCCTCGAAGCTAAGTTAGTCGTTAGTATGTGTTGCAGGTGTTGGAATTGGTGTTTGCGCAACACATATCTTGAGGGCGGAACACCAATATTTTCTGTTTGGAGTCAGTCAGTCAGTCCTTCATCCTGACAGTTATAACCGTGCGATCACAAAAGCCCTCCAACTCTGACTTCATCGCTGGTGAAGCCTCCTTGTGAGCATCCTAAAAACACCCGGAAATCCTCAGAATCGCCGACTTATACTCGTTCCACCGTGGCCTGCCTGCACACCCTATTCTAATTTCACGGCGGTGCCGCTCACACGTGATAGGAGCAATTCCCTGGACCTGGTCTCATAAACGATCAATCGGTCAATCGATCAATCACCTCGGTTGTATTTCCTGTAATTGTAATCAACATGGACGACGATCGCAGGAAGAGGAGTAAATGGGATGAAAAGGAGCGTGGTGACCGACACGACCGCTCCCATAGGGAGAGAGATAGGGACCGCGATAGGGACCGCGATAGGGACCGCGAATACGACCGGGATCGCGAACGTGAGAGCGAAAGATCTAATCATAGATCAAGATGGGATGCTTCCAACCGGAGGTCGCGATCTCCCCGTCATTCCGCAAGCTCTCGGCCAAGTCGGAGTAGAAGTCCCTCTCGGGCTTCAGCGTTATCACCCAAAGTACAGTCGACAGAACCCACAAAGGCTGCAATTGATCCTGCGGCCGCTGCAGGTATGTGCCGTCGGTACCTTTGCTTTAAACTGTACTCACATCTTTCGTAGCTGCCGCTGCTGCTAGAATCAATGCCCAGCTCCAAGCTAAACGAGGTATCACTACTGATACATCTTCGTTCAAGGCAAGTACTTACCGAATCGCGGAAACCCTCTGTTACACTTGGCTTTCCATTAGCAGCGCCGCTAACAACCGCGATAGTCTGCCGCACAGTCTCCTATTGGACCTAAGCCCTCGACGCCAACGGCTGGAATGAACACCGAAATCCATATCCAGGATGGTGATTATATCAAAGATATTGAAGTAAACGATTTACGCAACAGATACACGTTAACTAAAGGCTCGACCCAAAAGATGGTAACACACCTTTTCCATAACTCAGAATCCCTAGGCATTCTTAGTGCTACACCCGAGCCCCTTGTTTGGACCTTTGGACGGTTGAGGGGAACTTTGTAGCTGAACTTTATCTAATGGCAGTTCCGAGCTACCCACCGCAACCCTTTGTTGACGCTGCTGACAACCTAAACCGGTTTTTGTATAGATTAAGGAAGAAACTGGCGCGGGTAACTCTCACCTCCTCATTCTGTTTCGACTTTTGTTAGTATTGGGAAGATTATATAGCTCACATATGCCAAATATGCAAAGATGTCACGACAAGAGGAGCCTATTACCCTGACAAGGCTATGGCAACTCCGCAAGTAAGCCACGCCTTCCCACGTTTTAGAGCCTTAAAAATCTCGTACATTGCTGACAAATGGTTCAGAACCCTCCCCTATACTTGCACATTACAAGCACTACTAAGGAAGGCTTGGACAAAGCCGTCGCCAAGATCGAGGAACTTATGAAACAAGAACTCGGATCATTAGTTGACGAGCGTAGGTTCAGGAGAAGGGAACCCGTCGAGCAAGTCGAACGAGACGAGTTTGGTCGAGTAGGTTTTTCTACAGCGCCATATCCTTTGATTATGGAAACACTTGCTGAACAAACCACCAGAGAAAATGGCCAGAAGAACGTGTCCCGATAAATCTCGAACCAATCCCCGGCTTTAACCTTCGCGCCTCAGTTGTAGGCCATCAAGGCGCATATGTAAAGCATATTCAACAGGAAACCCGTTGCCGGGTTCAGATCAAAGGCCGTGGCTCAGGGTTTATGGAAAACGGAACTAATCGAGAAAGCGACGAGGCCATGTATCTCCATGTTACGTAAGTCTGGAAAAGATATGGGTCCAAGTTCTCCGTAATAGATGACTGGATGACTAATACTTTTATACACCCCACAGCGGTCCTGATCCAAAAGAAGTGCAGCATGCTAAAGAGCTTTGCGAGGATCTGGTTAAAAGTGTCACCGATCAATATGAACAATATAAAGCAAATCCAACCCCACCTAGGTACGGTAATTATGGGACTGGTCACGGAGGTGGTGGTGGTGGTCATCACAATCATCATAACCACCAAGGCCAGCAACACCATTATGGACAACATCATAACTACGGATCCCATATGCAACAGGTGCGTGGTTTACTTTCAAACTTGTAGGTATTATAGCTAACCTATATAGTCGCCCCCGCCTCCGCCCCCGCCTGGCCCAAGCAGCGACACACCACCCCCCCCTCCTCCGCCTCCTGGGGATCCATCTTCTCCACAAGTTGCAGCCGCAACCCCGGTAACCGCTCCTTCAACAACAGACTACAGTGCACAAGCGCAGCAATATAATCCGTACGCCGCTTATGGGCAAGCAGACCCATATGCTGCTTACGGTGGCTACCAAGCGTATGCTGCCTATTGTAAGTGTCTTTCCCTATATTCTAGTAATGGTTTCAGGAAACTCAATTTCTAATTTCGGCTTATATTTTGTAGATGCACAATATTACGCTGCCGCGCAGCAGCAGCAGCAGCAGCAGCAAGGTCTTGTCCAGGCGCCTGGTTCCGCCGGCGCTCCGGGGACCCAATCAAACCTACCACCACCACCACCGGGCTCGAACTATAATGCGGTTAAACCACCCCCTGGATTGTAATAATACCCTGTGCCTGTAACCAGTATGGATTTTTATTCCGCTATATGGGTTCGATGACGTTCATACCTAAGTACTTATTTAATGCACGAACAGCAACCTTGTTTCTGGAATTTCCTTGCCGAATTTATACACCGAAGATACCATACTAGTATATATTACCCAAGGTTTAAGGGTATGTGATTTATGTGATGAGAAGTAAAAGAAACTATTTCTCGAATTTGGCACCGAAAAACAAGGGTGCCCGCCTTCGTTATCACCTATATGTCACCGTCGTGTTTTGTTATGGGACCCAAACCTTGTTGGTGTGCAGGGCCGATGTTCGGATAACGCAAAAGGATAAAAATTGCCTGTTCCTAGTCGAGGGCCGTCTGGTCCTCAGCACTGCTGAGCGCCGCGCGCAAGCATCTAAACTAAACCGTAAACAGTTGTCGATGCGTAAATCAACGGATAACACTTTATAATTTAGCACTTGAATAATTAGTCACACAAGCACTTCAGTACTTAAATGGACTCTTAAGTCATTTATTGCAGAGGAATCCGAACCTATCACCCATAAGCACATATACACACCAAAAAAGAACTGAAGATGCTTCCGATAGCGTTACGAACATCAGCATTGCGGAGAGGTTCTCTCCTTGCGATCCCCCGCCGCCTCGGAACTACACGCTATTCCAGCTCATCATCGTCAACCTCAGCGCTTGCATATAAGGCCCTACACCGAAGGGTAGCACCATTGCCAACCACGGAAACAGCACCGTGGGATGCTTCCACCGCTGTTTCGTCTATTCTTTACGAAACACCACTTCCTAGTGTGGCACCTCCCAAACGCCACATTCTCAATTGCTTGGTCCAGAACGAACCCGGGGTTCTATCACGAGTGTCGGGAATTCTCGCTGCTCGCGGCTTCAACATTGACTCGTTGGTTGTCTGCAATACTGAAGTTGAAGACCTGTCTCGAATGACAATTGTGCTAGGTGGTCAGGATGGAGTTGTTGAGCAGGCAAGAAGGCAGCTCGAAGACCTAGTCCCCGTTTGGGCTGTCCTAGATTACACAACCTCACCCTTAGGTCTGTAAAATTTCCCAGTTCCACTGCGGTTCTTATTGGATTCGCCATGCTCATAAGTTTGCTTCAGTCCAAAGAGAGCTTCTTCTTGCCAAAGTGTCGATTCTCGGGCCCGAATACGTCGAAGAACTTCGTGCTCATCATCGAGAAATGACATCTGAACAGCCGGCTGGTAGCGTCCGGCAAGACGAAGCAAGTGATTTCCATCCAGCAAAACTCCCAGCATCGCAGGCATTGAGACATAAGATGGAGCATCTGGACGCTGTCACTCACCTCACACATCAATTTGGCGGCAAAGTTCTAGATATTAGTACCAGCAATGTCATAGTGGAAGTGTAAGAATGCCCCTTCCTATAACAAAAGAAGCATGCGCTCACATTGCATACAGATCTGCCAAACCCGCCAGAATCGATGCATTCATGAAACTAATTGCACCATTCGGAATTCTTGAATCGGCCCGCACTGGCTTAATGGCATTACCTCGTTCTCCTCTTGAGGGCCACGAAAAGGATTCAGAGGCACCGAAGGATGCTGCTGATGTTGTCGACGTCAGCTCCCTTCCTCCTGGTTAACCAAACCCCAAACTCAAAGGTTTACAGCACGATTACGATGTTACGTAGCCTAATTCATATAATTTGTATCTTCTGTATATAACACGATACATGTACAGTAAAGTATGGAATGCGAATATTATGAGTGCTACTTGGCGAAGTCGCAATGATCCGGGTATTGAAAAACAAAGACCAAATGTGAAAAAAAAGAGCAGAATACACCACCATAGCATGCTAGAAACCATCCAATGCACAATTAATTGGCTGTTGAGTCGCTATTATAGAGGCCAGCTCTTTCCAGAGTAGACAAAATCCAAGCCCTGTAAAAAAAAGAAAACCCTTGGTTTAACGTAAATGAACGTGAGCACCAATTCCGCTCCCATGGAATTTCAACCTTGCCTCCCAACGACCTATTCTGACGTTGCATTCTGCTTTTGCATCAATCTTTAGGACTCCGCCAGCAGCTTTCATAAGAATATCATATCCCACCCCTTTCAAAGTCCATTGAACTGGAAGCTTAGGGGTCTCCCAGAGACCAGCGGGGATGGCGATCTGATATTCATAATCCAACATACCCAGAGTCGTACCGTTATGGGTCGCAATCCCGACTATATTTGAAATATATATCGTATCACTTTGGAACGGATTCCTGAGCTCGAAGGAGCCAGTTGAACCGAGAACGTGCAGTGTGGCGGATTGAACAAACCGCGGAGGGTCGGCATCTGGTGGCTTCGGCAAGCTACCAAGAGGGGGGGGCGGGAGTGGAAGCGTAAATTCTAAGAACTCCAATGCCTTTGAGAGATCTGGAAGAGATGGTATAGACCGTTCATGGGTTCTAACAGTGATCGTGGAATTTTCACCTTTGGCGACAAATGTTAGCGTTTCCACCAGTCTATCAACTGGCGCGAGGGCAAAAGGGAGAGGTAAGCTACAAACCAGAGACATATTCACCCAGCAGAGCCATTCCGAGCGCACGTGCGTCTTCTCCACCATCAGCGGGAGCCCAAAATGCTTCAACAGCGAGTTCGTTTTCGCCTAGCCCTACAATAGCATTTACAAGTGTCCCATTACCCAAGATAGTTCCGTTTTTAGTAAACAGGATGTTGAGATAGGGAATATTGGCGGTATAATTTGTTGGATTGGTGAATGTGACTTTGGCGCTCATCCTAACTGAGGTTTTGGTTGAAGATATAATACTAATATCTCTTGGTTTCGGGTTTATATCATGAAGAGTGTGCTTTTCTGCAATTATAGGGGTTACGGTTAGAGCAATTCCGTACGATGTACGAGGATTTCCTGGTTTCAATAATTCGGCCCCTCACTAGCTCCAACTTGGATCCCTGGGTAAGTCTCCTAGCCTTCTTAAAAATGGAGTTTGAAGCAATCATGGTAATCTCCCCAAACCAATGCCGATACAAGCAATCAAATGCCACTTCCTTCTCGAGGGCCTCGGGCGAAATCAAAGGGCTCCAAAGTATTTCCAGGGTTTTGGATATACGTTGCTAACGAGGATCTGGTTTTATGGAAGTCCTTACATACCTCCTTTGATCACAATGTCGCCTTTTGCGGGTATGCCCCGTATAACAAATGCTCCTAAGCTAGCAATTCCAACTTTAACGTCCGCCGTCCCATCGGCTTGTAACTTAGCTCCACTACCGCCTCCAAAGATAATCTTCTGTACAACTTCAGAGAATACGTCTGTATCTGTTATTTTTAATGGAACATCTTCGACTCTAGCATTGACTTCAAGGTCATGGGTTTCTTCCCGCTGAATCGTAGTAGCGGGTGCCCAATCAGGAACATGGAACTCGCCGAGTTTGCGGCCTTGGTAGAAGACATCAACATTCGCAATAACCTTCGATACATCGAGAGGTGCATTCATCTCCTGCGGTAACGCGATGATGGCCTGAACTGTTGCTGAAAGCCGAGGTGATGCTTCTGGGCTATCGGGATCAGCATCTGGATCTGGTAGCTGAAATTTGACGTCGTTGAGAGAAAATGATTTAAGGATGTCTTTGAGGGCGTCCCCGGCCGGCACAGGGACTGGGAGCGTAACTGAGCCCAAAAGTTCCTCAAGCCAGGCAGGAAGGCCCGGTTCCTGCTTATCTGAAGGTAAGCCTCTGATGTAAGCCGTTGCAGCCAGTCCGTGTACATATCGTTCCAGAAGATCATCAAGAGGCGACGTCCCAGTTCCAGGGCAAACCTCTATCAAAGCGAAAGGAATCGACCTGATAATCCCAGTGACATCGATCACCAGTGGTTTGAGGGGCTGTATGTTCACAGTTGAAGTTTTTGCTATTGCTACCTCGATAAAATCTTGCTCGCAAGAACGAAGTAGCACCGAGAACCCAAGAGGGGGTACACTGAAGTTGATTGGATATTTATTCTCAACTTCAACGGTGACATTAGCTCCCAAAGCCACTTGGTTGGGCAAATGCACTTCAGCGAGATTTAAGCGAGAAAGCGCCAGCGCAGGAAGGGATGGGATGTCTGGTGGGTAAAGTTGCCTATTAGATCTACAAATTCTTGATGAACACGTTTGGGGGAGGCTGATTACCTTTGAGAACAACTTCTTGAATAACTTTATGGGTGCCCAACGGAAACATACCAGATGTGAGTGGCATGTCCGATTCCACCTGGACCCGCAAGAAATGGATTTTTCCTAAGAGATAATCATCGATCGCAGGTTTTATTCCTTCGAGCGAAGCCGGCTCAACGTCGCAGATAATGTCTACATGCGTAGCCTGTCCATCCCGTAAGTTGACTACAAGTTCGGGATACGAAACAATACCTAACACACCCTCCGGGTAGTCTGGTAGGTACAAAACTGCTTTGGAGGAACCGATTTTTACTTTTCTGGCCATAGATCCAACCAAAATGCCCAAGTTCTTGAGTAGAACACTCCCCACCCGTTCAGCATCTAGGGCCACTTGACCCTGAACTCGGACCCGGATCCCACCTTCAGTGAACGAATCGACTGATAGACTATCGATTTTGACGTCGGCAGCCTTTTTTGCATATTCTTGTACGGCTTCGGGAAGCATAAACCCAATGAATAAGATCGAAAGGGTGGCGAAGCATAATGAAATGAGTGTTATAATAAGGATACGAGGGCTTTTAGTTGCTTGCTTTATCCTGTCATGATCGGAACGAGCGGAAGACGTCAGGCTACCATCGCTACCGGGGTGATTTACTACTGGAAGTATCAGGGGAGTTCGCTCGGTGGGCTGGGAGCTAATCCCACAGCGGTCGTCATCGCCCTGGACAGATACATCAGATGTTTGTAGTAACGGAGTATTCGCGAGGGTCTGATCGCTATCGTCATGACATGGTGTGGGGGGCACTGGCGCTGTAGCGCCATACGAAGGAAACGGTAGAGACGAGTCTGTCATCTAGTGGTGAGAAACCGTGCATCTAAGTAGGTTGGGATCGTTGGGAGACCACTTCGATTACCCGCACGTCCTCTCTAGAGGTGGCACAAGCAAATCCCAGTTCTAGTCGAAAAACACTACAATAACTACCTCTGTAGCCTGCGGGATCTCGGGATCTCGAAGAAGAGCAGTAGAGGGGTTTGAGAGGTTTGTACAGATCGAGGGCCTTAGTTGGAAGAAGGATGACGGTGTGTGAGGTAAACAGATGATGCTAATAGGTATGGTTGTTTGTTTGTCAAGCGGCCATGAACGAAACCAGCTTTCGTCCATTTCTTAGGTAATCAAACATACTCACAAACAGCATTCAATTAAATTCACCAATGGCAAAGATGATGTCTGGTCTGGGCCGCAGTCTTGCGCAGGCCCTTCGAGCCCCTCGAATCCGAGCACCCGCATTTCAATATGCCCGCTTAGCCTGTGGGAGGTCCCTGCATACAAGCGCAGCCGTGACTGCAGCAGCTCCGGCGTCGCCCCGTCATTTTCTTTCCATCGCGGACGTTTCGCCAGGCGAGCTTGTCGCTTTAGTCACAGCTGCACAACGGGCTAAACATGCTATCAAAGGTGGAAATTCGGTACCATCGAACCTCCTCGACTCTCTTTCTGGCAAGACCGTCGCTATAATGTTTTCAAAACGAAGTACTCGGACGAGGATATCAACAGAGGGTGCTGTAGTTTACATGGGCGGTCATCCAATGTTCTTAGGGAAGGAGGACATACAACTAGGAGTCAATGAGTCTCTATACGACACTTCTAAAGTTATATCTTCGATGACTTCGTGCATTGTCGCTCGTGTAGGACAGCACAAAGATATTACTGAGTTGGCGAAGTCGTCCTCCGTTCCAGTGATCAATGCTTTATCCGATGCATTCCATCCTATGCAGGCAATTGCAGACATGCTTACAATTGCCGAAGCCCGGGATTCTCAGAATCTCGCTGGCTTGAAGGTTGCTTGGGTCGGAGATGCGAACAATGTTCTCTACGACTTGGCTTTAGCATGCTCGAAATTTGGTATCAATGTCAGCGCTGCAACCCCTGCCGGCTATGATGTTGACCCAAGTGTCTGGAAACTGGTCAAAGATTCTTGTCGTGAAACTGGCGCTTCGATTGAGACTGTTCATGAACCTGAATTGGCCGTCAAGAACGCCGACTTCATTGTCACGGATACATGGGTTTCTATGGGCCAGGAAGAAGAAAAGCTCAAAAGATTAAAGGACTTTGCAGGGTTCCAGATCACCAACGAATTGGCCTCTAGGGGTGGGGCAAAACCGGACTGGAAATTTATGCATTGTTTACCTCGAAAGCCAGAAGAGGTCAGCGACGAAGTCTTTTATAGTCCGAGGTCCCTTGTGTTTAATGAAGCAGAGAACAGGTTATATGCTGCCATAGGTAAGGTGTTATTCCCAAAATCCAGGCGAGGGTACGGAGCTAATAATAATCTTATATTGAAGCTGCCCTTGAAGCATTCGTTGTTGATGAGGGTAACATACTGGTATAAACCATCAAAACGACAATTTTATTTTTATTTTCCAGGAAAGCCCTTGAAATTAGTATTTCCCCTTGTGATCGGTTATCCCATCATCATCAAAATGCCACTGCGCGGCGAGGTGGTTGTCCGTGTAGTTGAATACGATATACCACGCATTGTATAAAATTGAAAAGCATCTTCGATTCGAGGCATTTTCATCTAATCATTCAATCCGTTCCCCCTTTATCCCCTCCCCCTTTCAGTCTTGACACTTTTGTTTTTGGGTACCAACGTTAAAGATTCCTATTAGCCGATAGTTCCAAATGAGACAATAATCCAAGCATTGAGAGATATGTATTTACAAAAGAAATAAATCGCCTAGGAGACACCTTGGAGTAGTAGCATTCTAGCCAGATATTATGTGCTCTGCTCGGGATAGGGCCCTAGAACGCGCGATTGACACATTCTAGTTATTTCCTCCATGAAGACGCAACCAAAAATACGACATTTACTCTCATTTCCCAGGGCCCTCTGAGCCCCCGCCAAGCTGCTTTAGCTCAGAGAAGGTGCTTCTAGCCATATCCTCAATGCTATTGAAGATACTAGTCGGGTTGGCGTTTTGCACCCACCTAACCACTCCTTCGATCTCTGAATTCCAGTTGTCCTTCATAGTTTCTAGGATATTGGACCTCGTTTCAACGTATGTAGTCCGAGGTTTAGGCGGCGGTGGAGGCTCTAGTATTGCATTGAGTATCCCGTTGGAGTCTCGTAGTAACTGCGAGGATAGTTTTGTCTGTTCCTGGTGCTGGCGGATAGTCAAATACATCACCGAGGTGGTGAGGACAAATCCTCCTACCTGTGGTTCGCAGTTAGCCAGATGTAATAGATTTTACTGTGGGAACTGACTCGCGTGGGCATACTAAGCCATTGAGGCGTCCCATTTGGAGAAAGCGGGCTGTAGGCCTTTCGTAGTTCGAAAGATTGACAGACGTCGGGGTGTGATTGTTTGTATGAGAGTCTTAGTACTTTATATTTGGTTCAAGCCTGTGAAGTTAAGTTTCATTTATCCCGGCACGACTCGGCCGACAGCGACTGGGGATGCTCCGATGGCCCAAAAAGTCTCAACAACGAAGAAAACTTCTCCGGCTCCTCGCAGATATACGAACCTTGGTTTAGGCTCAACCAGTGCTCAAGATGTCGCACATACACCATCGGTAAGCTTGAAAAAATTTCCCAGGGCATGTTTCTCACGGTTGATTAAATCTAATGTAATACAGCATGCTCGGACGAAAGTCGTCACACAGAGTCGCGATGCTGCGAAACTTAGTTCAATCCTTGATTGAGCACGAGTCGATACGGACCACTTATCCGCGTGCGAAAGAAGCCCAGAAAGTAGCAGAAAACTTGATTACGTTGGCGAGAAAAAACACGGACGCATCGAAGAATGAGGCCAAGAAATATCTCTACGTATGCCCGAATACCAATCCCACAAGCCGCAGAGAATCACAAAATCTAATAACCTGGTCGGCCTTCGGTTTGGAGTAGACTCACGAACTGAATAGCAAGCTGTTCGGGCAGATCCGAGAAAGATATGCCAATCGAGATGGCGGTTATACCAGAGTGCTCCACATTGAACCATATAATGGTGATGCTGCGCCTTCGGCCATTCTCGAACTGGTCGACGGTCCTAAAGATATGAGATTTGCTATGACAGCTAAGGCTGTGGCTAGGAACACATACGAAGGCACACCAGTTCATCCCATAACGAAAACGAATATTGAGAAGGTCACCCGGTTTCGGATGAACGGGAAGGAGGAGTTCCAGCGAGTGGTGAAGTATTTCGTGGCTAGGTTCGAGAAAAATTATGGGAACGAGAAGGGCAGCAGTCTAGGTCAGAATACCAGCCCTACAACCACGACCGGTGATGCCAGCTCTGGGGCCCTCGTCTCTCCGGCTTGAACACCGCCTAATTAGCTAGTAGCGTTCGGCGGCATTTTATTTTGAAGGATTACAGCCTATTTAACAACGACCTTGTTCTGACTACACATAGCAGTGAAAGAAGGCTCGGGTTCAAAATGGCATTGTACGGCGAAGGGTCGCGGATTAGCCAGTTCCTGCGCCTGACGCTTCTCGATAGTACGTAATTGCAGTCCCAATTGTTACCAAATTCTCGCCGGAACCAATCTTGGGCAAGAATGAAGCGCAGAAGATAGGTTGGTTAGATTCTCCAAGGGTGGTAACACACGTTCGCGTGTCCATCGACCAAATCTTCGTCTTTCCGTCGAACGAACTACCAGAATCGTTAGCTATATGAAAGGACAATGCAATATATCAGTTAAATAATTCGGGCGAACCTAGTAACAAGAAACTGTCCGGTCTCGCTCCACCCAATTGAGAATACCCAACTGGTGTGCCCAGTGAAATTAAAAACCTGCTCGCCGGAGTGAACGTCGTATACTGCAATTACTTGAAAATCGCCACAGACTGCTAATAGTTTGCTGCTGGGCGAGAAAGAAATGCTTCTCACGGGTTTCATGAGCCCTAGGAGGAGACTAATTTTAGTTGTCGGCCTTTTGATGGGGTGAGATACTACGATTTCCCTTAAGAGCCTTACCAGTCAATGAGTGTAGCATTCTTCCGGTCTCATTGTTGAAGATGTAGACACCACCATTCTCATGACCTGAAGCGGCGAGTTTCCCATCTGCACTCTGCCGGGATGGTTCCTGTTAGATCCGATATTCCCGGAGTTTCCTCAATCCAAGGAATGTCGAGCCTTACAAGATCGACACACAATGTGAATATGTTTTTCGTTTCATAGTCCCTTAGTTGTATGAAAGGTTCTTTATCCAAATCCCAAATTCTGACTCGTCCATTGTGAGAACCAGTCAAGCAGCGACTTCCGTCTGCAGATAGCGCAATCGCCCACACTTGGCCGCCTTTGTTTGCATCTTTTGGTCATATCTCAAATCTTAGTTCGCGGACTTCCAGACGTTATATGAGCGAACCAATTTGGGTACGAACCAGAAATTTCCCCATTGGCCTCAAGATTCTCAAGATCCCATATTTTGAGAGAGCCCTCAAAACCGGCTGATACGGCACGCTTTCCCGTCTTACTAGTAGCGATGTGATGGCAGCCGAGTTTATGAGCGTCGATGAAAGTGTGCACTAAGGGATGCGCAGCATCTTTCGTGCTGTGAAGTTTAATCGCAGAGGAACCAGATCCTGTTAAGGTATAATCTACGGTTATACCTAGTGCATAAATTGATGATTCGTGGGCTGTGGGTTTGGGGTGATAATGTTAGCAGGGGATACCGGCTACGAGCGAGGCCGAGCTTGTTATACCATTATCAATTGTATGGGCCGTGAGGTATTGCTTGGACTGATGTTCAGGGTCGCCAGGGAATAAGCAAGCGATTCAGATGCTAAAATTTAAATGCTGATAATCTGGATCTTACCATGGTGTTTAGCTAGGCTTGGCCGTGGTGTGTCGTGTCGTTGTTAATGCTATAAAGCGGTACTTAACTACTTACCTACTAAGTAAGTAAGTACTTGTTAACAGACTACCAGGGCAGTGTTGCACCGTGTGTGGACTCAGCTTGGGCATGCACTGACCTATGGTTGGGGTTTTAATTTTTTTTTTAGGAAACTTACATTCGGTTAAGGACTGGGATTGGATTTTGATTAGAGGCGAGGTAATAGACGACAGGTTTTGAAGTTTAAAAGCGATTCAACCAAGTTTACACCAGAACCAGCGTGGATTAAAGCAAAGCTGAGATTTGTTTCATGAATTCATTAGCCCTGAGAACAGGTGGGCACCTATTTCTGTAATAGACCATTGATTTTATTTTATTTGCTAAGCAGGGCGGAGGCCTCCATATATCTATTTAGCCTGGTTTATAATATATGGCAGTGTTTCAACCGCTGTCGACGTCTAGTGCCTATTACACAAATACTCGATTGTAGGCTATCGGGATAGATAGAAAGAAAGAAAGAAAGAAGGAAGGAAGGAAGGAAGGAAGGAAAGCCACAATGGTTTTTTTTTTCTCTAATTGTAATATAGTACAGTATCTAGCTAATGTGCTAGGTCCGAATATCCAGTATATACAAAGTGCATTCCGTCAACCTTGCCGTATAAAGGTACTTGTGCAACGGTATGGGGGCCACCAAAGCCTCCAAACCGGGGTCTGGACGAATGTCCGCAGGCTTTGGAAGGCGGGATATCGCTGACATTTATTCCGGTAAATATTTCACTTAATGGATAATGAAGATAGTGACCGTGAGTATGATAGATTTTAGGAATGACGAGGAGCCCGGCAGCTAATTTGAACTTTTGGTATCGCCGACAGAAGGCCCCGATGGTGTGGGTGTGCCGGAACTGCCCATTCCCACCCCATCCTTCCACATTTGCTTGATCTCATTCACACATGTCGGGCAAAGGTGGTGGGACCGTTTGAGAGATCCGCATCCTGGGCATTCGTTCAGAGCTTTGATATCCTGCAGAGCCTTTCCTGCCAATTGTCGCATACGTTTTCGAGAATGGCTCTGTTTCTTTTTCGGGACGGCCTTGAGGATGGACTCCCAGATTTCTGATATAATCGGTGGGATGTTTATTCTCAGGCCAACAGCAAGGGTGGGAACTAGGAAGGAAAATATTGAGGAGGAAGCCGTGGTCCTCCAGAGAACTGATGTAGCCGCAGGGGCAGCGGCGAAGGCGCCACGGCGGAGAAGTATCGACGCCATCTAAATTCGACGATGTCAGCTAGACTGCTAGCGATTAGACGATAGTAAGTGGGGATGGTGGTGCAGCATACCGGTCCGACCTGATTGATGTTTGTGCAGTGTTGGTGGTTGTATTTTCTTCTGAGCGTGATTCAATGCTTTTTCTGGTGCAACAAGCGAGAGCGACAAGCGAGCGACAAGCTCTCCTGAGGTTCTTAGGTTCCCCTGATTTCTCCCTTCCCTCCCTCTTTCCCACCTCCTTCCCATTCCTTCCTCCTTCCATCACCATCCCGATTAGCATCATCTGTATCTCCACAGTCCCGAACACGTCGAGGGTTTCATCAATAGTACCACACGGACTCGAATTTACAGCCATATCTGGTTAATTGATCGTCCTTCGACCCATTGGCCGATTCGCGTACAATTTGAAGTATACTCGTTAGACCGGATCCAGCCCGCGCCTTAAGATCCTCCTCCTCCTCACTCACAATGTCTGCATCTGTTGCAACTGTCCACCCTAGAAGCCACGTCGGTTTCGATAGCATCACCCAGCAGATAGAGCGAAAGCTCTTGAAGCGCGGCTTCCAGTTCAATGTCATCTGTGTTGGTTGGTAAACCCCCAGCGCGCTCATACTACCTCAAAATGTGCCCTTAAGCTAAACTTCCTTCTCGAATATAGGTCAGACTGGTCTTGGAAAATCCACACTCATCAATACTATTTTCGCGTCCCACCTCATCGACAGTAAAGGCCGTCTTGCCCCAGATGAGCCGGTTCGATCTACCACTGAGATCCAGACGGTTTCACATAGTGCGTATTATATTTACTACCCTGGGATCGCTATAGTGTCTAGCTATGAAAAAAAACAAACAGTTTGGGTGGGATTATATGCGCTAACTACAAACACGATATATAGTCATCGAGGAAAACGGTGTTCGTCTTAGGCTGAATATCGTTGACACTCCAGGATACGGAGACCAAGTCAATAATGATAGATGGTAAACACGTTGTGTTTTATATTAATAAATCATGAGTTGGTACTGACACCTATGTAATTTCATAGCTGGGACCCCATCGTCAAATATATTAAAGATCAGCATTCGGCTTACCTGAGGAAGGAGCTCACAGCCCAAAGAGAGCGATATATCCAAGACACCAGGATCCATTGTTGCCTCTTCTTCATTCAGCCATCTGGACATGCGTATGTTGGAGCTTATTCATATAGCTAGAATCGGGAGGGACTTGTACTAATGAGATATCTTATGTTAGTTTGAAACCTATCGACATCGTTGTCCTCAAGAAGCTTTCTGATGTTGTCAATGTCGTTCCTGTTATCGCCAAATCTGATTCCCTGACGCTGGAAGAGCGTGCCGCTTTCAAGGAGAGGGTATGTGCAGGTTTCAACGATAACCCTACATCTTCTGATCTATGTTAACCGAAACCACAGATCAAGGAAGAATTTACCTTCCACAATCTGAAAATGTACCCATACGACAACGACGAATTGGATGATGAAGAACGTGCACTAAATGCCCAGATTAAAGTAAGAAATTGTATCAAAAACTGGCAGTCCGAAGATACTAAATAAAGTTTAGGACATTATTCCATTCGCCGTCGTTGGTTCAGAGAAGTCCATTATTGTCGATGGAAAGCAGGTCCGTGGCCGCCAAAACAGATGGGGTGTAATCAATGGTAATTTGACCCGGGCACAATAGCTTGCTTTATAATACTAATACTCGGATAGTTGAGGATGAAAATCACTGCGAGTTCGTTTATCTCCGAAATTTCTTGACCAGAACTCATCTGCAAGATCTCATCGAAACAACCTCTCAGATACACTACGAGACCTTCCGCGCCAAGCAACTCCTTGCTTTGAAGGAAAGCAGTGCTGCGGGTGTCACCACTGGAAGTAGGCCAATCTCACCTTCCGCTGACCGAGAATTAGGTGCCAGTCGCAACTCTCAAAGGATGACTATGAACGGTGGCGGATATTAGGATTACCCAGCCTATGTTCCGAGCGTCTAGCCCTTTCTTATTTTTCTTCTCTGGTAGCCTTCATGCACACATTGGGTTGACATAGAATAGCGCTCGATCCTTTGTTGCACCCATTTCCATGTTGTTTCCCTTTCCCTTTTTCAACAGGACGATACCTGCCTGCATGTTTCTTAATATTGATCTTCGGCCCCTACTTCCGGCCTTTCTTTATCCTTTTTTTTTTTTTTCCCCTTATGTCGGGGAGAGGGAAATTAACTGGTTGTGTGTAAAATTTTTTAATTTTTATCTTCAATAATTGAGCTGGCTACGAAGTATATACCCAAAGTGTGGACCGCGTCTGCAATACGAGACTACTGATACCCTATCCATGGAAATGCTCTAACCGGGCTTATAGACAGAGAGGTACTACTTCTAAAATTTCAATAATTCAAAAGGTATTGTATATAGGACCTTGGATATCTTTTAGATCGGAAGGTTTGTAATACAGGGAATTCGCGACGTTATGCTGTCAAAACGCTGGTCGATGCGTTGGTGCGAGATTTTTCAACTGTCCCCACGAATTTTGGTGAGAATGTGTCCCTCGAGTTCACCATAAGCCTTCGCTAAATCATCATTGACGATGATTTTATCATGAACTCCAGGAGTGTTAGCAAACTCGAGTTCCTTCTCCGCTTGTGCTAGCCTTTTTGCAAGACTCTCCGGGGTCTCTGTGTTCCTTCCTTCAAGTCGCTTTCTGAGTTCCTCCACTGATGGTGGGCGCACGAATATAAAGGTGCAAGTTTCATTCAGGTCTGTTCTCTTGACTTGTTTTACACCCTATTTTCGTAGACATTAGTAATTTGGGTATGCGGGAATGTTAGAAGGGGGCAAGTTACCTCCATCTCAATATCCAAGATACAAACTCTACCTTGATCCTGGACATCTTTCACGGCCTGGATAGATGTGCCGTAAAGATTTCCAGAAAACGTAGCGGTTTCGATGAATTTCCCCTCCCCAATCAACTTACGGAACTCATCCTCATTAGTGAACCAGTATGCCTTTCCATGCTCTTCACCGTCCCTTGGGTTTCTGCTAGTGTCTGTATTGGTTAAGTTACTAGGTGGTGGCCATGATGACAATATCAAAAAACATATAAACACTCCAACAAGGGAACGTACGTGATACGGAGAATCCGAAGGTATCAGGGTGGTTAGCAAATAGCTTCTTAAGGAGGGTGGATTTTCCTGCACCAGATGGCCCACTGAGGACAACGATGGGCAGTTTGGCTAATAGTATAAAACACACTTGTTAGGACCTAGGAGAGCATAAAAAAGGGTACTAGGAGTATCTTTCGAAAGTTTGCGAATTTCTTACTTGAGGACATTGCGTGTAGCTGGCGTCTGAGAATTTGCGAGCGTTGGATCACCCGCAGAACGTGCATATATGTAAGTACTTAGGCAGGTAGGTAAGTAAGTAGGTAGGTGGTTACAACTACCGATACAAATGCCTACGATCAACGCTATAAAGAGACGAGCAGCGGTTTAGGACAATGCGATTCTTCGCTGGCGCCAACACAAAAAATAACCCACAGATTTAAAAATAACACCTTGATATATAGGGACATGGGACATAGAGACATGATATACTGGAGTGCTGCACATGCGCCCAGCACTTAAACCTGAATGCCTTTATATGTTCCAGGCGAGTCAATTAATTTCTGAAGCCCAAATATGTCATATGGAAACAACCCATTTCTGTAGCACTCCCTTTCCCACGCCTGGTTGTTGACTTTGTATCTCTCCTGTAAATAGTTAAGCATAGTACAGAGCGCAGAGCACCCAACTTAACCGGTGAGGGTACGGTAAATCGAAGTAAGAGAACGCCTGGACCAGAAACTCCGTCGCTAATGCATGGTGATAGATAGTTATAGTCCGCTAGTAACTCAGACCCACCACTAAGTTCGCAATCGTTTGTTAATATTGTCTTCATGCGCAGGTCCCTCCGTTTCTTTCTTTACTTGGTTCCCTGATTGAAATTGCACATTTAAAGCTTTGTTCGATGCTTCTGCAAGTATTGGTCGGTTCATCATGTCACTACAAACGAGGTCAGGTTAGTATTAACTCAACAGATTCCGTCGTGGAGTGCGGTGGCTTACTTGACCGGTAGGCCATCCGAATTTCGCTTTGGCGCGTTCAGAGGGGGATACATTTTTTGGCCGGCATTATTTGGATTTGTTAATGTCGGTGCCCTAAATCCTCGGTTACCTGGAGCTTGCGCTGCTGAAATACCGATAGGTCTGAATCCGTTCGCTCCTGGAGGCTGGAAATTGGGTTTTGATATAGTTGGGGAACCAGATGGCAAATCAGGAAGTCCAAACTTGGCTCTTGAGATAGGTGTTGACTTGGAATGGTCTATCCCAGCTGTCTTCTTGATGGATGGGCTTTGTAGCTGAGGGTTGAAAACCTCTTTGGCTGCACCGCTGTCAAGAGTAGCACGAGCGCTAAAGAAAGCGCCGGGTGGGATTTGCGGTGCGGGTGTTTCCTGTCTTCCAGGGCCTGAGAGTGACATTGTGATATTGCTTCGTTGGTCCTGACCAGCCACTCCTACGCTTGGCCCAGCCGCGAGCGGACGATGGACCAGACCTGAGTTTCCCGAGTGTGTGTGCGATAACGGCGCTATTGGGGGTGGCTGTCGAGTTGCTTCTTGATTATTACTGTTGCCCGCCTGGTTGAATCGGGAGATCGGGGGTGGCATAGGATACATAGGCCCTCTTTGCTGTTGCAAGATATTTTGAGCGGGAGGTGGGTTTGGTGCTCTGTTCAAAGGAGCACTGCTTGTGTTCGTCTATTCAGCAAGCCAGAAATAATGGATATAGTGCTCAGGAGATACTTACGATGGTGCAACTATCAGAGCTTCGTCATCAATCAAGCCTTCCATGTCATCTTCGGCCATTCCATACTCTTCAAAATCTCCATCCTCATCATTCTCTGCGACGACATTACTAAAGTCGATTGTGGGTGGTTCAGGCTCAGCCTTTTGAACTGGTGCTGCCGTTCTTGTTTTTATTCGCTTCGAAACATCAGGATGTCTATACAGTACTGATTCATCAAGGTCGGTCTATTTGCTACACATTAGCTGAGAATATCTGTTGCGCGGGTGTGTGCTAAACGGATAGTCATACCGATGGCACCTTGATTTTCAGGACCTTTTTGAGAAAATCGGCATCTGAGATGCAACTGAATATTTCCCCGAATTGGCGTAGAGTTCGCTTGAGAGCATCCGTCGTGGCAGATTTCTTTGCTTTTGAGAATGCGGCAGCCTTGCCCTTCATGTTTTCCGCCTCGCCGTAGCCAATATCCTGAGGGAGGGTGTTAGAAACGAGGCGACTTAATGTAATATGTCCTTCTATATTCCGTACCTCTCGATACATTCCATCTCGCAATGTCAACCTCATCGTGACCGATATGCCAATGCTTACTCGACCGGCAGACTCATCGACCTATGGAATATTAATATTTGGGCTTGTATTTCCCGAGCAAAGGGTTCACATACAAAGTCCACGACCACCTCTTGGATTTGTGAGGACCACCCGTTGAATCCGAAAACATGGTTGGCAAGATTTATGGATTTGTCCCCGGAAATGTATGCGACCTTGCGCCCTCCAGGTCCAGCTCGGTGTGAGATAAACTCGGGGCCAAGTTTTTGATTTAGCTTCTCCTGCAAGGAGCCTGCTTCGTCAGAGCAATATGCGATTTGCATATTGTTCTCTGGATTGGTATTCTGTTTTCGATCTGACATAAAGTCTCTAAGTTGGATTTTCGTTTGTCTATGTTGTAGATTCTAGATGTTAAAGGGTCCTGGTGAAGAGCAAGGCAAATGAGCCTGAGTGGCGGGCTATGGGAAGACGCGTTGTTGTTGCTCATCGACGTGTAATTACAAAGGCAGGGGTCCGTCGCCAAGCTGGTCTTACTGGGAACGTCGACCAATCCCCGTCACAGTTAACTACACAACGCCAATGCATCGAGTATATACCTTTTTACTCTCTACCGACTACTCTCTACCTAATACCTAAAAGTGCTTAGTCAGTAAGGGAGACGTACTTATTTATGCATATTGATTAGTCACCTTCACACATTGATTATCGAGTACTGCCTTGTCCTTTGAATTAATATACAAGTTTAAATGGGGCATTGATTGGAAATACAGTTTTATGCAAAAGATAGGTATAAAGCTATGCTGATAGAACACAAGTTAATCCTGGGTCGTGCCAAATCAAAGGTAAAGGGACTGAGCCGCAACAATATCTGTAAAGAGCCCCACCAAGTTAGTTTTTAATCTGTTGTTTCGGGATGATCGAAAAACGAACCTCTTTTAATTAGAGCTAATGCCGCTTCGAATTTTTTTTCGAGCTCTTCGCTGCCCATCACTTTAGCAGCGGCTACCATTTGCAGCAGTAACTCTTCCAATCTTCGGAACATGCGTATTAAGCTACCTTCATACACATCCGTCATTTTACTTTGTTATAGTTAGTTATCTCTTTTCAATACAAGAAACAAGAGTATGCAGTTTACTCACCAAATTGTTGCAAACGAAGCCCCTTGTGTCCATGCAAATACGACTTCCATGAGGTCAGAAGTGATCGCCTTAATATACTCCTCTTCGTTAACCTGAAGTTTGCTCTCAATTGCAATCTTGGCTATTATGCGGGCTTGTTCTATTAGAGCACGGTAAGGCTTTGCCAGCTGATCCTTCATCGCTGGTTTATTATTTGCATCCTTGTTATTAGACTTTTCATCAAATACGACGCAGCTTAGAACTGCTGCGCATTGTTCCGGCGTCAGCTCGTTGAACATCCGATTGAACATAAGCTCGCTGAGAAGCAGTTCGTCGGCACTGCTAATTTC
Source organism: Orbilia oligospora ATCC 24927 (assembly GCF_000225545.1). NCBI lineage: Eukaryota > Fungi > Ascomycota > Orbiliomycetes > Orbiliales > Orbiliaceae > Orbilia > Orbilia oligospora. The sequence continues at coordinate 75,599 of NW_011645745.1, forward strand.
ACATGCAACCCTTTAAAGATAAATTAGCCTCGCTGGATATGGGCCTCGTCCTTTGGAAGTAGTACCTCGCTTTCAATTGAATGATGTCGTTCTCTGAGATAAAGCCTAGGCGTCGTAGGACCCGTTTCCTATATTTCAATTCATCTAGCTGCATCACTGAATGTGCAGATTGGATGGTTTTTCGGAGCGTTTTTATCTTGGTTGTGAGCTCGACCTTATGAGAATATTTAGTGTAAAGCTCCTTTAGTCTTGGGGAACTATGCAACGGGTTTGAGAGAAGCTTCGACTCTAAAACTTCGATTTTCTAGGCACAACGGTATTAGTGACATCCAGGAGCACACAACTGGGACTGCATACCCTCATAAGCTTCTTAAAAGACTCTTCTGTGATTTGCATATTCTCAATGGGGTCGAGGAGAGCAATTCCATCCGGGAATCTTCTTTTCACCTCTTCGATTGACTTTTGCACGCTGGTCCTCTGTTCTGCTGCTTTGAGATCTTTGGGGAGGAAAATTCGAATGTGGCCGATCCCGTCCAGACAGGACAGGACAACCGGAACAACTTCCATTACTCCTCGTTCGTCTTCTCCGGGTGGATAGACACCATCGGGCAGTCCAGCAGAATTCGAGAAGTTTGTAGTTCGGCCTTCTGCAATGTTTAGGAGAACATCCACAATGTAAGATTCCTGGGCCGAGAAATCCTCGGTGGCATTCTAAAACATAGTCGAGTTAGTCTGTGGACGTATTTTCTCGCGGTAAATCAGTGGATACAACTACTGACCTTTCCCTTTATTCTTTTAGAATAATTGACCACTGCGCCCCACCCGAAGTCCACACCCTTATGTTTTACACGAACTAGGCGCCCCGGTTGCATAAATTGTAGGCAATAGTTGGGATGGTTGACGACATCTCGCATTTGCTGCCCATACGTGTCTAGTTGCTGGCGTAGGTCGAAATATTCTCGTATGGTTCCTTCGTCCTCAATCTGGATCGCATGCCTTTCAGCATCGATTTCTTGGAGTTCTATATACCAATTGTCAGCAAACCGTTCAAACGGTGGTTAATTGAAAACACTACCTTTTTCTAGCCCAGATGCATTAGCCGTGTTTTGGAATTGGAAGAAACAGCGTTCCAACATGTACTCTGGCGAAATACCCTCAACCCTCATGAGGTTAAGAATCATGTTATACCCCAGATAAAAGGCTGAGTTGAGTTTGTCCTGTTCTCCCTTGACGATATCTCTCGCGGTATTAGGTTCAATTTTCTCGTCGATCATACAGATGACGATACCGCGGTCATCCAAGCCGCGACGCCCAGCTCGGCCAGACATTTGTATGAACTCTGAAGGAGATACCCATCTCTGCGCAATACCATCGAATTTTCTGAGAGAAGTAAACACAACAGTTTTAGCCGGCATGTTCAACCCAATTGAGAATGTTTCTGTCGCAAACAAGACTTTTATCAGGCCTTCCTGAAAAAGGATTTCTATGACTTCTTTCAAAATCGGCAGCAATCCCGAATGATGGATTCCGATGCCTCGGCGGAGAAGAGGTAAAATATGTTGAATCTGTGACAATTCTTTATCCTCGTCTGAAAGCGAGCTGATGGCATTTTCAAAAACGCGGCCTACCAGTTCTTTCTCGTCCTCATCGTTGAATGCGAGCTTACTCATCTGGAGAGCGTGGTTCTCACATTCCCTTTTACTGAAGCTGAAGACGATGACCGGATTGTAATTTTTGATCATAATCATCTTCACGATTTTATAGATATCATTAGGCCCCTTGTTTCCACCTTTGTTGGTCTGCCACTTCTTTTTCCCTGGGCCTCCGCGTCGTCCGTTTGGGTTTGCAGGGTCATCGCCCATCTTGTCCAACAAGGAAGTCATAGCTTTTTGGAAGTTATCTTCTCGGAAGACGCCCTTCTCGTCCACTACTAGGTGGATTCCGTCAGCCCCGGCTGGGAAAAGGTAGTGTTGAAGTGGTGTTGGCCGAAAGTCTGTATACACAACGTGGCATGGTTGTACATGGGTTTTGCATATCCACTCTGCGAATTGCATGGCATTGGGTATGGTAGCAGATAAAAAAACGTAGCGGACCTTGTCTGGAAGCAGAATGATCGTTTCTTCCCAGACCACGCCTCTGACCTTGTCTCTCATGTAATGAATCTCGTCAAAGACCACCCAAGCAACTTCTCTCATGATTTCGGATCCACGGTACAGCATCGACCTGAGAATTTCTGTTGTCATGACGAGACATGTCGCGGACGGGTTGATTGTGACATCGCCTGTCATGAGGCCGACATCGCCAAACTCCTGGCTAAATTCCCTGTATTTTTGGTTGCTCAGGGCTTTTATCGGACTTGTGTAAATGACCCTCTGGTTGTTTTTAAGACTCTGAGCGATGGCGTATTCGGCGACGACGGTCTTTCCAGCACTAGTATGAGCACTGACCAAAACACTCTCCCCTCGTTCAATTGATGCTATTGAAACAGCCTGGAAAGGGTCGAGTTTGAAGGAGTACTTCCGCGCAGGGTTCTCTGGTGATTTGTGTTCCGATATAGGGACATAAGGGTAATCGGGCGGCAGTGCGACTTGATGGCGCACTTGATGTGACAGAACAACGGCAGCACCTTCGACGGATTGAGATGTTAGACCAGCTGATGCTGCGACTTCTCTTTGCTGTTCAGTTTCGAAAGAATCGGTTATTACAGGGTCAGGTATGGATTCGCGGCGTTGTTTCTTCTGTGCGGGCTGATCTGGTAGTTCTCCAAGGTCGCCGGCGGCATCAAGATTCTGTGGGCTCGTTATCCCGTTCCCATCGATGTCCATGTGATTGGAAGTAGCGACACTATTTCCGCCTTTTGGGTCAGTCGTGTCGGCATTTGTGGCATTCCGTTTCCGCCTTTCTTTTCCAGGGCCTTTCTCAGACGCTGGCTTCGAGCTGCCATCTGCAGGTTTATCGAAAACATCGAAAAGTTCGTCGTCCCCAAACATCCTGTCTGCTAAGTCGCGATGGTTGCTATTCCAAACCGGCGGATTCAAAGTTTGCGATGGTAAAAGGTGGAAGCTGAAGTGAAGTTGGTTGTTGACCGCGGCAGGAAATTCAAGAATTAAATTTCTGGGTTCGATGTCTTGGCGTTTGGCTGCAGGTATCGGCTAACGAACGGTTGGTGGTGTGATGTAAAGATTCAAACATCCCTCCAACAAAACACCCATCCTTTTCTTCCGCATTCCCGAATTGAAAACAGACAAACATACACTCGTAAGGATACAACCAGCTGGAGCCGAGTCGTCGAGAGTTCAGGCATCGCTAACATCTTTGAATTACAGTCAAAATCGCAAATCCGTATGTATCTTGTTCCTCTTCCGAAGCAATCTTCGAATCTCCCGATCCATACTAACCTGCACTTCACTCCACCCAACTTCGCTGATTTTACTTCACTTCGGACGATGAAAAACTATCTAGCTAACCTAGATTATATAATTGAATAGGATACAATGCGGCCTCAAATTGCTTCCCGCGTCGCCGGTTTACGCACCGTTACCCGCCAGAACTTTTCCACTTCGGCCCCGAGGATGTCCTCCCCATACCACTATCCCAGTGGTCCCAGGAGCAATCTCCCATTCGACCCTCTTAATAAGTTCTTCGGCATCAAATTCGTCACTTTCTGCGGTACGTTGACTCATAATTCACCATCTCATTCAAACCAATGGTGCTGACCCCGAGGTTGTCTTGTAGCCGTTGGGTTTGCACTACCCTTCGGAATTGCTGTCTGGCAAACGAAGAAGAAGTCTTTCTTGTAGCTTGTTTATATTAGGGAGGGAATTCATCCATTCTCCGAAGCCTCCGAAGTGTCAAAGAAGATGTAGCCTGTGAATATGAAATGGGGATTGCCTTGGTTTCTTCCTTGTTGTTCAATTTAAGTACATACTAAAGTTATATATAAATTACAGATATGATCTGGCTTTGGCCAGGATATCTAAGTGTACAAACTAAGCGTTCCTGAAAACATGCACCCGGCGTGTGTATCTGAATACTCTTTGGGTCCAGATCTAGAGCTAAATCTAGATAATCTGAGGTTCTACATGCTATTCGAAAGGTCACAAAGTAAAATACACTTAGGAAGTTCCCGAGTGTAAGTAAGCTACGCGCTGGTAGGTCGTTTTCAATTTTCAACCGTTCTTCAATGGTACTTACATGCAATTAATATCACAACCGTTAGTCTACTAGCTACGTCGGTTACAATTGGCCCACACCAAATCCCTCGCAATTCCAATCCAAACCACCCGATAGGTATTTTGTTATTCTGGTACCTGCTGGCCCATGGCGGTTGCGCTAACTAGCGCGGGCTCGAGGTAACCTGCGGCCATCGATGAACTCCCCGCATACATAAAAAATGTGTTGGAGGAAGAACTTTCCAGTTGCAACAACCTCACACAGATCTATCGAAATGCTAAATTTAGGAAATGATTCATGGCCCTGATAACTGCACTGCCATCGGTCAGTTGATCTAGAATCTTAACTTTCGGATCCCATCCCTCATTGTCTACCAGATATATTTCTGTACTCCAAACAAAATCAACATGCGTAATCTACTTTCCACACGCAGGGAAACTCACCAGGTCAGCTCGACCGTAGTTCCAGATCTACCTCTCGCGGCGACTGAGTGGGATGTTTCTTCGAATTCGATTATCTGTGCGTTCGGTCCGTCACTGGACTTTCCCATCATTGAAATCAATCGCATTACCGTAAGCACCATGTTCCCCAGTTTTAGCAAAAAGATATCGAAATTCAATCTAGATTAGTCTCGTCCTATATGTATTGGTTAACACTTGCGAAACTAGGGTGGATTGGTGACAAATATAGCATCCTGGGATTACCATGGGCCGTGTCCAAAAAATGGTTTGGAAGAGGACAAGATTTTAGATTTACACTATTTTGCAGATGACTTGTCGATATGCCTCGTCCTTAAAGGTGGCGATGTCATCGTCATCTGGGAAGAACCCCACGATGGCCAAAGCAAAGTTGAAATTGTCGGCTCAGTTGAGGAAGGAATAACTGCAGCTTCTTGGTCCCCAGATGAGAGCCTCCTTGCCATCGCGACAGAGGCTCGAACTTTTGTTCTCATGACTAGGCGCTTTGAGCCTCTGGCTAATTTTAGCCTCACCGAAGAAGACCTCAAATTATCGAAGCATGTCAACGTTGGCTGGGGCAAAAAAGAAACCCAATTCAAAGGCAAAAGGGCTGCAGCACTGAAGGATCCAACCATGCCGGAGAGAGTTGATGAAGGTTTACTCAGTTCCGCAGATACCAAAGACACCAAGCTAAGCTGGCGAGGGGATGGCCAATATGTCGCGCTCTCAACGGTCCAGGACGGAAAACGAAGGATCATAAGAATCTTCAGTCGAAGCGGCGAGCTTGATGGTGTCAGTGAACCGGTTGATGGAATGGAAGGCGCTTTAAGCTGGCGACCATCTGGAAACATCATCGCTTCCGTAAAACGCACCGGATCCGATCTCGAAGTGATTTTCTTTGAGAGAAACGGCCTTAGGCATGGAGAATTTCCGGTTCGGGTGCCTAGAACAGGCTCCCAGCCCGCCGCCATATACGACCTTGAGTGGAATATGGATTCAACCGTTCTTGCAGTATGCTTGGAGGATCGGGTGCAGCTATGGACGACAATGAATTATCACTGGTATTTAAAAAGCGAAATATTCTGCAAGTCTTTTCCGGGGCCGTCATTAGATTCTCCACCGCCACGGGTCAAATGGCATCCGGAGAGGACACTTCAGCTGAGCATAGCCACATTCGGTAGGCCCACCTGATGGTTAAGGTATCTCACATGGTCCAATATTTAATAATATGTTGCGGGATATAGGAGTAATAACCGAACTGGATTTTACTTGGTTCATCCATCGCGGTGCAACCTCTCCGCCTTTTGATCTCGGTATTGTGGCGGTAATCGATGGGAGTAAGCTATAAAACCCCCCCCTTCTTTGATGTAATGTTAATCTTAACCTCCGTACCCACAGGCAACCTGAAGTTAACGCCATTTCGATACGCTAATATGCCCCCTCCGATGTCTCTTTGCGAAATTACGCTTGATAGTAATGTTATCGATGTCGCAGTATCGCCAGCCGGCGATATTTTAGCGGCTCTTACGGCGGGAGGAGTTGATATAATAAACTGGGACGTCCCGCACCTAAAAAGAAAGGCACTAACCCAAGTCCAAAAGTTCGCCATTAAGCTCGAGGCTCATTTAAATTATCGTCAAATATGTTTTTTTGGGCTAGAAAAAATTGCTTTGCTTCGGGGCACAGGTGCGATCGAGATATACCAAAAAACGGAGGGCTTTTGGGGTAAATTCGGGGAAATCGAAGATAGCCAGCTTGTAGACGGGGTCTCAAGCATTACACTATCGAGCGATGGCTCAAGCCTCCTCTGTGAAAGTGTATCCGGAGAAGTGGTTGTCTTTGACGAGGCACTCGTCTCCCGCGACCGGCAGAATCACCCACAAGCATGCCTAATTTATGACCGATATGATGTAGCTGAGCAAAAGGTAAGATTGGTATCATTACTTTGAGGGGAAATATGGCAAGTAGTAACAATAAAGGGACAGCGGAAAATATTCGCCCTAGGTCCTAGTGGGCGTCTTTTCTGCAACGGGAAGCCACTGCTGAACGGTTGCACTTCTTTTGTCCTCACAAATCAACATCTTATCATTACCACGATACAAAATTTTCTGAAATTTATTTCTTTAAGAGATAATACAGATGGTAAGAACCCCCACTTCCCCGCGAAGCAGATGTAAAGACTGTGGCTAACAATTAAGGAGATTTCCAAATTCCACCGGATGATGCGGCTGGTAATGAACTGTGTCGAGCTATTGAGCGAGGAGGAAAATTGGTCACTGTTGTACCATCGACATTTGCTGTCGTTTTGCAGATGCCACGCGGAAATTTGGAGACCATCTATCCCCGGGCTCTTGTTCTAGCGGGAATCCGAGAATGCATAGATTCCAAAGACTACAAGGCCGCGTTTTCATATTGCAGAACGCACCGTGTGGACTTTAACCTACTTCATGACCACAATGCGGAGCAGTTCATGGGTTCAATAGATCTTTTCCTCGATCAAGTCGACAGTGTTCAATATATCGATCTTTTTTTGTCACAACTTCGGTACGTATCATTGAGAAAAATAAGTCAATCCCCTAATTTTGAACTAAGACCCTAACACCGCGAGAAATTAGGGATGATGACGTATCTAAGTCTATGTATGATTGGAGAATATACGACCCAACCAAGGGGGAGAAGCCCCATCCACCAGCGGAAATCCCTGAAAAAGTCAACAAAATATGCGATGCGATGTTGGAAGGAATCCAGCGCAGGAAATCCCCAAGCATTCAAAACCTGGTGACTTGCTATGTGAGCAAGAGACCAGCTGACCTTGATAGTGGACTTTCAATGATCAGTGAAATGAAAAAAAATGAATCTGATGACGCCGATCTAGCTATAGAACACATCTGCTTCCTTGCGGATGTGAACCTGTTATACGATCATTCTTTAGGGATATACGACCTAGAGCTCGCGCTGCTGATCGCACAGCAATCCCAGAAGGTATTGTTGGATAGTATATCCCTAATTTAGCAAAATGTTGGGAATCTAACAGCATACTCCCTTTTGCCTAGGACCCGAGGGAATATCTCCCGTTTCTTCAATCGATCCGAGATATGGAATCCTTACGCCAAAAGTTCTTCATTGATGATTTCCTGGGCCGACATAAGAAGGCAGCAAATTCACTTCATGAGATGGGAGACCTAGGATTTGTTGAGCTTTTGGAATACACCGTGAAGCACGAATTATACCGACATGTCACGAACCTCGTAAAATATGATGATGAAAAAAGGAGAATCATTGTCAAGTCACATGCGGAGTACCTGATGACAAGCTCCAGTTACAAGGAGGCCGGTATCTCGTTTGAGTACCTCAATTGTTGGGAAAGAGCACTGGATGCTTACCAGAAGTGCGGCCTATGGCAGGAAGCATTATATGCTGCTAGCAGGATACCACTCTCCAATGAAGAGATTACTGAGCTCAGTGGAATTTTAGCTGACGCCCTTACCGAGGGTAGAGATTTCAAGAATGCAGCTACGCTATTCCTTGACTATCGTAATGACGTTCGTGAAGCAGTTTCATGTTACTGCAGGGGTTCCTTTTTTCAAGATGCAATGCGTGTAATAGCCTTGAAACAATCCTTCGATCTATTAGAAGAAGTGGTGGACCCGGGCCTCATCGAAGCATTCAACACTACATCGGAGCTTATCGCAGACTTCATAGCACAAATCAAGTCGCAAACATCCCGTATCAAAGTCCTGCGCGAAAAGAAGGAGAATGACCCTGTCGCTTTTTACGGTGCCTCTGGCGAAACCGACGCTCCGGACAACGTATCCGTGGCGGGGACAGATCTTTTGACTGCAGCTGGCTCAACATTTACTAGATATACTGATAAGACTCCAGGTAGTATAGCGACTAATGCGACCCGGAAAACATCTAAGAACAGGAGGAGGGAGGAACGCAAAAAGGCGAGGGGTAAAAAGGGATCTGTTTACGAAGAAGAGTATCTGGTCAACTCGATTGGAAGGCTGATATCTAGGGTGAATGAAACGCAAGAAGAGAGCCACCGAATCATGGAGGGTTTGATGAGGCGGGGTATGAGAGAAAGAGCAGAGTCGATACAAGTTGGAATGCAAAGCGTCCTTGCAGCGCTTGAAATCGCACGAAAGGATGTGTTTGATAGCGCTCCAGCGATGCTGACTAATATTGCGCCACCAAATGAGGAAGAGTTGGAAGACGGAGCGGAAACGAAAATGATCAAGCCTCCGGACTTTTCAACCATCAAGCCGTTCCAAGGACTGTCTATATTATAACACTATGGCCCCAAAATCCGTATAGATGTATATATGCTACAGAGAATTTAAAGGATATCTGTTTCAATTCAATTAATCAAACGCAGAATTTAAATATATATATGTGTGTGTGTAGCATGTAGCCTAGGCAAGTAAATGCAGAACAACGAAAAACTTTCGAATGATTATACTAAAATACAACAAAACTTAATGCTTTAAAAATTGAAAGCTATAGAATCATGGTTGATAACATCAACTACTCGACCCCCGGAGAAGGGAAAGCCGTGCAAAGGGGACCGGGGGCCTTGGTTAAAGGCCTTTATGTTGGTTTCGCAACTGGTAGATATATATCCTCCTGCCAACCAAAGGCTTTGAACAAAATAGCGGATGGGTATATAGGTGATTGACATTATCGACCGGCATTTTCTCAAATAGCTACATGCGGAGGGTTGATAAGTGCCCTCGTTGCTACTCTAAGAAACAATCCCCGCAGTCGTCTATATATCGTCGGAACTACATTGAACTGCTTCATTCTAGGAACGGGTTTTTATAGTACTACACCTGTTCCCATAAAACATTCGTCACGAAGTTTGAATCGCATGCTGACCCTTATCTCCTTAATCAATAGTTACAAGAGATATATTCTCTAAGAGAGTATTTAAATATCCACAAGATTGTGGCATCCCTCCCCGCGAAAGAATTATATTAAGCGGTGCATCTGCCGCCGTCATCGGGGCAACTTGGGGCGCAGTCATAGGTAAAACCAAAACCCCAAGCCCCAAATACGAAAAGCACTTTCTCTAATCGGTTTAATATAATACTTAAACTATTATAAAAAGGTGGGCGGAGAAACCTGATCCCGGGCTTCATTACTTTTGGAATAGCTGGTGTTGGAGGCCAGGTCGTTCTAAATGCTATCGAAGCCTCTGCAAAGCAAGATAAGTTAGGTGGTAGCAAAGAATGGTCATCTGAAGCGCCGCCGAGAGAAGGAATACTTTCCAGGATTTTAAATTCTGAGAATAGCCCGGTCCGGAAACTAAGCAGCGAGGAGTACGTTTCCAAAATGAGGGGCAAACAATTGATGGTTGATGCAGAGATTGCTTTGATTGACGAAGAAATTGCGAGATTGACTAAGAAGCTGGAGGAGGAAAATGCCAGGAAAGGAGTTGAGAGTGATTCAAATTAGAGGAGGTATCCAAAATTGCGAGAATCTTTAGGCACTTGTATTATAGCAAAACCCTAAGCAGGAGCTATGTTTGAACTTGTATGTATTATATGAAAATCTAGAGACTCATACATCGTAAAAACAGGTATAATTTGGGATCATATTCCAATAGGATATCCATTAGGCATTTGAGGCCCCCATTGCTCATACAAGTCGTAAAAATATCAACCACATGATTATGTTGCAGACCTTGGATTTCCTTGTTCATCAATAAGAGCCTTCTCCTTTGGTACTTTCAACGGCCCAGATCCCACACCTGTCAGGATAACTCGCGAGACGCCTCCAGCTAAGGGTTCCAAGAATGCTTCATTGAACCCTTCCGGCACCGCCGCATTGATGTGAGTGTACTTATCCGACCAACCAGTAACATTCGACGTAGCCTTCTTCAAAGTTCCAAGCACTAGGTCTTGGTTAGCCTCGTCGTAGTAAATGACAGCATTCGGACCGGCGTCGAAGGTATACGCAGCAACCTTCTTGCCAGCAGATCTGTTGATCTCCTCGACGACACGGACTGCAGCTCTTGAGGTATCATTCATGTAGAAGATAGGAGGGATGGTATCCAAGCATACTGCGTGGAAGGAATTAGAGTCCGCCATTGTGAGTTCTGCGAAGGTTTCAAAGTCCTTTTCCACGATAGCCTTCTTCATGGCCTCCATCCTCGCGGGGACGACGAAATTGGCGCGGTTTGGGAATAGGGTGGATGTCGCAACAGTTGCTTGCATCCCTGAAGTCGACGAGACTCCCTTCTTAGCATCCGAGATAACGAGAATTGCCGCTCGCATTGTGGGCCAGTGGGACTCTGACTCTATCTGGACCGCGAGCGAATCTTGCCCATCTTCACGGTCTCCCTTCTCCCAAGCAACATAACCACCAAATAGTGACCGACAAGCAGACCCGGAGCCCTGTCTTGCGATTCGTGACAATTCTGTCGGAGATTCGTCCAGCTCGTAGAGGTCTGCAATTGCCCTAACAAAGGCTGCGAAGCCGGCAGCAGAGCTAGCAAGTCCAGCAGCGGTAGGGAAATTGTTTTCCGAGATCAAATGGAGCTTGTAGGTGGAAAGTGGGGGCAGAGACGAGTCCTTGTCTTCCTTTGCTTTTCGTAGAGCTCGCAATTCAGCAAAGCAAGCCTGTGATCTTGCATTGCTGACATCGTGAGGGGTGCCGTTGAGCCACAGAGCATCGGACTCGAATGACGCGGAGCAGGATGCAGTTGTGATTGTCCGTAGGTCGTCTTGGGAGAGGGTGACGGACAGTGAGGAGTTGGTGGGTGTGTTTAGCTTGGTGGAAGCTTTACCCCAGTATTTGATGACGGCAATGTTGACCGGAGCCGTGGCCGTCGCATGGTAGATGGATGGGTTTGCCATGGTGATGCTATCTCGAGCCAGCGGTTGAATTTATAGGTAAGTGAATAGGTACCAAGGTGCCCAATTAAGCAAGTAATAGGTAAATAGGAGTTTTGTAAGTGAAGTTGGTTAGCTGCTAGCTTTATATCAGGCAACAGACTGGACACCGCGGCCGAGTTTGTTGAGGTTGTCAGGGCGCACAAACAGTTCCTGGCCAAGCTTACCCGGGACGTCGGCCGTCGGTGACCGGGGCCAGCGGCCAGTCCCCACTAGTGCGGCAACAGCCGAATTAAACCTTTGCATTTGTAATGCGTCGTGCAAATAATATCTCCATATCCCATCACCATCACCATCACCATCACCATCACCATCACCATCACCATCACCATCACCATCACAGGCACCGTCCTAGCAATGGAGTAGCGGTCGCAGCGGGATCCCCATGGCTCCAGATGACAAAACCCACCAGGCCGCTGCGCAGGGACAGCTGGACTCTTCTGCCGCTGCAGGTTGCCCCGTCGACCACTCCACCCGAGCTGCCTGGCTAAAACAACAAAAGCCGCAACAAGATGGAAACCAGACCTCGACCCAGCCGCCGGCAGCTACCGATAACCTCAGCAAGGCCCGAGAGGTATCCTCGATCCCCAGAGTCACCATATCCAACGGGAATGCCGAATCCCCAAACTCCCATGCTGCTTCTTCCGTATCTCCCTCCGTAGGAAACTGGATATACCCGTCAGAAAAGATGTTCTTTGATGCAATGAAACGGAAGGACTGGGATCCCAAGGCAGAGGATATGCGTATGGTTGTTCCTATACATAATGCTGTGAACGAGAGAGCGTGGGCGGAGATAAGAGACTGGGAAAGGGGCAAAGGCAGCGAAAAGTTCGTCTACCTGATATAATCGCTTTTTTGGTAGTTTAGGTTGGCTAATTAATTTTCAATCGAAGTAGATGCGGCGGCCCGAGACTGCTGTCATTCTCCGGAGATGCTTCAAAACTCTCCCCGAAGGCCCGCATTTTGGTTCTTCTCGGCTACCAAGCCCCATTCGATAGACATGACTGGGTGATAGATAGGTGTGGGACCAATGTCGAATATATTATCGACTTTTATAGCGGCAAGAGGGACCCTAACCGACCCGAAATACCCAGCTTCTACCTGGATGTTCGGCCTAAGTTGACGGTGGAGGGTACCTGGATGAGGGCGCAGAGATGGCTCAATAGTTGGCTCTAAAAGACTGGTATTGACCGCTTGTATATATATATGTATAATTCCGAAATTTCCACTAAATTACTTGATACTCCGCATCGATCCGAGACGACATCATGAAATTATAACGTATACGCGCATTTGCATTGAAAGGCTCTAAATTACAAAATATTCGCCTCATAACGCCTGATATATGCACACGCGCAAAAGCGAACGAAGAAGACCAAGCTATAAGAAAATATGTATCGTACACGGCCACACTATCATTCTCATGAATGGAGCCCTTCGTAGATTAGGCGGGGGCTAGGGCAGGGGTAGCTGCAGGGGCAATAGCTTTTTTCTTCGCGGCTTCACGAACAAGCCTAATCTTCCGCCTGGCATCAACAGACAGCCCGAGATTATTGAAGTATTTCTCGAATGCATCACCGATTTTCTGTAGCCCATCGTTAACAGCAGAAGATAGCGCAACAGCCTCAGGATAAAGATCATTTTTCTCCGTTGCACTGTTTTTGGATAAAGCCTCTTTTGCGTGGATGTCCGTCCAGTGTACAGGAGGCTCTGCCATGTATTTTTCTAAGACGGCAGAAATCTTGGTAAAGTCTTCAAGGATGCACACAAGCTCCTTCTGAACAGTCCCGTATGTGTCCTCTTTCAACGAAGCTAGGGCAAACCCAACGAGCGCATTGACCGCATCAACCTGAGCGCTTGCGTCCGGGAGCAGACTTGTAGTCTTTCGCTGAATCGTCAACCGAAGAGCGTCCCCGTATCGGCTATGGAATATAGGGTTCAGAAATTCGTAGAACTTAGTTTCGACGACTTCTTTCTTGACGAGTTGGGCTTTGAGAACATCTAGGCTGATCGGCGACTTTGGCATATTGCTCGGTGTAGCCTGCCATTGTTCGAAAGCGCTTTGTTTCGCCGGGGTACGCATTATATTCTCTTCAATTGGCTTCTGAGGTGAAAATCCCTTGATCTCTTTGACCGGTGAAACGCTCTTTTGATCAGCGGCATTTGTGGGGGCATCGGGCGGGGGTGTTAAGTTCGTGACGATCGGTGCGATGGCTTCTCGGCATTCAGTGATGATCTGGTTCAGTGTATAGACGGGTTTTGTGAGTTCTTTAAATATGGTTTCACGGCGTGAGGGCATCTCATTGGCGATGTAGGATAGCTCCTTGAAAGCTAGGCGGCGAGAGAGGGGTTTTTTTTTAAGTTTCAAGCCCAGAATCAAAGAACCATTTGGATCGGGCGATATTTCACTAATGGTTTTTCCATCCTTGATCGGACCTTTCCCGAATTCGACAGCAAAGGAAAGATTCGTCGATTCCCAGGCAACGACAATGAGAACGGTGAGCCAGATACTCCGAAAGAACAAATCGATCTTGTCCGACATCGGTTGTGATACTTCTTCGGGCTCGATTCTGTATGATGCAAGTTCAAGTCATCAGTTTTAGGCCCAAAAAGCGAAGATGGTGATATCTTACCTAGTAAATGACCCCACAACTAAACGGCCAACGCGGTAAACAATTGGCCGGAATATCCAATAACTCAGTGGCCCCGAGATAACAGACACAATTATTGTGGTGCCAATTCGTTGGATTGACTTGACGGTAGATTCGAGGAATGCTTGCGTAAAGGATTTCTATAGTTTGCGTTAGCGAATTCATAGGCTACCCAAGCGAGATATCGATGTACGTACTTCTCCATCGTGCAGTTTCAAAAAATCCCTATCAATCCAGACATGGATGAGGCCTTGAATAACTCCCAGAGGAATGGCGTAGAATCCAAGATAGAGGGAGCGCTCATTCAGTTCCCAATGACCGTGGTAGCTAAACGCAGAAGTTAGTGTTCCAATCGTCTAAACTTCATGACATATGATAACCCAGAACATACATTGACTCTGTCATGATTCCGAGATCTGAGCCTGGCAGCGTATTCCAGAGGTAAAATTGGATAATCAACCAAGCGGAAAGGGTATAGTAGAGAATGCACCTCAGGAGCCTTCGATCGGAAATTGAGCGTATAAGACAATGTACATCAGAGAGACTTTTGTTCGATGTAGCTAGAAATAGCATCCATATTAGTGGCTGACAATACTGACATCCTAAGAGTTCAACATACTAGCAAGTTGCGCGATTCGCAAAACGAGTACCGGCATTAGGAAGAAAAAAAGGACTAGGGCGTTGATTCCGGCACGACCAAGCGGGAAAGCAGACCATGGCCCTGTAGACAAGTTAGTAACGATTTTTTATTTCGAAGTAGGCGAAGTTGGAACTAACATCCAGAGACATTCTCCATCAATATATTGGCAACGTAGGCGATCGTTACTGTGGTCCATGACGCACGTACAAATCTTCGGTGGAGAACCGGAGTAACGAGGGCATGATAGTTTGGAGGTAAAGGTTTTGTCAGGGCGCTAGACGCTTTGGTTTTTAAGATTTGGGAGCCCATCCTCCTTGGTGGAGGCTCCGTCCGAGGAACGTTGGTGGTTGGAGCAAAGGATTGGCCAGGAGGCGTTTGCAGCAAACCACTAGCAGCGTTTCCAGATAGCAAAGTCGGTGGTACGGTAGAAGAAGCAAGACCTGCGCCAATTCGGAAGCGGGGCCTAGGTCTCGAGGGAGTCTCGTGGAGAAGGCTTCGATCTAAGGATGTTGTGCGAATGGATTGTCCTTGCTAAGAATGCCCTTGCATGATTCCAGAGATTCAATATGCCTTATTGCCGATGCAGCAGGCGTGATTAAATGATACGGCTATGGGATGTTGTGTGTCGGGAATGTATGAAGTCGTGAAGTTCAGGGAAGTGGTCTTAGTCAGAGGTCGTGGAGGAGGTGAAGATACGGACGGGTTAAGGGTTTAACGCGCCCACAACAACAAAACACCACCACGACAACGACACTTTCCCCAAAACCCAACAAGATTGATAATTGACCACCAAAACTCCAATTCATCGAGCTTCAAGAATTCAAAGACCTATTACAAAAATGTCCAGCCGAGGTACCCCTGCTGCAGGAGGCGGAGGCAATTCCGCTGCTCGCCAAGTCATCGATATTCTTCATGAAATCTCAACATTACTGGTAGGCCTGCGCCCGAGTGCATCGAATTCGTTCTTCTCTCATATATATCTTTCGGATCATGCATTAGAATACAAAACTTGATCGAACCACGCTTTCTCTTTGCGTTAGTCTTATTGAAAATGGTGTTAACCCAGAAGCATTAGCGGTATTTTCTACCTCCTTCCGTCTCTTTCCAATGAACGAAAAAGTTGGTATCTAACAAGGACGATACTTCGTTAGGCCGTCATAAAAGAACTTAGAAAAGAGAGTGAAAGGCTCCAGGAAGAGGATGATAACGATGATGATGAAGATTAAGTGTTTTAGCTTTGTTCTACAGAAGTATCTCGTGTTATTTTGCATTTACGGGGCGTCTTTGGTGTTCTGGGACAATTCTAGCTAGTCTTGCAGCATTCTCGCATAGGGGGGAATCCAATATCTTCAACTTAAATGCTATATGGCACTCTAGGGTAGTAAGTGTATCAAGATGGTTTGCGATATCAATTCTAGGCCAGATCAAAACCCTTCAGTTCTTCGTTTCTTAGTCTTTCTTGAATCCCCATACTTCCCCCTGTGGACCTGAGAAGCCGGAGGCCTCTGGGCCGAAGTGGTTTGAGATGACGATATCGGTATCAACGTTGCTGTTTCAGTCCGAGCGGCAGGTTGTGTCATCGGAAAATCTTCCCCGCCCCGGATTCCATGCATGTAACCATTTTTTGCGGTAGACGATGCGCTCTGATCCCGGCGCCTTGAGCCCTTGCGGGACCTGGACCGCGATCTGGATTCGGAATTTCGGAAATCCGCGACAATTTGCTGCTGAATCTCGAGTACTGGGCGCCACTGATAGTTTTCCGGCGATTGGCCTACGTCCCAGTCGGTAAGAAGACCGTCTATATCTCCACCTATAACAGGGATGTGGACCACTGGCGTAAAGTTTTCGAGAAACATGCGGGGTTGCGAACTCGATATTCCGCTTCGAGAAGAACCTCTACTGTTCGGCCCCGAAACCCTGCCAGTTTCCATGATATTGTCATCTTCATCAGTCAGATACGAAGAAGACGATTGCAAAGTACCGACAGACTGCGAACTAGGTTGTACTCCCCCGCCGGGAAATGCTGGCTCTCTCGACCGTTCCGAGGCTACTAGCCGGGGGTAAGCACCAAGAGAGGAAAGGCTAATGTCGATGGCTATCATTCTTGCAAGCCGCTCTCTCCTCAACCTTAGTCTAGGCGGCGCGTCGACCGGGAGGGCTTCAAGCCATACTCTGCTCAGCGAGTCATAAAGCGCTTCTGGGGATAAAGCTCTATCCAAATCCCCTTGGCTGTCACTTTCTTCAAATAAATCTCTGAGAATGCAAAAGATTTCATTGAAATTCCGAGTATATCCTAGATTAAGGATACTAGTCGAAGTGCTGCCAGTATGCACCAAACCATCTACCCCTATGGAAAGCATACTCAGATCATCGAACAGCCCCTCCATTTTTTTTTTCAGATGTAAGCTAAGTATGAATTAGTAAATTTGGGACACAATCACCGAAAGGAGTAACTCTTACAAGCTCAATAAACTAGGGTTGATGGTGTCTGCTTCATCATCGTTGTCAGTATTCAAATGTAATCGCAAAATATTCAAGTATTCTTGCAAAAAAACTCGCCCATCTTCCTGCGCCCCGGTTTTGTATATGGGCCGCTCGTCATCGAAAGCTAGCTCATAAACATTCCCGAGATTGATAATAGAAACGTTAGAGACTTCTCGACAGCGCCTAGATGTACCTAGCGACAACCTCTCAAAGGTTGATCCTAAATCCGCACTTTCATCTCTGCTACCCCGCTGCCGGCCTTGACCATCACTCTCATCACTTGAATCGATGATCTGATTACTCAAGGCCAAGTAATTTCCTCTGCGGTTATTATGAAATATCCTAGCATCGATATTCGAATTTAGTGTATAGTCTTGCCTCCAAACATCACGGTTCGAACCAATAGTTGTCACGGTGAATATATCTGACCGCCTATTTGTTTCACCTTTTGTATTTTCTTCTGTGGACCCTTCTAAAACTATCAGTCCTAGAATTGGGCAGTCAGACCATTTTGCGGCCAGGAACGAAAAATCCAACGGTTCTCTACTGTTCAGGCCCCAGATAACACTGATATTTGGGTTGTATCGCGAATATATGAAAACGCATTCAGCTATATAGAGCCAGCAGTCAGTTAAGGTACCGCTAGCACATGGCATTTTTGATACAGTATCTTACTATCATCAACATTCCATGCCGAACAAGAAAGGGAACGGTCTTGTGGATGCCTGCAGTGCTTCCAGCTCAAAATTGGCTTGATTTCTGCGGCCAACTCGAGGATTTGTAGTGTATAATTCGTCAAGATTAGGAGACTGCCAGGCTTTATTTGTGGTCGTACGACGGATATTATCTCTACTTCAGTAGACAATCCCCTGACAACGTTTTGAAAGACGTCTGTAATCAATCCTGTCTATTTGAATTTTAGATAACGTTCCGCCTTTCATGAAATGTCATTCGTACCGTGGTGTCTATCTTGAAGAGTTCCTTTCGAGTAGCGACCAACAATTCTGCTTCAACGGAGCCCCATGTGATATTTGCCCATGCCAATGTGATTTGGTTTGGCTCGTATAATTCCCCTGATGCGATAAGTTTTGGAGTAGTCGGGGCATATCTAGTTTTTTGTGTCTTCCTCAATGAGAAATCCCAAACGTTCCATTTCCCGCCAACGTCGACGAAAGCAATCTCCTCGCCTTTCCATGGGTTGACAGCGATATGAAGGAAATCACTACACCCAACAGTTCCGGCTTCAATTGTCCCTAAGCAAACAGCACCAAAAAGAGGAAGCCCAACTCTCGATGCGGATTCGCTTGTTATCTGGACAATATAGATCGACTTTTGGGTACGGATTACAACATAAGCTAGTTGAATCCTAGGGTTACTTCTAAAGTCTTGAGCTAGAGTAGATAGATGAAGAGACCTACGTTTTGTTTTCCTAGTTTCCACTTCGTATACAGGTTGTATTTGTTCGATGGGGCCATCGCACTCAAAAACGGTTTCAAGCTGGGGTTTTATAGATGGCCGTCGTATAAGAAGATCGTCTTTCGCAAACCTTTGCTGTTGAACGATTGCAACCCCTACATATAAAATTCAGTAAACACTATCCTTCTGTAAAAGGCCGATGATTCGAAGGCTTGTACCTATCTTATTTCCGGAAATACCGGCTGCATAGACCAAAACTCTACGAGAGGTATGGCTACTCCCTACCAAAGGCTGTGCCTCCGTGGAGGACGCAATCACCACAAGCGGGCTTGTTTTCGACACAGCCCATTGGGATAGATGCAGCACATCCCTTGATTCCTCATACATATCTACGATCTGGTTGACCGCAGGGACAAACTCGGTATGTGACCCAGTCTATAGCCACCGATAAAGTTTTCTATTAATCACTAGAAGGCACCGATATGGGGAAACGGTTATTTAGCTCCTACAAATTGCAGCGCAAGCTTTTGGCGCCCTCCCTTCGCGACGCTGGGAGCACTACCGTCGACCGAAGGCGGAACCAATAAGGCAGGGCTCCCTAGGGCAGTTATTCCTCGAGCTTCTCACGAGATACTTGTTAGTACTAACGTCGACGATGATTCATGCATTTCCCAATCGGATTCGTTTTCACGTCCAACTTACGAGATTTTGATCGTCTCACGAAACTCCATTCGCCCTTTTGAGCCTGATACTCAACATGACCTAAAGTGCCATAATCTATGGTAGACATGGTCGCCATGCATTATTGGAGTGCGCTCCGATTCAGTAAAGCTCAATCAAACTTGGTTCGTTAGATTCTATGGCGAGCGGCAGGGTTTGATGCATGACCATGGCGGGTAGTGGTCGTGTATACGTGTGGGAGGTCGTCGTCATGGTTTGGTGTTTAGCTTAAATTCTCCAACAAAGCCAACTCCAGAACCTACAGAACCACTCAACCTTTCAAGCTGCAGTACCTACTTAGGTATTTATTGACTACATCTCAGATCACCAAACCAACCATTTTGCACCGACAGTAAAATGACTAGCAGGCTTCGAAGGCCGTTCACCGCGTCGGCGAGTGATGATGAGGTCGATGATGATAATATTATTCCTCTGGATGAGCAAGGTGAGATAGTACGGGATCCTCGAATGCATCCAATACAATGCAAATAGCAATACTGGTCCCAACTCCCTCGCTAACGAACCCGGGATTCAAGAACAGGAGGCATTGATCGAAGAACTCAAAAAAGCAAATGATCGAGAAAACGCATTCTTTATTGTTAGAAACCCTCGCAACGCTGTCTAAGATATTTGTTTGAATGCCGCATTGATACGTTGCTAATTTTTCTCCACCATAGCTCGTATTTACATGCCTCTGCGGCCTCACCGCCTCCCTCATTGCTATTCGAATATGGTTTGGTAATGGATCAGGGGTTGATGTCCTTGCAGTCTCATCGCTGGCAATGACCGGCTTTACCGTCCGCATTCCAGTCGGCTCGGAAGCTAAGGAGCTCCTTTCGCCATTGGAGACCTGGGTTCCAATACTTAATCCCATTCTCATTGCCATCATCACCATTGGTGCTTACTTTACAAATCGGCATTGGGATCATGATTACCTCTTATATCTGCCGCTTTTCGTCTGGATTGCGACCGCGGTTGGAAGGAAGGCAATGGCTAGTGTGAACCTAGGAGAGTTGGAGAAGCTCAAGTACAAATACAAAGGGGCATAGCAGTCTGCGCGACAAGCTGAAACCTACGGTATTCTACATTAATTTGTGTACAAGGAACAGATTATATATTCAATTCAAGCGGTTGTCATTCAAAATCCTCCAATTACTAATCTATGAGTGAACACCAATGCTCCTCCTGGGCGATGGTCCAAAAGCCAATCTGCGGGAGGAATTCGTTGCCCTTTCCCGGAAGGGACGTGCCCGACTAGATATCTACGCTGTTGTAACGGTACAGAAAAATGGAAGAAGAAAATCAGTTCGCACAAAACAACAATGTTATTCATTTGATCTTTTTCAGCTCAAGTCTATTGTGCATCCAAGGGTTTGCGAAATGAGGGAAACGAAAATGATAAATGATAAAAGACAAAAAAAAAGGTGGAACCTGAGCGCCAGCAATTTTGTCGATAAGTCTAGCTGCTCGATTCCCAAGTCAGCATGCGCTCATCGAATGCTACCTCAAAGCCACCACCATCCATCAGCCCAGTCTTGATTTTGTTCTCCAGCTTTGTAATCTATATCTGTTTGTTTTCCATACGGTAAAGGTCCACGCATCTCACCTTCCTCACCAAAAAGTCACATATCGTCATTATCGTCGAGCTCGCTCGGGCGGAGAAGACCCCCGACCTTCGAATATTTCTCTCTTTCAGCTCTGCGCGCTTCCTCAGCTTCATTCTCGCGGTCCTCGAGATAAAGTTCTGCATTGTCACCTGCAAATTCTTTAAGTTGAATCAAGAAATCGCGGACATTGTTCTTGAATTTGGTCAAGTCGCCCGTATAATTGAAGAGACCTTTGACAAAAGTTTCGATTTGAAGACTACATATGGATGTGTTAGATAATGAAAGCAACAGAGCATAGTAGGGTTCATGCTTACGGCTTCAGGTGGTTGAATGCATTAAGGAGAAGATTGCTAACGAATTGGCTAAGGAATTCTGGGTTGGAGGTTCCGGCGGGTGCTTGGCCGTCTGTATACAATGGGGCTTGGATCTTGTCTGATTGCGCGATCGAGAACATGCGGGCGAGTAGGGTGGTTTGGAGCTTGAATCCTAAATTTGAAGTATTAGTATCTGGACTAGGAAACGTATGGGAGTAGCTGTTCTCGTGGAAACCTACCAGCCTTGTGGTCAGTGTCAGTAAGCACGAAGAAGATATCCTGGAGAATTGGGATAAAAAACTGCTGGAAGAAAGCGGTAGCGGTCGCAGCATCGGTTTCGTTCACATTGTTGACCAACTCGATGCACATGTTCAGGCCGGCAGCCTCGACTTCTCTATTGTCATGTTTGGCAGCCCAGAGACAAGCGTCAATGATGTACTTGAATTGACGAGTATCGAGTTTGAGAAGGGCTAAAAGGAACGAAAGGGAGAAAAAAGGTCGACAAGTTAGCATGCTAGGATTTCTGATGAAGACGCGATAAGTTCATTCATACCAGCAAAACAGTTCAAGTTGATTGCCCTAAGCAGCTTGAAGAATTCCACACGGTGCTCTGGGTACTCTGAAAAGTCTTTGTTGATCATTTCGAGAGTGCACTCGAAAACGTTCCCCATAATCGAAGGAACCTTATCCTCCATCTTGGTCTATTGTAGCGTTAGGTTTGATCAAAGAATGATGACTGAAGCGAATTTAGATAACTAACCCGCAACTTCGAAATTATTGTAGAGATGACATTCAAGACCTCCGGGTCTCGGGCATCTGGAACGCTCCCAGCATAGTCACCAAGGATAGCGTCTAATAAGGGTGGTACGATATCGTCATTGACCGCATTCAAGTCGTCCGCTTTTTGGACATAAATATCAATAAGTTTGAGGATTTCCTTCTTGACAGTTCTTAACCCACGGACTCGTGGGGTTTTTGTTGCGATCGGACCTGTGGATTTGGAGTATTAGCGGGTTTGATAGCGTTGGAGATCGAGAGGACTAAGAGCACCTTCTTGAGCCACAGCGGTAGAGATCATCCCGCTGACAGCCCTATACATTGACAGCATGTCCATGTATATTCGCCCAAGCTGTGGGTAAAAGTAGGGGCCGATTGAGCTACAAGCGGAAACATTCGTCTTCATAACATTTCCGATGACCTTGACTGTACTTTGATCCTCAAGGATGGAGGGATTGATATTTGCTTGTGCAATTATTTGGTCCCACTAATGGCAGTTAGTACAGTATAGAAAGATCCAATCGAGGTTCAAATACTTACAGCTGCGTTAGGAAATGCCATAAGCTCCTGAAGAAGGCGCTCTTGGGCGTGACTTTGACCCTGCGCACTGATCATGTACCCGCAAGCCTCATAGAATGTGTGAACCTGTTGAGGACCGAGGTCATTTGTGATACGGGACATATTACGAACGATTTCTTCAATGAACGGCTCTGTTTCTCCTGGTTGTAGAGCCACAAAGTGTCTCTTACACTTGTTGGCGATCTTTATGAAGGTGTCGCAGGCCATGTCTTGCACACCTATATTGCGTAGCACCATTAACAAAACGGCCTTTCAACTGGTTTCCGTGATGTTGTTGTTGATATCTTACCTTCGTGTGTCTCATGCATGAACTCGAAAAGTTTGTTGACCACGGTTTTCAGGAATTTCCAATGGGCTTTGAGGAACCTAGGGTACTGTCCGACAATGTACATAATGTTAGAGGCTACAACGGCTTTGTTGTCCTTGCCACGTTTCATTTCAGTCAGACCGAGGAGGTCCTTGATGACGGTAACCAAGAACCTCTTTTCCGTTTCCTCATTCATTGCGCCAGATATTGAACCGATAGCCCAGCAAAGCGTATTGCAGTTAGCCCAAGACCACTCGCTACCATCGACCTGTCTTGCCAGTTTTTCGGACATTATGGTTTCAGTATCCACAACATCTAAATGCGTGAGATAAACCAAACATTCGCGAGTCGTTTTATAGAGTTGGATAGTGTCGCCTTCTTTGACGAACTCGCGTACGATTTCACCTTCGTCATTTTCGACGATAAGAACCTTTATTTATCGTTAGTGAGGGCCATAATGCTTTGGCGATATATTCGATGAGGGGGGTTTAATACTTCTTCCGGTCGGACCATTCCTTCGATCATGACGAGTCTTAGGTTCGATAGAACCTCAGTATACATGTGTTTTCGTAACGGATAGCTGTTGAGTAGATTTGGTGGAGGGGCGCCGCCACTTAGAAGAGGATTGAGATCCGACATTGGAAGCTGCTGCATTTCTTCATATAGCTCTGCAACCAACTTGGTCCAGTACTCCAGACAAATTTTGAAGATTTCGCGGTCATTGATTTGGCTGATGCGGATGAGGTAAAGGTGGGAGTGGACCAAATACTCTTTATTGGGGAGGTTTTCGATTAACTAGTCGAGGTACTTGTTAGCACTTCATTCATCTGATGGTTGGGTAGACAAAAGGAACGAGTGCATACTTTAACATGAGGAGTGAAGAAATTGCACAGGAAGATCGCAAGGTTCTGGATGAATTCCTGGTCTCGCGGAGGGCTAGTTGGATATATCGATCGTAGATCCGTGGTGATTGGAATAATTTCGGCAATTGTAGTCATGACATTGGTAAACATAGTGACGAGTTTTTCTTCATAATGGATCTGACCACTGATTTGTAAACCACCAATCTCCGTGAGACACTTTAGAGTGACGTTTCGAAAAACGGGAATTGGAAGAAAGCGTGTTCTTAATGTTTCGATAATGGGAGTTTCGAAAATATAGCCAAGCGGAATCCAATTGAGAAACTTGAGCAAGGTTTCTAGAGTCGCAAGAAGTAGAGTCTCGGAAGTAGCACCAGCGAGAACTTCCTGGCATAGCGTGAAGATGGCGGAGAACTCGTTACACATCGTCGATTTGAGATTTTTTGTTTTCGCCTGAGTCATTTGCTCCGCCGAATAGTCGAAAACTTCTTCAGAAAGCAAACGTAAGATGGCCATGTTGTTTTCGCAGATGGAGAGGTTAGTTCGGCAGGACTGCACGATTTCCGGGATGAATGAGGGCCAATTATGTGGCCATTCTTGCTTGAGGATGTTGACGAGGACCAAATTTAGTTTGTTGATAAGGGTTTTGTTTTGCTTTAATAAATCTTCCGACGATGAACTCTGGATGATGAAATTGACGACGAAATTTCGGATACCTGAAAGGACGAACAAGTAAGTGCTTATATTCTAGAGGGGGGTGGAGAGCTTGTGGGTTCAAAACAACCTTGACATTGATCCTTTGGCAGGATCTTCCACCTGGTCTGGATGACATTGTCCAAAACTTGGAGGCCGAGATCTGTAGTGATATAACATGTGTAAGGTTGATATATCGTGGTAGCAGTAGTATACAGAGCACTTACATTTCGTTTGGGGGTACGAGGACGACTCTAGGATTTTGTCTACCATTGACCACGAGTCAGGATTCTCCCGAAACTAAAGCAGATTGCCGGTCAGTAAATGAACGAGGAAGGATTCAGAGAAATGGGGCATACCTGGTTCATATATCGCTGGGCTGCATCGCGCTGTGTTCGCCGAACATAACGGTCAGTAAGAGGGAAAGAAAGAAAGGAAATACATATCAATGGTGGATATGGCCTAAGTGTAGATTAGGGAGGGGAATTACAGTAGCACCCCGGCCTTCGTAGAAACCGCGGACTTGAGTGTCCAGCTCCTCGATTGAAGCCATGGGTTTATGTTGAGCAGATATTAAATGGTATTTTGAGGCCGGAAGAACGTCTTGGTGACGAAGGCGAGAAGAAGTCAAAGAGGAGGAGGGGTAAGCAAGCTGCGATGGGTGATGAGGATGAGGATGAGGATGAGGGTGAAGGTGATTACGAGAGGGAGAAACAGAAGTAGCTGGATGGATAATTATTAGAAAGGCGAGGAGAGGAAGAACAAGAAGAACAAGAACAAGACGATGATGGAGATGGAGATTGAGATGGAGATGAAGATGAAGAGTTGATGAGCTTGGGGAAACCACGGGATGCAAGCAAGTGTAAGGATGGATTTGCAAGATTTTTGGGGGTATCGGTGGTTGGCTGGGTTTGCTGGCTATCAACGTTCTGAGGTGGAGGGTTTTCGTGTGTTTTCTGTGTGTGAGAGTTTGAGTGCCAGTGAGTGTGCGGTGTTGGTAGCGGGGTAATTCTTGACTTGAGGAGGAGAACAAACAAACGCGTTGATATGATGTTGATGTTGAGATTTGATCACTGTGCACTTGCACTTAGCTTGCTTTAGGTAAGTCGGTGCTGAGTAGTCTAGGATACCTTCAAAAACAAAATTAAATTATATATGTTATATGTTACCTAGGTATTTGAGTAAGTATCCTATATACCAAGTAATAGGTAGCACTTAGGTAGTTACATGAGAGATAAGCTCAGTTGTAGCTCAGCTCGACTCCCTCAATCCCTCCCATGACTACCAGTACTTAGGTACTAACTTCTTACCTACTTACTTAGTAAGTACCTCGGTGGACCTACCTACAAAGCACTTGAGATAGGTACTCGATGGATAACAACCGAGCTTGCCATGGTGATTACCCCAAAGTCCCACAATGAGGGAAAATTCCATGCTATATCCATGGAAGTAATAGGTAGTAGGTAAGTACCTAGGTAGGTAGGTACTTGGTATCTAAGCAAATACGAGTGCTTATCTAGGTACTCTTAGGTAAGGAAGCAGATACCCAGCTACCTAAGATGGTACCTAAGATGGAACTTATTATAAATACTTACTTAGGTACTTACTTACTTAAGTACTTATCTTATACAGGTCGATCGAAGGAATCGAAGAAGAAGAAGAAGAAGAAGAAGAAGAAGAAGAAGAAGAAGAAAGATAAAAAAATACGAAGTATGGGACTATAGATGTAGATGTATTTGATCGAAAGTCGAAAAGTATGTGCGTGCGTGTGTATACTCATCCAGCCTCTCACCGCCCCAGTCTAGCATCTTCTACTTAACTTACTTAAAGTAAGAAGTGCTTAAGTATGTCCATGACACTCCCAGATACACTCTAGATCTAGGAGATGAATACTACAGGTAGTATATAAGAAGTACCTACTTAAGTAATTAATAGGTATAGTATACATGGCTCTCTCTCCCCCTCCCACTCCCACTCCCACTCCCACTCACACTCACACTTACCCTCACACTCACACTCACACTCATATGATCATACAGACATAATATAGCATCCCATATCAATGTGCTGCACTGCATTGTATCTACTGTACTTACATAGCAGTAACTTACCGTGCAACCTATAATTAAGTTCTCACTTGAAGAGTATGCAATATTATCCCGAATTTGCTTCCATACCTTGTGTGCTTATTGTATAAGTATATTGGCACTGTAAACATATCCGTTTTCACCGAGATTGCATAACTTATACTGAGTAAGTTAACCCTGGTCCAAATTAATTATATAAAGTATGTAAGAGGTGCCTACTTACATACCTAAGTACTTACTTCTTAGTACTTACATAAGTACATACATACGTGAGTACGTACGTGGGGAATCCCTTCAAATTCCATCTTCATCCCTTTTTTTGCAGGCAATTAAAATGCAAATTTCTCCCCCGGTCCAAACCCGGTTCCAACTCGACACCTATCACAACAACCAATCAACCAATCAATCAATCAAATCAATCAACCCATCAACCATCACCAACCAATCAACCAACCCAACTTGTCTCGTCTATCTTAAACACTACATCTACACACACATCAAGTAACTCTTTAACTAAGTAAGTGCTGGTGTACATATATTACCTAGGTACTTATCTAAATACTTACCCAAATACTTAGTTAACAAGCTTTCCAAGGTCTAAGTTAGCAGGCTAACGTAGGTACTAGCTTCACCCCGTACATAGGGCATGTCACTTACGACTACCTACTTACTTAGCTTGACTAAGAATCCCCCGTGCCTATACGCACTTATGTCGCTGTCAAAAGTCAAAAGTCAACAGTATCTGGATTGAACCTCGCATACGCACCACATAACTCGGTAAGTCCCTTAAACATAGATGCAGATGGTGACATGACAGGCGTCTGCACTGCAGGACTTCATGTCATACCCAGACACCATGCTGCCTGCCCTGCAGCATTCGCGAAACGAAATTGGACGGAGCCATTGAGTTTGGGCCCAGAGGCTAGCCTCCAACAGAAGGATGCAAGGAACCTGGCCGGGATGTCTCGCATCCACGCCCTATTATTGGCCCTCAGAACGACCCCTTTTCCACCTTTTCAGGCGTTGGCTTGCTTCTGACCGATGCTGTGCTGCTGCACCATCCCATCGTGAGGGAACGGCTCTTCTGAATTTTTCTTTCTGTTACGCATGCACACAAGCCCCCCGACGAAGCCCCCCTTCCCCTTCTTTTTTCCTTCCCTTCCTTTTCGTTTTTCTTTGCTTTTCTTTGCTTTTCTTTGCTTCTCTCACCTTTCCTCTCTCTTCAATTTCAATCAAACATGTCACGCTGAACCAACCGAAAAGAGACGCAGGCACAGAGACAAAAAGAACCACCCTCCCTTTCGTTATTGATTTCTTGATATTCTTTCGTTCTCGTCACTCATTCTTTCGTCTTCATCGCTTGGTATCGCCGCTGCATTGTGTGCGACTGCATTTTGTGTATTTCCAACTACATTCGCTCATTTGAAAACACGCCTACCATTTTAACGATATTATTCAACGATTTCCTCATCCGACCCTTTTTTGTCTCTAGCCTCGTCTCGCCTCTGGACGTAGATATCGCAAGAAAGAAAGAAAGCCCAAAGAAAGCAAGAAAGAATTCCAGGAAAGGAAATATAAGACCTGGACAACATTAAACCCTACTCGAATAACTCCGAAATACATCCTATTCGCAAACTCCTCGACCTTCAAACGAATTTGTGGTAATTCCAAATGAGGCATCACCACCAGCACCCAAACAGGCGGGCGCCCCAGCGCCAGCCTGTTGCTGCGATCCCCAATACTTATGAGCAGCGCTCGACACAGACCCTGGAGGCTCGTGATTTCATCCTCCCACGGGCTACTCCAACAGAAAGCAGCAGCTGTGCCCCCGATGACACCTCTCCACGTTGCGAGAAACCTATCACCAACTCCACCATGACATTGCCAATTGTCTTGGGTATAGCGTAAGTTAACATTTCTAGAATCCCCCCCCCCCGAAAATATAATCAACCCCACTGTAAACTAACCATTCAAAAAAATTCATTTGGGGTGCAGTATTCCAGTAGTTGGTGCTTTGGTTATCTTGATCGTATTGCATCAACGGCATTTGCGCAAACTCAAGGCCGAGGACAGGATGGACAAGACTAAGAGTATGGACTTTGGCATGGAATACCCTTCTACTGGAGGGAAGAAAAGCAGAGGGCTTGGGGGCGCTGGTAACCCTTCAGGACGGCATAAGAATCAATTGTCGCTAGACATGGACGTCGCTGCTCCTTATTTACTGCCACCGGAACTGCAAGGCTCCCGCGAGAGTCTTCATTCGATGTCCAAAATCTATGTTGTTGACGACGATAAATACAAGCCCTCGAACTCTATGAATCGGCTTCCATATGGAAACGGTTCCAATGCACCATCGCTCGCTGGACAACGTAACAACCGTGACTCTTCTTTGTATACGGCTTCTATTCGACAACATGAAGATAGCACAGAAAGTCTTACAGCAGATCTTCTCGGACACTCCAGCAAAATGGCTACCTCCGCGCCCCCTCCTGCGAGGGGCGCTTCTCTTCCCTCGAACCAAAAGGCAGTCCCAGAGCTGCAGGTACCTGAACAAGCTTTCGATGCCTCCCGCAGCCACAGCAACCAGACTTCCCGCGGCCCAGGTCTGTTCCCTTCGGAAACTGAGGGACGAGATTCTTATATCGACAAAGATGGCGGTGATTTGCGAAGAAGCCACATGCATCTTCTTCCACATCTTGACTTTGACACCCCTAGCGAGCTAGACAGTTCGAAGCCATCGGAGAAAGCCGCAGAGTTGTCCACCCAACCAGCTGCACAGGAGTTACAAGCACAGTCCGTTACACAAAAACCACCACAGTTGAAACTTGACGAAAAGGCGTCGACTCCTTTCGAAGGATTAAATTTTGGAACTGAAACTGATAAAGATGCATCGCTTCCTCAAGTGGTTGAGCCGGAACCCCAACAGGCACAGGCACCCCCACAAGCCCGTATGAGCACGATGGGTGGCCTTGAAGTCAACTATGGTAACAGGCTTGAGCCCCGCAGACTATCCTACGGATTTCGGCCATTGCCACCTGCGGCCGAATCAGGTGAAGATGCGGAGGAGCGTGCCATGCGCATTCGTTCGTTTTACAAAGAATATTTCGATGACGGAAATCCAGGTGGTCTTGATTACTACGCTCAGGCCCAGGAACCAGTCCCACCATTGCCCACTCATATTAACAATGGGGATGGTTACAACAACCACCCAGTCGAACGAAGCACCGATTACAACCAAGGGTATTATGAACAAGACTATTCGAACGGATACAACCAGGAATACGGGGATTACTACCAGGACAACAACAACAGCAACAACAATGCTGGCGGGTACGAAGACCAGTATTATGATGATACATATGCCAATCCCCAGCGACCATTCGCAGAACCACCCACTCGAAGAGCGATGACACCTCCACCACGTGCACCACCTCGTTTCCAACAGGGGCCGGGCCCACGTCCAGGGTCATCCGCAAGCAACCGAGGTCCACCGCCACCAAGGTCGTACTCCTCGCAAAGTAATCGTTATAACGGACCGCCCTCGCGTGGTATCCGCGCCCCTTCGAGTCTCCGTAAAAACGCCCTTCCCGAAGAACCTTTGTTAATTCTCCCAACACCGCATCTTCTGAGAGATGACGCATTTGCCTCTCCAATTGCATTCGCCCCTGCTCCTCGCTCAAAGGAATTCAGAAATGGAACCGAATCTGAAGTCGGTAGCGGTAAGGGAGGTGTGAAACCCTATTCGCCTGGTATCAGGGCCCACACTCCTCTTGCATCCGCCTTCGATGAATTGAGCGTTTTGCCTACCCCGTAAGTTATTTCATTTCATTTTTATTTCTGCTCAAAAAAAAAACGGTCACCTAACTAACAGCCTCTTCAGTCATCAATTGCGCAAATCCGGAGCATTTACGGGGCTCGACTTTGCACCCCCGCGAAAGTTCAAGAATGAGGGTGGTGATAACTTTAGCGACACTGGTAGCATCCGAAGCAATCGCACAGGATTGTCCGCTGCACATCATAGCAGAACGGGAGCGTATCGTGTCAGCCGTCTCCCACAGGACGTTGTACCAACGACTGAGAACATGACGAACAGCTTAAAACCATCTTGGGACATGCGTAACCTTTAGAATAGCTTGACATTTCAATAACGATGCCACGCTTCTGCTTTTTCTTCCTCTTTTCTTTTCTTTTCTTCTTTCGGGGCTGCCTGTTTTTTTGCTAAATTTTCTTGACATATATGCTCTCTTTTTTATTTTATTTATATTTTCTTGTTCCTCTAGAAAGCCCCACCCCTTCGCTCTCGCTCATGCGCACGTATCGTCTCTGCTGGAATCTTGGCGTATCTGAAGGAGTATATTAAGGCATACATATCACTTGCGAATTGTTTTGTGGACTGTTTCTGAACCCTCGCGGCACAATCCGAATCAGCTGGCACGATCGATTTTCGAGGTCTCGTAATTTCATTTCTTCTGTCTCTCGTTAAGGACACTTTAGAATTATTTTCTTCTCAAAGGCCCTTCCCCTTTACTTTTTCGCTTTTCTTCCCTTTTTCTTTCTCCTTTCATTTCCTTTCCTCCTGTTGACTGTTATACAACTGTTGTCGTTTCTTTAACAACCACCAACCCAAAGGGCCATAATAAAATAAATAATATGGTCTTGATGGAGGGATTGCTAACATATTCCATATTGCCATGGACGGGGAAAGATCGAGATCATTCCAAGCCACGGATGAATGGAATTACATCGATTGTTTTTGATTCCCTTGTCTACCACCAAAAAAATGCAATGCAGTATGGGGAAGGGGGGAGGATCCGTGGCCATCGTGTATATTACATAGAACAATTAACTACTTAAGTACTTACCTATATTTAAAAAAAGCATAGCACAATACACTTACCCGTCCGTCAAATCGTATAATCGTCAGCAGAGACCTAAGATATATGGTGTAGAATGCGAGGGGGGGGGGGGGGGGGAATTAGTAGTACTGTGAGACGGGTTTGTTACGAATTAATGAAATGTTGTATATATGCATACTAGTAGTAGTATTAGGTACTTACTTAATTATACTATGGATATGGGAATTTGCGCCAATACAATACTGGTATACCTGGGAAACGGAAGATTTTTATATATTTAATATTGTTGACGGAGCCAAGAATTCCGAAGATGGAGTTCGTTGGGAAGGAGAATATCGAAAGAGGGAAGTGGAGGCCAATGCTGCAGGTACGATGCAATGATGTCCGATACCCTTACTTCGCACTTACTTACTGACTCGAGGACTTAACTAGCATACAATGCTTGTATTCCAGTACTTACCTCCAGGATGGCGAGCGAGGGCGGCTCGTGGTTGATAATTAAAATTGGCTTGCTTGGATGTTCTATTTCTGATTCTCAGTAGGAGTAGTTTGACAGGGATGTTTTGATGTAGCATTTACCATTTTTTTATCCCACCCGTACGCTGTGACCATTCAATCATCATTCATCATTCATCATTCATCTCACCATCTCCCATCTCCCATCTCCCATCATCCACCCACATTGTCTTCAAAATCTTCCTCTCACGGAGATCCTAAAGAAAACCTCCTTCCCTTTTTTCTTCCCCCCCTCCCTTCCTTCCCTCTGCTTAATCTTGAGCCTTCAAATTCCCTCTTCCATACATACCAGGTCTTAGGTTGTGGGCCGTTCTGTTCTGTTTTGTTCTGTAGTAATTTAATCTAACTCACAGCCAAACCAAACTCGGACACACCCAACTTCCGTCAAAATTCGCGTTTTTCTCAACCGCTGCGACCGTTTAGTATAAGGCTGTGCACGCTGCCGCTGCTACTTTACGGCTGCTGCTGTTACTGCTGATGCGCTGTTCTGTTTTGATCCGACTGCAGCTCCAATTTGCTCTTCTACATATTTGACTGATCGCAAGTCTTCTCACCTCGACATCTCTTCGCCCCTTTTCCTACCCTCTCACCATCAATTGTATTCCGTTCAATCAGTTGCATTTGTCTTCACCGGTTCTTTCGTCAAAATCATTAATTAATTAAGAGGAACCTACTTACTTACCTACTTACCGAAGTACTTACCTGCCTATTTCTTCGAATCGACACATTCAGTTGTTGTTGATTCAATTCTCTCTCCTTCCTCTCACCACAACTCGCACGCACACACGCACACATACAACATTCAGCCCGAATTTAAATAAATACTCGCAAATCCGTCAAAGCACTCTCGGAACCGCTCGGATTGCAACCGTTAAATACAAATTCTATATCTAAATCCTTAATATAACGTCTTTAAGGCGTAATAGTTCAAAAAAATGTCCGATACAGGTAATACGAACAAATTCAAAAAACCCCCTTTCCCTCTTCTCTGAACCTTCAACTTTTGGCGCCTCAACAACTTTAATCGTAGAGCGACGGCAGACTAACCCTTTATTCTCTTTTTCATTATGGTCCTATAGCTTCATCATCGGTTCCTACAGCGGATCCGACATTACCAGGGGAAACCGTTTCTAGCACAACCGAACTCACCGAGACTTCAACTCCTCCACCGGAAGGAACCACTACAACTTCAGAAGAGGAAACCACCACTCCCACACCGGAACCCACATCCGAACCCCCAACTAGTACTCCCGTCGAAACCACACCCACTTCGGATCCAGTACCGGAATCCACATCGACAACAGAGGAACCCACATCAACAACGGAGGAGCCTTCGTCTACAACAGAATCGGGACCGGAACCTACACCAACTACCGAGGAAGAGACGTCCACAACCGAACAGGAGTCTACATCAACACCTGGGGTCACGGTTATCACTGTCACACCGTCAACCTCGGCCGACACAACCATCACAATCACCACAACATCGGTTAATACGGACAGGTCAACCACCAGCCCCCCAAGCAGCTCGACTCAAATATCTTCTTCAACTTCTTCTACGATCTCTGCGACCGCGATCCCTTCTACCGGCGGAGGCGGCCTTAGCCAGCCGGCGAAGATCGCTATTGCGATCATAATCCCGATCTTTGGTGTGATTCTTTTCGCCTTTGTTGCGCTTTTCATCTGGAGAAGGCATAAGAAACGCAAGGATAACGCGGAAGAGCGTAGAAAGGAGGTTGAGGAGTATGGCTATAATCCTAACAATGACACATCAGGCCCAGGGCCCTCAGCATTGGCCGCTGCTGGTGGAGCGAGTCATGAAGGCGACATGGCCGAGATGGAGGCCGGTTACCGTGGATGGGGAAACACCGCAGGGGGCCGTAAAGCATCTGCTCCATTGTCAGCAACCGCTACAACATCAAACACGGCTGGAGCTGGAGGATATGGAAATGCAAATTATTCCGGTGCACCTACCAATGGTGGGCAACAATATGCAGCCCCGCAACAACCAGAGCTCTATGGCTCACCACCGGCAGCAGCTGGTGCGATTCCTGTCGCTGCAGGAGTAACGGGGGCCGCAGTTCTTGGCGCTGCTCACCTGGAAGACGAAGCGAAGAACCGCGATCGCCATTCCCATTCCCCACTTCTTTCCAGCCCGACAAACCGACCTAGCACTGCCGATTCAAGTACCATTGGGGCACCAGCCACTACTGGGCCGAGTGAATTGGACGACGGTCTTCATCGAGGTGACTCCGTTGCTTCCTCTCGTTACACCAATGCCACTCGCCAATCTGAAGACAGCGGTGCACACGATGTTCCCGGAAACAATGGTCATAGGAACACATATGTGTCGGATGGGAATGACTACTATAACGACGTAGCAAACCCATATGCTGGGGATTACGATTACCATGAACACGCGCCTGAGCAGGGGTACCATCAGCCACCTATGATCCAACAAGTTGGGGCTCGGAGGAATACCAGGATTGAAAACCCCCCTGATACACATTATGCCCAGATGCCACGTCAAGGGACCAGCGGAATTGCACAGAACTTTTAAAACACTAGTTGTGCTGTTTGCTTGAAAATGAGTTCCTTTCTTTTTCTTTTTGTTTTTTCTTTTCCTTTACCTTTTCCTTTTCTTTTTCCTTATTCCTTATTCCTTATTCCTTTTCTTTCTTCTTCTCTTTTCTTCCTCTTCTCCATTTGGTGCTTTTCGTCCATCGGCCGATACCACGCACATATGAACCGAGCTAGGGCAGGAATTTCTTTTCTTCGAGGTATTGCTCAATGGCATGACACGCATACGTTAATGTTGTTCTAATTGCGTTACCTCCCACGTCTAATCATTCATAGCATAATCTGGGATTGGCGAACCTCTTTGGTCAGGTTCAGTTTCGTTTCCCTTTGTTACGGAGTTTTTCTTCATCTTCTCTTCACCTTTGGTCCCATGCTTATAAAATATAGGACTTCTCGTCTTTTGCATAGCTGATTCATCTGTCCATATTAAACCCCTCTTTTTTTTTTTTTTTTACCATTATCTTTATTTTTATTTTTGTTTGTTATTTTCCCCGGGTATATTGGGAGGAATTATGTGGGACGTCATTGGCATCATTGTCGTTTTTGGTCGTTTTATATCCGATGCTGTTACCGACTTTTTTTTCTTTTCGTTCTCTCTTTCTTTTTCTTTTTCTGTTTCGTTCCTGTGCTACGACCACTTACTTACCTACTTAAGTACTCAGTTATTTACTTAACCGTCAATTGAACCTCTAATGTATTATTCGTGGATGGCCTTGCTCATGCAATGGTCACCTGCGTTTTTACTTTCCGGCTATACCTCGAGACTTTCCACAAACTCACCAACTTTCTTCTAACTAGTGTCTGCATGTAACTACTTATAATGTGCCGATACCTTGACCCATTCCCGTTAGACCATATATATATAAGTATGTACTAAGTATGTATATATATAAGAAGTACGTAAGTAAATGCGATCCAAAATGCGAAAGTAACACATGCACCGTACCGCACCGCGGAGAAGGCCGCTCCAGATTGATGCGGGACAAGCTTCCAGTGCCCTGGGGGTTCTATTCGTACATCCGTGATAGCTTGGTATCACTGGTCTCCCCCCAAGCACACTAGGACGGACAGAGTCTAGCGCAAAGTGTAGAGCGGCAGCCCTGGAGGGCACGTTTTCGGACGAGGCGGCCTGATTGGAGTGCTCCACGCCAAGTTTTTGACTGGGTCCAACCTCAAAACGCAACAACATCGCCGGCAGTTGAGAGGGCTCCATCGGGCTGCGCTTCTCCTTCCTATTCTTTGATATAAGTTTACGTGCATACGAAATCAAACCAAGTGCCTGCAATTAATTGATCTCCGGCTCCCCGGGGGTGGTCAACAGCTGGAAGGGCCCTATACAACCCGAATCATGTAAGGAAGAAGGACCGATTGAATTCTTTTCTGGCCTGAGCTAGCCAGCAATTGCATTTTTTTGATTTTTTTTTGATTTTTTTTTTTTGATTATATTGTTACTTCGATTCTACCTTGTCTACTTCAGAATCGAATTACCTGGGATTAGTTGAACTGAAGTGAATTGAACTAAATTGATCGAGTTATTTCGGACAATCAAGAACAACCTTCGATTTGATTTTAGGAATCACATACAGACTACCAGGATATCCCAGAACTCTGGTATCCGGGTTAAAAGTTGACCTGATCTAAGCGATACATATACGTGCGCGGGTCGACTCGTCGTTTAATATCCCAACCGTTAACCTGTGGGCGACAGCTGTCGACATTGTCCCGGTGCTGCTGCCCCTCTCGGCTCCCTTCTCCGCTCCGGCGTTTCGATCGCTCCCTCTCTTTCCACCAGGTAGGAAGACAGTATATATACTCCAAGTGGTTACTTATCTACTAGCTGGTTGGATTACTTACTTACTTACTCTTCTGTCTGCTTCAAGCAGGTTCTACCGGCTCTCTCTCTGTTGCTGTTGCATCGTCCTATCCGGTTCGCCTGTGTCTATATACATCTCTCGAGGACCCTCGATTCCCAAATCCACATTGAAAGAAAGAAAGAAGAAGAAGAAGAAGAAGAAAGAAAAAGACACCAGCTCCGCTCGGTCCATTTTCCTTTCGAATTTGATCCTGCCTCCTCTTCCGGGTCCTCTTGCTCCAAAGGGACTGCATATTCTACGCGCGCTTGTGTCCGAGGACAAAGAAGCCCCGAATACGAGCCCGGCCGCCGCCCCCCGCCAGATCCCAGATCATCGATCTTGCATCTGAGGTTGCCCACCTGCAGCCTATTTCCATTCTCGAGCCTGCACCCTCCACCCCAATCTTCGCCGGCACACCATTCTTCAGCATATTGCTACCCATTCTGGGCATCCCCGGCCTCTCAATATCATATCCAGGTAAGTACGGGGGCCTGGCATATCGCGTTTAAACCACACCGCTGTGATTCGTTTATCGTCATTTAATATGCAACCTCTCGTCCTCATCTGCCGCATTTCCCATGCTGACCGTCCCACGCTGTAAATGCAGAACGCTTCTGAGTTTTTTTGCGGCAGGCGTGGAAACTAGGTCCCGAACGGTTGTTCTAATCCTGCAGGAGGATCCCAGCATCAAGAGCTGCAGGTGACCCACTCTCTGGTGCCAAATATCAGCCCCTCATTCACCAGTCAGTCAACCCTGACACAGTTCGGAAAGCCTCTGCCCTTGGCCAACCGAGAAGTTTCAAAAGCTCCAAACAGCCAGGAGCCCATTTGGGTACAGTCGCCACAGACCTTGTTAACCATTACATATTTTCCCTGTTGTTCTTTTCTTTCAAGTCTGAGACGTCGTCCAATAAGCACCTTCGAGTACAGCCCACCTCCCACTTCCACTTTATCATCCTAATACCTTTGTGAATTTTGAAAAGCCCCTCTCTCCAATCGCAACTCTCTCTTTTCTAAATAGACCAAGGCCGACTGATCAGTGCATACATACTCTCGTTTCCTAAATCAACTGCAAAGAGCGCCTTGATCAACATTCCTCGAATCATCTTTTGCTATGTCACACATGGGGCTCAATCGGATTTCTTGACGTTCAACCCGCACCGAACATACAAACAAAAAAAGGATATATCAGTGTCCCCGCTGTCGCTTTCCATCATTGGATCCCTCATTCGCGAAAGGCCCGCACACACTCACCAAAGTCCCGGCACCACACACAGACACACCTTCCCTTCTCGCCTCTAATTTTCTTTAACCATCTTTTGCCAAAATGTAGGATACCGACCTCTTCACCTCCCATCAACCACTGGCCGGGATGTTTCACCCGTCAAAAGCTATTTCAAACGGCCTACATTCACTAGAGCCAAGGGTTCCATCAGAACATTCCCTTGTTCACGTTCTATAGCATTGATGGGGTATCATCGATATCACTTTCAGGAGCCTCCCAACCCTTCCGCTCTTCATTCCTCCCGTAAAATGTGTTGCTGCGTCGATGCAGAAGCTCTCAGAACGTGTCAGACTGATTAGTATCCTTTTGGATCTTTGGGTATTTAGGAAGTTCGGCAAGCATCTCCAAAAGCGACAGCTAGACATACCCGAGTATGCGGCAAGCTTCGTTAATTATAAAGGCCTGAAAAAGGTTGTAATCCAACAATCGACAATCCGTACCCAGCAAGACTGCTTTTTTGCGATTGCCTTACAGCTTCGAGCGGTCTCTTTACGCAAATTTTACCCTTATTCCAACGGAGTGCTGACGTTTTCCCCGTTTACCTTCACAGTTGATCAAACAGCTAGCCTCCAGCTCGAGAAGCATCCGTTCAGGGACCAGCTTGCCAATTCGAACACCGGAAGGCGAGATCCTCAACGACCCCCAAGCTGCGCTCCACGCGAATAAAACCACCTTTTTCTTTCGACTTGTAAGACCTCGTCAGCCGCTGCGCTATAATTTGTACTCTGAACCGGAGCTAGAGTTAACGATAGTTCTCAGGACCGTGAGATCGAGAAAGTCAATGCATTCTACCTTCAGAAACAAGACGAGGTAAAGTCGAAAATATCTGGGTTGCAATTATATACATGACAAATCAGCCAGGATTTTAATGCTCAAGTTATTTTAGTTAACGGTGCGACTCCGGACGTTGATCGAGAAGAAAGATGCAATTCAATC
Organism: Orbilia oligospora ATCC 24927; assembly: GCF_000225545.1. Taxonomy (NCBI): domain Eukaryota; kingdom Fungi; phylum Ascomycota; class Orbiliomycetes; order Orbiliales; family Orbiliaceae; genus Orbilia; species Orbilia oligospora. Next base: position 114,287 of record NW_011645745.1, read on the forward strand.
GAGAACAGATGCGGCTGCGAAAAGTTCGACAATGTTAGTGACTCTACAAGAAGGATTCCACCAATTTGGGGTCGACTTGAATAAGTTGCAGGTACTATGACCCTGCTCCTTTCAACTATTTCCGGGTGTAGCCTAAAAGCTTGTGCTGTTCCTTTCATGATGACAATGCTAACAACAATTTGTGTTGTTTGTAGCAATTCGTGGAGTTAAATGCAACAGGCTTCTCGAAAATATTAAAGAAGGTATTCCACAACTTGTTTGCATTCCACTCGAGAAGAAAATGGACATTGATCCTAAGGGGTTTTTGATGATTACAGTGGGATAAATCCTCCAAGGTAGGCTCATTTTTATTTATCTGGCCGATCGTTTAGAGCTTATATTATCGATATAGTCACGAACCAAGGAGCTCTACCTTTCAAGAGCTGTCGAAGTACAACCCTGTTTCAACCGAGATGTTATAAGCGAATTATCCGATAGGGCGACAACAGGCTTGTTGGAGCTTGAAGCTTGGGCAGAAGGCGAGAGCATTACGTTTAACAGAGACGCTTACTCGGGCGGGAATAGCGACGTGGAAACAGCATACACTGATGCGCAAGCAGAGTTATCGCGGGCAATCTCCTCTGGAAACGCCTCACTGCTCTCTGAAACCATCAAGGCCGTAGAATCCACGCCGACAGGGAGGGAAACATTAACACGCGTATTCTTGTCTAGTATTGGGGAGGCATCTAAGGAGTGTCTAGAGGCTCTATTGGTATCTAATTGCGTCAATCTCAAGGCGAAGGATGAGATCAATGAGAGAAATGCCCTTCACGAAGCGGCGAATGCCGGAAAACTATCAATCACTAGGGTTCTCCTCACCGCTGGCGTGGATGTTGGGCAATCTGATGCTTACGGGAGACTACCCTTGCATTATGCAGCGATGCACGGCCACGTTGATATTCTCGAAGCCCTACTGACGGCTAACCCCAAGACACTAGATAGCATGGATCTAGATAACTTCACCCCCCTGATTCATGCTCTTCATCATCATCAGCTATCGAGTATTGAGGTGTTGATTAAACACAAGGCGCGGATTAACCCGGCAAGTGAAAGAGATTATATACCGTTGAACTTGGCTTGCCAACACGGTTTAGTCGAAATCGCAGAAGCCTTGCTGAGGAACAGTGCTCAAATACTCCCCGATGCTGAGGGTCTTTACCCACAGCATCATGTCGCCAGACGAAGGAATGCCTCTTCTTTATTGGTAACACTCCAGTCCTTCGGTGCTAATCTTAACGAGTTCGATAAGTTGAACGGATGGACGCCGATGGTCCATGCCGCAAGCGAAGGAAATACAGAAAACCTCAGGATTCTTCTGAATGCGGGAGCACGCCTTGACCTTTTAGACGAGAAAAACCTCTCGGCTTTGTACTACTCTGCATGGGAAGGGCACCTAGAGTGTATGAAGATCCTATTCGATGCAGGGGGGATCCTCGGTGTGGACCCAATAGAACCACCACTTATCAGACCCTCGCCTGCATCGACGCAGTCGAGTGCGCATATGATACTAGATGCAGATGGCATCCCTGACCTCGCTTTGCCGCCTCCGATACTTCCACTTCGAAGATATGGGCACAATTTCTTGGATAAGAAGACCTTCGTTCAGCTTACATTTGCGGAAAAGAATTCGGATGCTATATTTTTCTACCAACAAGGAAAGTACCCTGCTTCGCGGTTGACAGTATCCTCAAAATCTTCCGATGTCATCTCGAAAAACATGCTCTTACCGCTTGCAGACGATGCGAAGGTTGTATCATTCCAGATCGATTCGCTCGAGGCCTTCGCTATCGATTTTGATATCTTCCCCACTTTTGGCACCAAGATGATCGCCAGGACCGTTGCTCTGTCCCAGATCTTTAACAATGCAAATAGTAGCGGTCATTGCGTCCTACCGCTTCATGACTCTAGATCCCGAGTTATTGGTCAGCTTTCTTTTGACTTCCAAATTATCAAACCGTTCGGAGGCACCCCTCTAGAGATTGCCCATTTTGCACCATACTGGAAGGCTACAAGTCAGTTTGATTCACGACCGTTAATTACCGGGTCTTCCCTCTCCGGAGACTATGTCCGACTGTTCGTCCAAGTCACTAGAGACGAAGTTCCTGTGCTATTTCCCACATGGACAGTTCAGTACGCTGGTATCTCCGTTCCGATCTGTTCCCTTAGCTTCGAGCAATTCAAAATTATTGGGTCCAATATCAACCGACAGTCTGAGGAGAGTATCAAGGAGAGTATCCTTGCCTTCGCTTCGTTCGAAGACCTCTACCAAAAGTTACAGGGCTCGTTTTTGTCCCTAGGGGAGGCTCTATCACTGCTGCCAATCGATATCAACTTAAACCTTCACGTTTTATATCCGAACGAGATCGAGATCAAGGAAAAAAATCTCTCGGCTGTTTCGGATCCAAACAGATACGTGGACGCGATACTTAACACAGTTTTCCACCATGCTAGGGAGGTTAGGGATAATGCATCGGAGGCTGCCAGGTCCATCATGTTTTCCGCTTTTGAAGCCAGTGTCTGCACAGCCTTGAACTGGAAGCAGCCAAACTGTATGCCATATTACATTATCCCTTCGGCTGTAGTGACAATAATGCTGATGAGAAACAATCTAGATCCTGTATTCTTCTGCAACGGCCTCAGCGAAATTGATCTCGCTTCCGCCAATTATTCACCTTCCGATCCAGAACTCGTCAAGTACAGAAGCGTTTCCCCAATGTCGACAAAAGAGGCCGTGCGTTTGGCAAAAAACAATAATCTTATGGGGTTAATATGCTCTGCGAGGCTATTGGTAAGTCAAATTATCCCGGATATATCATAAATGACCGGACTCCATAACAGCTAACTTTTTCTTGGTAGGAAATGGTTCTGGCTCTAACGCACAGCGTTAAAGCTGAAGGGTTGGTCTTGATATCTCAGGTTATTGGTAACGCTTCGGTTCACCCCGCAGCCCTTACAAATTTGGTTGATGGCGTTTTCATAAGAGAAGGGATACTGAGGTTTAATGAAACAATTGATATGTGATCCCCAACGTTCCTCAATTCTTTCTTTCTTTCTTTTTCCCGGAGGATTAGTTCATTGTGCAGGCCCTTTGTTTAAAAATGATGTTATTAGTACGTTTTCTTTTTATCTCCGCTGGATTTCCTTTGGTTGGCATTTTTACTTTTTTCTTTTTGAGCACAGGAATTGGCATAATGCGAAAACACCGTATGATAGACTAGATGATAGTGTTTTTATGACTTTCCCCCTTACCCATTTCCCCTTCCCCTTTCTTATCTCGTCCGATGATGATGAATCACATGATCTAAAAAGGGTCATATATGTGCATAGTATAAAAAGGTGCGCCTCTTTATTCAAGAATTGGGTGAATGGTGGGGGACAAAAGGAAAACAAGCGACAAAGATTCTCAACCCTGCTTAACTCTTTTTTGAAAGAAGAGGAAAGAGTTTTAGGGGGTGGGAATATATATAGTATGTCTATAACGATGCACCAGGTAAAGTCCTCCGTTTGGCTCTATCGGGGCATATATGTATACATACCTATACGTATACATTCAACGTTTTTATGTACTAGGCTCATGCTTTGGTTTTTGGGAGTATATATGTACAAAAGATCATCGGAACCTCATCTCGATATTTAGCGGAGATGGAAAACGATGATATATCTCAACCATTCAAACGATATATCTGAATTTCTCGTTGGTGGTATAAATCTACCTCAGGGTATGGTTTATTTATTTCTTTTCCTCTCTCGCCATATTCCTACGGTTCATCCTCCAAAACATTATCATCGACCAGCAGGTTCAACACTCCACCATCCGGAAGTTCCAATGCCCATTTTTTTGTTTTGAACTAATTGTACGATACAGATGCCGTTAGTATCAACTTTCTCGACGATATATTATCATATATAGGTAAAATGGTAATAGAAAGGAATAACAAGAAAGGAATAAGCAGAAGAATAATAATGATAAAAAAAAGATATATATTTACCTTCCCCGCCCTGCCGCCCTCTCTCAAACTAAAAAAATGGACCGTTCCTTCCCCTTTACTACCCTTAACTTTATAAGAAATATCAATCTTGCCGTGTAATTGATCCATAGTACCATGAATCCAAGGGATAGTCTTCGCTTTGAAGGAGATCTCATCACCCAAGATCTCCCTCGCCTCCGGGTTGACTCTTAAAGCGTACAACGTCGAGGATACTACCGATGATGAAGAGCGTTGGTAGTTGAAAAGAAGGTTTGCGGCGATGTACATGGAGATTAGGAAGATGGGGACGTGGATTAGGTACCGGCGTTTTGGAGTAACGTCTATTATAAAATCCATTGTTTAGTGATATTGTTATTATTTTGTTATTTAATGTTATTATTACTAGGGTGGATATTTCTGGAATAAGGATAATGATAGAGAGGGGGGGTTGGAGGTACCAGGTAACTCTCTATTCGCACTCCGCTGAAGTAATGGCGGTCCACCTTCCTTGGGAGCCGCAATTAACGACCGTCGAAAAATGGTCGTTGGCGCTCGACTTCGCGTTATCAAACTCGGGGTTCGGTGGGGTGATAGTCCGCATATTCGAGAGAACTGGGCTCGATTGGCAGCCATGGCCAGGCGGGAGAGGATCGGCCGCGACATGTTCCGTGGGTTGTGAGGAGTTTGGAAGTGGCGGTTTGAGGGCGACGGGTTATAATCGGTTATGTTACGAGGGTTTGGTGAGGAATATGGGCGGGACCTAAGTACCAAGTACCGTCGTTCGTTTTGGAACTTTGTGTTGGACCTGACGTTCGATGTTTCATAAATGGGAAAGGCCCGGATTATAATTGATACCAGTACATGCAAGGTAACTAACTACTACAACAGAACGAAAACGCCATGATAGTGTGAGATGACCATTCAATTAGTTCCCCTTTTCCTTCCCATCCCCATTTTCGTTTTTGTTAAATTTAAAATTTGTAAAGAAAACCCATTCACGAATCGCTAGAAAGTATGCCAGACTCTTAAAAAGAAAAGAAAGGAAACGCCGCCGAAGAATAGAAGAAGCACTCGTAGTATGCATATGACTATGTTGCAAGTTTTGCTCAATCCTTTGACCTAGTCCCTTTTTCTTTTGTATTCATGTATAAACCGACCCCCCAGATAACTGCCAATGAACGAATGGAAAAAATAAAAAAGGATATCAGAACTACTCCTCCGGAATACCAAACAAGAAAACAGGAAGTAATCAAAATCCACCCGCGCAAGCAATGCTAGCGATTAATTGTGCAGAGAGAGAGAGAGAGTGAGAGAGAAGGAAATGGAAGAAAGGGGAGAGTAGTCAACAATAAAAGGATGTAAACCAGCGAATGAAGTCGTAAAAATCATCAGGGGCCCTCGTGGCCTGCTCGGCAGGGCGGTAAAAAGCGATGAAGGCGGAACGTTAAGGATGGCCTGGTAAATGTACTATTTCAACAGGAGCTGGTCCGTCGTAGGCCGGTTCTTCATCTTCGTCGTCATCTCCGTCATCGTCGCCATCGAGTGATCCTTCATCTCCATCGTCATCGTCGCCTCCGTCATATTCTTCACCACTGTCAAGGCTATCGGTATCGTACCCGCCTTCTCCATCCGCACAGGAGCAGTCGGATTCATCGCTTGAATCAACGCCATTGATAGCCAAAGGCCCGGATCGAACATCATGCCCTTCTATCTCCCTCAAAACAGAAGCCAAGTCCGCAACAACATCCTCTCCGGGAACAATAGTTCCTGCGGTTTCAGGGTTAGGCATGAGGTGGGGCGGTGGGAGAAGATTCCGTGACAATACTGAACTTGGCGAGGTATTGTTGGGGTCATCTTCAGGACGTATCAATTTGACCTCGCAGGTATTGTAGCTCTTGCAAGTATCGCACTTCAGCCCGAGAAAGTGGAATGCCACATCACTTTTAGCCGAACAGTCGTTGCAGATAATATGACAATGCCAGAATCTGTAAGGGTCTGGAAGAGGTTGGCGCTGTATTTCGTAGTCTAAATACCGGAATCGACTTTCCATGTTGAAAACACTCTTTGCACATGTCGGACATCTATACGAGCTTTTCATATGCTCATTGTAACAGTCGAGATGAATGGAATGGCCGCAGGTCTACAAACATCGGTTAGATTATGGTGAAATATTTGGACCGAGAGAAAGGAATCGACCTACCATGAAGACGACGGTATTTACAGATGTGAATAAATATTCACCACATATGGGACAGTCGCAGTCAGTACTTCGTTCAATGCAGCGATGTTGTCCCTCCAGCTCAATAGACATGCAGACCCCGCATTTCTAAATATATATTTGAGAAAGTTAGATTACTGGTATATAGAGAATTTCGACGATGATGTGTACTTTGCAATGGAAAAAGTCCTTCCCTAACCCTCTGCCGATCCGACAAATGCCACAATCGTTACAATGATATATAGTTCGAGTTGGATCATCATCCCAGAGTTTACACTGTTTCGGAGGGTCAGCCAGGGAATTAAGAAGTTCAAGGTTCCAGTTGTATTATTACCTTGTCGCAATAGTATGAAGCGGCATACCGTGAACACTGCCGGCAAGTTTGCGCAGCAGGTTGCGCAGTTCCACAGGGCATACACAGCATATTCTTCGTATCCTTTCGTATTAGAGCATGCTCCTCTTTATCGTCGTGGCAAAAGCGGCACGGATACCACTTATCACAAGTCGAGCATTGTAACTTGACATTCCTGCGATAATGAGCACATCCAAAGATACCTTCGTCTTCATTAGCATACGAGGGTTCCATGTCTTCCTCTGCGATGCTGAAAGGATCTCCTTCTACCATGCTACGAGGTCGAGAGCCTGCCGGTGAGACTGATGCCCGTTGGCCTGTCCGCCTGAGATAACCTTCCGTCATGAGCAGATGCATCCTTTGAGCCCGTTCCCGTTCCGTCAGACCAGACCTTTGGATCTCCAAGAGCTTTTCTCGAAGAACGCTATGGCCGTCATCCTCTGGAATTGCGAGACTGACAGCAATCGGGGTATCATCTGAGGACGTCCTAGTTTCAGCAGTCGGAACAATTTCTACTGTAGAAGAACCAGCCTGCTCTGTGACTAGTGTTTCTTCTGATACACTGACACTCGAGGGAGACTCGGATGGTGGCACGATAGGAGGACTTGCGAGCCTAACTGTCGCGTCAGGGGTCTCCAACGCGACAGCAGAAGCAGCAGAAGCAGCGATAACCGCGTCCCCGATGACACTATTACTAGCTCGCGAAGTCACATTACCGGCTTCACTCTCACTATCATCATCCTCATCTTCAGCATCCGTGTAGACACCACAATCATACTCGGACGCCTCTAATCCATGCAAGGGAGATGTAGGAGGAGATGCCAACGTCGCATCGGAGTGGATCTCATCGTTTAAAGCCGAAGCACGAGACGGCGAAGATGGTGTAGAAAGGGCATGTGAATTACTAGCGGCTGTTTCGGAAGAAGACCAGGAGTACCTCGGACGGATGTTCTCGAAGAAGTTGGTGAGGACTTCGATCCCACTCATGAAGCCGAAGGGGGCGGCTCCAAAGCACGCCGCGCCTGGATTTCTGGTTCGATGTCTAGGAAAGTAATTAAACGGATGGGATGAAAGGGAGGAAGAGATCTTAGGTCGGCCGTGGAAAGGGGCTTTCCCGTCGCCGCCTTTCGGTAGCTGGTAGCTTGATTTATTTCTTTGAAGCGATACACGACTATGTTCCTAATGCTGTGCTGTGGGTTCTGAGGATACCCTGGTGCTTCAAGCTTCGCTGCTGGGTACCTGCGTCCTTGTTAGCTTCAACGGTGTGCAAACTCCAGCAGAACCACACGGCACGGCAGCACCGTATACCCGGCATCCATACGACATACCTTTAAAGGATTAAAGGATGGGATTTAGAACTAGAAGAACAATGAAGGATTACAACGAAACCACAGAAAAGAAATCAGAACCGACCGACCGACGGGTACGAATGATGTTAAAAATGGCGATGGCTGGATGCAAAGTTGGCAGGCAAGAAAGTAGAAAAAGAAGAAGAAGCAGACACAAATCAGAGGAAGAAAAGAGGACCTGGAACTAGCTGTTTGCCCGAGGCAGCGCGATGTGCCAGCTGGATGATTGGACCACCCGAATCGAGGCGGATTGCTTTCGAATTCGAATTCAGACGCAACCGGTCTATAATCTCGGGTAACTCGAGTATACAAAAGCAGCGGAGACTGCTGGCGATGATGACGGTCACGTTGCAATTGGTGATATCGATTGTTCGATGTTGGTTAGATTACTAAGACATATTAATCCTGCCTGCAGAAACGAAGAGAATTTCTGACCAGCAGAAACCTCTCAGCCCAGCCCGGCCCAATGATCGCTCCTCTCTCGCCGCCCTCGCGCCAGGCCGTCATCCACGCCTACCGCAATCTTCTCCGGGCAGGCCTGCGTGCAGTTCAATACTCCTCCCCGGCTCGCTATGGCCTTCGCTCGAAGCTCCGACACGCCTTTAGTGACGAGACTGCCCCCATCCTGCAGCCCAGTGCCGGCGGCGCACCCGCCCGGACTCAAAGGTTCCCAAAGACTTTCTCGCAAACCCGTATCGACAATACCGTCCGTTTCTTAAACACGGCTGCTACCCGTCTGGGCATGGAGCATACCATTGTGAAGCATCTTTGTTTCGTCGAGTGGCGTCGAGAAATCAGCAGATTGCCCAGGTCCACTACTGTCATGAAACCATCCGATTGGGACACACTGGCTATAACATTTGATGAATATGATGATACGATTAGGATGCTGAATGAGACTATGGAGCTCGAGTTGCGATAGAAGGTGTTTTATTATCATGGCGGAATCCGATCATGACATAAACTGCCCTTCTGGTACATATTTTGGCCGGAAAGAGGGGGAGCAAATTTCCCCTTCAGTACGGAATGCGTATATCTATCCCGATGTCACATGTCTATAGTATCTCATCAGAATCCAGGTCTACAACACTTGGGTTTCGAATAGATTTAATTTTTAATGAGGGCTTATCGAGAAGAAGAAGAAGGCAAGGAAGAAGATACTGATGCCGCATCAAGCGTTTTTTGATTTAATTTAATAAGACTATTGCCAGATAATCTTGAAATCTAGCTTTTGTCTATCTCTGTGGTCCCTTTTTTTTTTTTTTCCATCATAAGGCCCCCAAATCCATAAAACATCCGTGGTATCATAAAAAAAACATCAAAAAATATCAAAGAGAGGAACGGAAGGCAAGAGAAAAGGGTGAATATATACAACAGAAAGGCATCCGGCTATGCAAGCACGCCGGTGGGTCCGGAATCAATCCGTCAGAAGGATGCTGAATTGGAAAGCAAAACTTCATCATTAAAAGGAGATAACACTAGCTCCTAGAAACATAGAGTCATGAAGGTTCATTTAGACGTAATCCCAGGTGATTGAAATGACACCGTCAAGTTGGTCACCGAGCTGATCGAAAACAGCAGGGGTAAGATCGAGATCGTATGCACCAGCCTGTGATAGTATATATTAGTCTCATCCCAGGAGTATGATTGTATGTGTAATTTAAAAGCAAAAAGGCAAACTTACGCATCCAGGGCAGGTATCGACGATAGTGACGATGACGCCAGTGGGGTTGGAGGGACTCATGACACGAATCTTGGTTCCGCACATGGGATTAAGGTTAGGATTTGGGCCGCCGGTCAAGGCCATAGTAGCCTTAGACAATGCACAAATAAAATCACTGTTGGAGTGGGTTTCTCCGCAACTTCCAAGACCCTGTTTTACCGAATTAGTACATGGACATATGATAATACTTTGAACAGATATATTTGTACACTTACAGCATCATAGAAGGTGGCCTTGCCAGAGTATGAACCGCTGCCGCCACCACTGCTTGGGGGCTCTTCAACAACAGGTTCGGGGCTTGGGGTTGGAGATGGCTCTGGTGGGACGACAACAGGTACGGGAACCACTGTTGGGTCGGCAGCAATGATAGGTTCTGGGGTGGGGGTAGACTCGACGACGGGCTCTGGGGTAGGTGTAGGCTCGACCACAGGCTCCGGCTCTGGAGTTGGAGTCTCGCTGGGAGGAGGAGGAGGCGCCACCCAAACAGTTGAAGTAAATGCAACAATTTCTAGGATCTCTTGTTGAACATATACAACAGCGTCCCGCTTTTGTAACATGTCGACAGCGGCGCTAGCTGAAGCAAGCTCAATAATAGCCACCAAGGCCAACAATGTCTTGTGTCCAAACTGCATCTTGACAGATTTCTTTTTGTTTGAAAACAACAAAAAAATATGTTTTTGTTTTGAAAGGAGGGAATGATAATAAAGAGATGAAAGAGATGGGTAGGTAGGTAGATAGATAGATATCTAGGGAAGTGCGAGTTGCGCTGACTTTTTTACGTAAACGGATATATGGTGTGAAGGTTCAGTGTAACTAGTGGGGAAGGATGCCAGTCCTTGTTTTCGTTTGCAATTATTGTAGACGGTTGAATGGTTCCACCAAGGCGAAAATGAGTGTTTCGAACTTCAAGCTTAAGCTAGATCGGAAAGATTGTATCGCAAAAGAGGAATCGCAAGGAGGGGTATTGGAGGCAGATGCCGGTTCTTATAGCATCCTTTCCACCTGTGCCTCCTGGGCTGGACCTTTTCATGCGAAACCCGAGATCTCGTACCAGAAACCAGCTCGGATCAATGCAACCCCCCATTGGGCGACGGAGCAGGTTGGTTTTCCCATCAAAGACAAGACAAGGCTAGCTGTGGACAATGTAAGGTCCTTCGACGCAAGGAAAAATGTTTTTCGCTAGGATCTTGGCTGGATCGCGCAAGGTCGCCTTCATACGTGTACTTCGCTGCCAGGGGCGTTGGATTCCAGCTTCACATGTGTGGGTGCTAATATATGTGTGCGGGTTTTTCAGAACCTTGCAGCCGTTTTAACCTGATCAGGCTTAACGTCAGGTACCAAAATGCAAAATGCAACAGGAGGCGGCATGGCAAAGGCTCGGGACAAGGCTGTTGGGAAAAACTGTGCGGACGCCTCTACCAACCCCGGTCAGCCTAGCCAAGAGTTCTGCGTCGGCGGGAAGATGGCATTGTTTCTCATTGGAGCTTTCGAAGCTGCCTGTTCAGATCGATCGATTATGAGGTGCCAGCGCAGCTGTCTGGCAAGGTAATCGACTAGCTCTCTGTCAAGCAAAGCTTACAGAGCTAGCGAGCTCAGTGTGGAAGCAAATTTCTTCGCAAAATCGCGCGACCATAGTCTTTCCGATTCGATAGAACACCATGCTTGTGCATTCTTGGAAGGTGTGGGATTTTGATTCCCGTCTGGGAATTGATTCTTTTTCTTTCTTTTTCTTTCTTGTGTCTTCTTTCCGTATTTGCTCGTCGCCGCTTTACTTGAATGTTTTAGGTAAAATTTCACACAAAAAATAAGAAATTTTCTTGCAGTTGTTTTCTGCTTACAATTGTTCTAGTATCCCAAGAGTTTCTTGTTAATCTGCATATATCGGATCCGCTCAGCCTCGGAGACACTTGGGCGCACCATCCCAAATGCCTTTTCAAAATTGTCGGGACACACCGTGATCGGCCCACTTGGTATCCGTTGCGGTTCGGCAGCTGTTTCGGGGAAGAAGGCTTCGACAGCAGAGTTTGCGGCCTCGCGAACCAGCGATGACAAATCGGCTCCGCTAAATCAAAAAGTTTAATATCTGAGAACACCCGCGCGCAAATATTTTTTTTTCAAGTGGGGGAACCTTTTAACTCACCTAAAATTTCGACAACGGCTGTCGTCGGCAATTTTCCATAGATCAATTGATTCATGAAGAGGCATTTTCATTGTCAGCTTTTTCATAATATCAAGTCTCTCTTCGGCTGTAGGCAGCGCCACAAAAAGCGCCTTATCTAAACGCCCAGGTCTCAGCATCGCTGGGTCGATCATGTCTGGCCTGTTGGTCGCCGCTATAACATATACACCTTTACGATCGCTCAAGCCGTCTAGCTCCGTAAGTAGTGTGTTGACGACTCGTGACGTTGCTTCTGTCTATCGTAAATGTTAGCCTAACAGCCGATCATTAGATTTGTCATTAGAATGCATTGGGACCTACTGTTGCATCCTCTCTCTTCCCCGCTAGAGCATCCAATTCGTCGAAGAAAATAACACATGGCTGCGAAGCCCTTGCGCGCATGAAAACTTGCCTAACAGCCCTCTCAGACTCTCCAACCCACTATCCAACGACATCCAATGATTAGCAAAGACCCCAACCACCAATTTAAAACCCAACCGTAAGATTACCTTATTTAACAACTCGGGTCCTTTAACACTGATAAAGTTGGCATTACTTTCATTGGCAACCGCCTTCGCGAGCAATGTTTTACCACACCCGGGAGGACCATAGAGCAAAACCCCAGCAGGCGATGTTATTCCAACAGCCTCAAATATCTCGGGGTGCGCGATGGGTTTTACAATTGCGAGCTGCATTTGCTTTCTAATGGCTTCCAAAGCACCGATCTGTTGCCATGTAACATCAGGAACAGTTGCGAACCCTTCACGTTTCGAAGATGGCTGGACCTTCGGGAGAGCTGTAAGGAAATCGTCGATCGTGATTGAAAGTCTCTCCAGCTCTTCTGGCGACAGTGGTGGAAATGGGTTTGGAGCATCTTCCAGGATGGGGTTAGGCTTCCCGTTCGCCAAACCCGGGCCTCCATCAATTTCCATAGCTCCATTTAGAATTGAGACTCCCTCATCCTGCTCTGCGGTCCCGATTTGATGCCTCACTTTTAAGTCATCGTAGATGCGTTTGATAGCAAATGTACCAGCAGCCGTTATCAACGAACTCAAGTCCGCTCCGACGAATCCTGGCGTTAACTTGGCTAGCTTCTTGAAATCAAAGTCGCCGGAAAGCTTGAGCTTCTCTGAGAGTACCCGTAGAATTCTAGAATTAAAAGTCATTAGCTGTGGCTATTCCATAGTTCCAATTTTAATTGGCACATACTTCTCTCTGCCAACTTCATCCGGAACCCCCAAGCAAATCTCCCGGTCAAACCTGCCCGCTCTCCTTAATGCAGGATCAAGACTATCAGGCCGATTCGTCGCTCCAATAACAAAAACAGGATTCCCGCCAGTTTTACTCAAAGATAAATCTATCCGATCATACCCCAATCAGCACAAGAGCCCTCCTGATTTCTTAAAGTATTTGTAGCCCCATATCCCCACTTACCATCCATACAAGTCAACATCTGCGCCACAATCCTCTTCTCCATCTCCCTCTGCGCACTATCCCTCTTGGGCATAACCGCATCAATCTCATCTATGAAAATAATAGACGGCGCGAGCTTCACAGCTTCCTCAAAGATCTCCCTCAGCTTCTTCTCCGATTCCCCGGACATCCCACTAACAATCGAAGGCGCAGAAATAGGTATAAACGGAACACCATGGTGAGCTGCAATCGCATTCGCAAGCATAGTTTTCCCACACCCGGGTGGTCCGTGAAGAAGTATCCCCCGCGGTATTTGGATCCCCAAATGATCGTAACAAGTAGCACAGTTTAAGGGCATGTCGATCAAATCGTGGATATCATTGAGAATATGTTCAATTCCACCGATGTCTTTTAGTGATACGCCGGTTGGGGGTGCGCGGTCTATCTTCTGTTTCTTGACAGGTGGTTCCGTCCGGCTACTTCGTTCGCGTTTTCGACGGGCAGGAGTTTGTGCGTCTTTCGACAATTGTTGGGATGCATCTCCGTCTACAGGCTGACTTTGAGCTTCTGGAGCCGGGGTATTCCGACTAGAAGCTTGATTCTTTGACCACATCTCGACAACCCTCTTGTTTGCAGAGTTATTATCCTATGATTCTCCCATTAGTATTCACCCAGTAAAGAACCTCTCAGACAAACAATGACTCCCAGAAATGGGAAAGATTATACCTTATCAACCGCTTCATTAAAAGCTTCAAAATCGCTATCAAATTCTTCAGCGCCTTCATTCTCGCCAGCAGTGCCTCCAACTTCAATAGTAATCAACTCCATCGCCTTAGTCACCGATTTCTCGATCTGATTCCTTTTTAACCGCTTAAGCCCCATATCGTGAGCCTGAACATAATCGATTGCCTCATTCGTATTCGGTATCGGTTTCGGATTATTGCTACTATTCGACGAGAGTTTGGAATAATAGTCTCGGACAAGATTTTCGACTTTACGGTCTAATTGTTTCGTAACGGATCCGCCACCGTGGGAAGTGTGATGACGTGAAGGACGAGACGACATTTTGTCCAGAACCACGAGATCCCGTGAGATTGATTGTGGTTTAGAAGGATGTCGTGGATATTGCAATGATAACTCTTTCTGGTCCGGTAGCTATGTGTGTTTTTTTCGGTTTTTTTAGTCGAGTTTCAAAAAAATCAGGTCGCATGTTTTCACAGGACCCATGCGATGTACTGGCTCAAACCAAAACGGGAAGACCCACACCGCGGCTTGGCTGCGTGTGACCTTCAGCTTCCCTCATCCAGTGCACATCTGCACCCAGAACCGTAACTACTGCACTGCGACTAGCCTCCAACGTCATCCATCACACACACTCTATACAACCCCCGACCATATATCGTCCCATACATCATCGCAGGACAATATCCATATACCCTCCATATCGCTATAGAGTTTGATTTTAGAGATATCCACTGATATACCACTGTCTGCCATCTACTAGCCATGGGGCAATCTAGTAGCTCCAACAGAGTGACGGCGCAGGACCGGTAAGCTGAACACTCCCCTTGAATTCCTCTCATACGTCACCTCCCCACCCTTCAGTATCAAAAAAGGAGGAGAAATGGTAGAGATTGTGAGAGAGAGAGATGAAATAAAATAAAGTAAGAAAAATTAATTAGTCCATCTGACACCCATAGCGCCATCCTAGACATGAAAGTCCAACGCGATAAACTAAAAGCCTACAAGAAACGCATCCAAGTCGTCCTCGATCGAGAACATGAGATTGCTCGGGAGTGTCTCCGAAACGACCAAAAGGATAAAGCCCTACTAGCCCTACGGAAGAGAAAGTTCCAGGAACAATTGTTGAGCAAGACGGATAAACAACTAGAAGCATTGGAGCAGTTGGTATGAACAAATCCCTTTCCTCGCTAGGGCGGGGCTCCGTTATGATACTACTCAAAGTGCTGGAAACTAACATATTATTCCTTCGTCAACTGAAGACATCGAACGTCGAATTCGCTCTTATCCAAAAGGATGTCCTTTACGGCCTTCAACAAGGAAACACAGTCCTCAAGCAAATCGAAAAGGAAATGTCGCTAGAAAAGGCCGAGAAAATCATGGGTGACACCGAAGACGCAATAGCCTACCAGAAGCAGCTTGACGAAATCATCACACGGAATATGAGTAACGAAGATCAAGACGCCGTAGACGAGGAATTCGAGTTAATGCTTCGCGAGGCCAAAGCAGAACAGAGGGTACAGCAAGGATTACCCCCAGAAGGAGTCCCAGCCATGCCAAACGCTCCAAATAGCGAGCCGGTATCTTCGCTGGTAGAACCAACCGAAGAAGAAAAAGAATTGAAGGCGAAAACCAAAGCAAGAGAACGCAAACAACAACTATTAGCCGCTTAGCAACATCAGTTTATTTTGCCCATCCCGAACATACGACATAAGGCATCCGTTTGTGGCGTTGCGAGAAGCTTTCCCCCTTTGTTCGTTTAAGAGTATCATTCTTCTTTTATCTCCCTTCCTCGATACCCGTACCTCAGATCGCATGCATACAATTGCTACTTTTTCCTTTCGTGTCTAGCGTTTCAATATCCCTGTAATACTAGCCTACTGCCCATAATAATCGAAGAAATACAACAATTTCATATGCTAGACCGCCAACGCCAGTGTAGACGTACATAAAATAAGAGAACGATTCCATCATACCTACCTATTTAGTCATCATTCTTTGTGTAATAAATATGAATGAAGTTCATGATAAAAAGAAAGAAAGAGAAAAAAAAAGAACTGCGTTTGGCTTGTCCAGACCAAATCAAAGATAAAAGTAGTAGTGAACCATCAAACTAGTCTACACTACTATCAATCATGCGAACAATCTTCTCATACGACGTAAAGAAAATTGCGTTCAGTAAGCACGATCGTGCCATTGATACGCTTAGCCCTCGGTACATGCGTCTATGGAAAAGTGGATACTTCAATGAGGTAAGAGGTTCCCCTGCTGGAGTTGAAAGAACCCTAAGAAACAAATATAGTCAGCACGACAGGACTCTATGCATACTCCTCTGTACCATAGGAAACAACATACTTGCGCTGATAGATCGATTTCCAGCTATCAATTGGGTATATCTAAGAAATCCTAGACGTTAGCACACCCCATTAAGCTCTCAAAGGCAGACTGGAGAGAAATACTATTGCCCATGATAGCAGTCCACAAAGACCTCCCGAGGCAGCAATAGCGAGGTGACTAGTGCCTTCATTCGACGAAAACGTTCGTTTGAAAGTCTCGTACATCTAAACCCATGTACAATTAGTAACCACGCAAAGGCCCATCGATGGCAACGACAACCATACCGTGAAGTACAACCCAGTACCCAAAATATCTCGAGCTATAATACCGCCCAACATTAATATAAATCTTAACCCACGGAATATAGGAACTGCATACTAAGATGCAAGTGAAATCCCGAATACAGCCCCCTCAACCCACGAGCCTCCATAATCCGTTTTGCAGACTCCAGTGTACCAGCACCTTTCATCTTATTATACGCCCTCCCAAAATCATTCTTTTGTTTTCCTTCTGGTGTTTTGCTCTGCTTCACCAGAAATTCAATCTGCGAGCTGAGTTTCGTAAACTCAAACGGGCCTATAAACAAGAGGCAAATTTAGTACACGGATCCAAGCATATATGGGCATTTAGAGCCAATATCTAAACAAATAGATGTATACTCACAAGCAATAACACTGACGACCGCCCCAGCCGTCCCACCGCTCAAAAAGTACTGGGCTAAATTTGATGGGTGTGGAAAGGTCCCAGGTTGATACCTCGCAGCATCTTCTCCAACAACTTTCCGAATCCCACGTTTGTAAAATCCCAGCGACGATGTGTAAACTGAAAACGATATTGTCCTCACCAGCGATATAGACGCAAGTGGTGCCAAGCTTCCTATAAACCAATTAACAAACACATGACATCAACGTGGTATTCTTCCAAAAAAAAATTATCGTAGGGGAAGAAAAAAAAAAAAGGAAAGAAAAAGCTTCAACATCATAGACAATGGTATCGATAGTAGCAAATTAAGATCGAAAGGTGATCATGAAAACATACCTCTCCAGAAGCCCCTTATACCTTCGCTTCTGTGAGTTTGAACCACGCAATCCCAAAATGAATCGAATTTGTATCTGTAAAATAGACCCAGGACACCGTCGACGGTTAGTATCGGGCCAATGGTAGCACCGGCATTAACAAATATCAAACCTACGTTTGCATACGAGTTTTAACGGAATCCAATGGAACTATCCAGTCCATAAAAATAGAGAGGGAAAAGAACCTGTTAGCCTTGCAACATAATAAGGGAATCGGATCACGAAGTTTTTTTTTCTTTCCCTTTTTTTTTGACCTCATATCGGATACGTCCCGAAATAGCCATCCGCAACAACGGAGAAACGGAGGGATATGAGATAACTTACACGAACTCAACGTCGAAAATACCGATGATGTCGAAGCAGCAATTTCAGTACGATATCGCTTGATGAAGGGAGAGGAAGGGGTGATGTCTTCCTGTCTGAGGCTCTCCCTCCGAGCCATGGCTGGTACAGGTACGAGTTGGAATTGGGTTGGACCGTGGTTTGCGAACGGGTCCCCAATCAAGGACAGCGGCGTGTTGAAATGGGCATCTGCCCCAGCCGAAGCAGCAACCGCAGCCCCGCCCTGGCTGCTACTTTCCACAGACTCACACATAACAACGACGGAACCACGAGATTTTTACGAAATAAAAGATGAAAAGAGGAATGAAAATTAAAAGAATATTTTTTAATCGAATACTAAGACTCTTCTTCTTTTTTGTTTTCCCTCTTGTCAAAAGGCCAATTGAAGTATCAAGAAATAATAAAAGCGAAGTTCGCGTGGTTAGATTCAATTCTCCGTCGTCTTGGTTTATCGGTTGATAACAGTTGCGATCGCAAACAGGTAGTGAATTATACGGGCGGCTGTGGGAAATTCGAAAGAAAAAAAACAATACGAACGATGGTTCCAACGAGACCAAGCGAAAAGGCTCTAGGAGGTTCAAAAGAGACAAGGAAAGATACTAGTACCTTACTCTTGCGAATTTTGAAAACCTCGTTCAGCCTTTGTCGCAATTATCCATAGAGACGGGTGGACTCTAAAAGGCAGAGATGCCACCAGACCATCAAAGCTTGGAGACCTCTTCCAAAGAAAAAAAAGTGCCTTTGAAGAAAAACCTAGGAGGCAAAAAGGGTGCGTGTGTGCAGTATATATAGGAGGTAAAGGGAAATATCCTAACAATCAAAAAAGAAAAGACACTTGTCTGAAAGCAAGAGATAGAATATCACAGGCAATCGGACGATTCAATCGATTGCTCTGCTATGATGTTAACTCTCGATCACCGATAAAGCTCGCCTGAAAGACGGGCGGCGGCGGCGGTGTGCAGTGTATGACAAAACCGCCCACCAACCAGTTCGTCAACTATCACCGGTAGCCGTCAATTCAACAAGGAAAAAAAGGCCAAACCTGCGGAACAAGAGTAAAGAGCCAAAGGAGGAATCGAGACTCTCTTCCAAGGGATAGGGGATAGGAAGAAGAAGGAAAGAAAGGAAAGAAGAAAAAAGAGACAAATTTGGGCCCTATCTTTGGGAAATGTCCTTCTTATCATTCAAGCCACGACTCGTCTTCGATAAACCGAGAAAGGAAAAAGAGAGTACGAAATGATAACCTTAAAACACACTACACCCTCTTGCCAATGCAACTGAAATGGCGGGGTAGAAAAAGAAAAGAAGAAAAAAAGAGAGAACGTGAAAGCGGTACATGATATGTATGGGAACTCAAGCTTTCTGTCTGAGAAAACAGCTAGTCTTATCCCGTAGACAGACGGCAAAGCAGACCCTCCAACAAGTCTGGCAATAACTGTGTCGATTGCATGCGGAAGGAAAGCAGGGTAAACCTAAACGGGATAATGTTGATTGAGGTATCAAACGGTTTCTTCCTGCATACATAGTATACTTACTTAAGGCAAGCATGGTAGGAATATCGCTGAAGGTACCATATACAAATCCCAAGTACCTATAACATTCAACCAGCCGGACATATATGTCGACATGCATGTACTAAATTAGTCTACACGTAACTTCACAGAACTTAGCTGCATATCGGCCAGACATACTTACATACCTTCATGTGAAAGAATACTTGGTCTCAAAACAGTGGAGAGAAAGGGAATGATTTGCTGTGACGGTTGCGCACGGCGTCGTCAAGATAGACTGCGGGCAGGGTGGTTAATCCCGGCCTATGGTACAGCTCGGTTACTTCCATCGGTGACGTTTTTACTGCTTTGCGGTACAGCAACACACAAAATCCAACAGTAGCCTTAACAAGTCGCTATAATACTGTACATGGCTCCAAAAACTAGATTCCTCGAACCCCTCGATGCAATCCTGAATCAAAGATCCTTTCAGGAGTCGACCTTCAAAGGATTAGGATCGATCTCATCAAGGGATGAGATGTTCCAGCCAAGGCCCCTATTATAGCTTACCCGTGGCGAGACAAACCCGCCTTGGGGGGGGGGGGGGGGGGGGGGTGGTTCATCATAGCTAGACCTGCCTGTCAGATCAAGATGCAAGCATGCCTACTTAGTTAAATTCTTTCTTTGCAATTCAACCCGTAAGAAATATTGAAATATCGGATGGCCTCTTCTAACGGTGAACTACCAGACAGAAAGCACGCTCGGAGATTTGGAGCATTGTGACCTAGTGTATATTTACATAACGGGGATAAATATAACGACCTATCGACCCCAAAATTCCCAACAGTTTGGGCATATTCTTCTCAATCCTTACTTGGTTGCGAAAAACCGGGTTATAAGTATGTTATTTAGTGCGTGTCCAACCCAACGATCTGAGTACATGTTTACACTCATGAATAAAGTACCACTGCATCGCAACTGACAATTAAGAGTCCTGCGCTGCTAAAACCTTATATATATAAGTAATTAATTAATCAAGACCAAATTTTTACGTATTTACATGCATTCACTAGGTACATTATAATTGGTTTACAAACTCATTGACTCGGAACAGTTATCGTACCGAAAGCCTGTGAAAAAAAAAACCCCTGGCAATAATTGGAGCAAGGATTCCCTTGATCATGATCATGTATATACAGTCGATACATCGTAGGCATCCACTACAGTCCAAATTCCGTCACATGCATAGTTAGTTCGTATACTTTTTTTTCCTTTCGAAAATCGGAAGCACCCACGGAAACAAACCCGACCCGGTTTTCGTTACACCGATTGATCATGAATAAAAAAAATTTAAAAAAAGTTATAAACTTCGAAAGAGGGAAGTAACACAAAAAAACACATGCTGCGTGGTGGCACAGCGGGACAGCCACGACAACGAAGTCAACTATTATACGTCACGCTATCTCGCCTATACTGGGATCCGTCGTCCTATCTTAAGATTGCCGTTGTAGGTTTCGGAAAAATATTTGTCTACGGCGAATATATTTTGATTCCCTCCCCAGTTTGATGAATCGAAACTACACGCTATTGCATGGTTCGAAATTTCATTATGGAAAGTTATAACGAAAAGTTGACACTACCGAAAACGGCCTGGGATCATGGTTATGTAGAAACCTGGGATTCCCACCCATCAACATTCACCACATTAGTCACATCACCATCAATCGGAAAGAAAGAGAGAGGATAAAGGTCTCCACGAATCAAAAAGGAATGATTGCATCGGAAACCGCAAACCATCCCAGCGAAAAGAAGGAAAAGGAGAAAAAGGGAAAAAAAAGGAAAGGGTTTGAAAGTTTATGAATGAATTATTAATTAATTTCTTCGTCCTCCCCTCTGTAGACATCAAAAAGCTATATGCAATAGGCAATGCAAAAACAAAGATCAGTCCATCACAAATTCCCGTAACGGATCAGAAAAGGATTTACAAGGCCATGAAAGCAGCAGTCAAAACCGCCATGAGCGAGGAAGCACACATCCAGGTAATCTTGGCAGCAGAAGATCCAGCGGGGTCCGAGGTGGCGGCCTTTCCGTTGGAGGATTTAGTACCAGTTGGAGCGTCGGTTCCAGTAGAGGATCCATCAGGAGTGTCAGTTGGGGTGGCATCGTCGTCACCGGCCTGGGTTGTGGCTGGGCTAGATCCGGTGGTCTGAACGACGAAGGTAGATGCAGTGGTTTGAGTTGGGACGGGGGCAGCAGCAGAGGCAGCAACGCAATAGGCAGTCAACTAGATCGTCAGTTGGATTAGTATACATCAAATGTGCACCCGGGTTTAAAGACGGAGGTATATTATAAGGCAATCTAGACATACCTTGCTCTGTTCACTGCTTCGGTTGAGATCATTAGGGCACTGGTCGTAACATTGGAGGACATCGGCTTGGATCTGGCACATGCAGGCGTAGTCGAGGGTCTTGCACTGAGAGATACGGCCGGCCTGAGAGCCCAAGCACGAAACAAGTACGCTATTGAACGGTTAACCAAACCATCCTGGCTGAATACCATATTTGATAGAGAGATATATATGTAACTTACGCTTGGCCGGGACAACCTGAGCCAGGACCGGATTGGTTCTGGGCCAAAGCGGCACCAGCGAAAGCAGCAACAGAGAGGATGGTAGTGAATCGCATTTTGACGGTATAATATTTATAAGTACGGGAAAAGTACGTTATATTATTAAAGTATCTATATAGAAGAGAAAGCCGAAGAAACGGATTGGTTAACAAATGGATCTGAACAATGGAGGTAATGATGAAGACGAGGTTATCAATTGATCAATCCGGGGAGGTAGTCGGGGATGGTTGATGGTAGAAGGTAGAAGGTTATTGTTGATGATGAAGGGGAAGAATGGGCATACTATTAAATGGTGGATAATAATTATACGGCGTTGACTGCGTTGTGATGAACGAGTGTGCGAGAGAGCGATCTTCTCAAATAACGAGCGAGTGACTAGCGACTGAACGAAGGAATGAACGACGATGGCTGATAAGAAAGAAGAGAAGGAGAAGAAGAAAGGGAAGAAAGAGAGAGAGAGAGAGAGAGAAAGGGAGAGATCGTGCAGAATTAATACTACAAACTAAACAATAGTACAATCGTACAATAGGCAATGTACGTGCAGGACAGAATTAACAGAACGGTACAATACATATTTCCCTATGACACAAGGGGCATGGTTCCTTTCAACCTCGATAGGATAGCTTACCGAAATTAGGCCCATTGAGGCATGTTGATTGGCTGGACGACCTCAAATTCCCCAGGTCAGGGGTATTCCCCTGCTTCTGCTACCTTCACATTGGCCACCAGTGCACTACACGGGAGAGAGCCGAATTTCTCTCTGAACCTAGATTTCGATTCAGCTGCACCGTACCCGCTCGAACATACGAACGAAGGAATGGTAATCCGATTGATTTACATTTCTGTCTCCATTGCATTGGCGAGTGGATGGGAAGGTCCGAACGTCTACGGGAGACCGTGTACCGGGTAAGTAGGTATACATGTACATGTACCTACACCAAATCGGTATGCATGTATGTACCCCGGAACGTGAAATGCACTGAGAATGGAACCACTGTTTGCACGCGACCGGAAAGTGCATTGTGGCGTATCACCAGGTCTGATTCAGATATGTACTACAGGAAGAAACAACAATTCATTCAATTCCAGATGCAAATTATATGCACACGGTCAAGTACCCTGCCCGATCGGGTTCGGAAAAAAAAACCATCAAAGGGCGGGAGGCGGGATGAAGATTATCTTGACCATATCTCGATCGAAAAAATAAATAAAGAGAACGAGAGAGGATGGGAGAGGAAGAAAAAGAGAGACCGAGAGAGAGAGAGATAGAGAGAGAGGAAGCTAACAAAGGAAAGTCTGGGATTGAAACCAACGAGTCTGCGCAACTGTCTGGCACATTCTCTCTTTGTGATTCCTACGCTAAAACATGGCTAACAAAAAAGTATGAGACCAAAAATTCCCATATACGCAAACACCAAACCGCCCGAGTCCATCGACAATATGTATGTATTGTATCTGTATCTTCCAGCCGTCTACTCTTGTCCGAATCCCATCGTCTCCTCCACAGCCAATGCCAATTTCTGAGCCAACGCATCATATGACTTGTATGGTGGGAGGTCCAAACGGTTGAAGCTAACGAAAAAAAGGTTAGTATACTGCCCTTTTCAACAAATTCCCCCCTTACATAATAATTTTAATCCGCGATGCACTTACCAAGTATGCGATTTGGGCAGATGTAACTGCTCTCCAGCCTTTTCGATTGTGAATCTTCTTGGCCCGTCGCTTCCCTGTAAATCCTTGAAACCATTGACCGGAATACGGGAAGTGCCGGTGGTAAACTGTAAGAGACGCGATTTCTGCTCGGCATCCCAGCTCCTCACGCACTATATTTCAAGTTAGTAACCTGGTACCTGGTATCTGCCGCCGCCGCCGCCGCTTTGAGATGGAAAGAGAAACTTACCTTCCAGAAGTTTTGGATAACTTCATCAGTTTCGGTGTAACCGCGATAATCGGTGTGTTTCTTCCAGTCATCGACGTCAATATCGGCGATACCACCAATCAACAACTCCAGTTCTCGCTCGTCAAACACATTAACCAGATCTGGCGGAATAAGTTCGTTGAATCCAGTGATAAACGCATTAAATTGCTCCTCGACTCGCTTCGAAATTCTCCATTCGGTGATAAGACTGAATCCATTGTCAGTAACCCAGCCTCGAAATATAGCGTAAATAATATGATACATACTCAATATACTCCTTCTTGTTCTCATTTGTCACCTCAATATCTCTACCATTTGGCTTGAGATCGATTGTTACAGTTTCTCCGAACCTATTGTCTTCAGTAGAGAAAGTAAGATCTAAGATATCTGTAATATCATTCTCCCTATACGGAAACCAAATGTCAGTCCATTATTCAAATACTGGTTTCGATGCAAATTGGTGATCCTACAAAGTCCAGGTGAGATTTCGGTGGAAATCAGCATCCACGCCTTCCATATCAGCGAGCGAGACTTTCTTGCGCAAAATCATCTTGTAGAAAGCGCCAATGAAGAAGGCGTCTAGGAAACGTCGGTGGAAAATGGCGAGACCGACAACCCTTCCGATGAACTTGAAGTAATTCAAGTGCTCAGGGTTAATACCCGAGTGGGGGTTGATTTGAAGGGTATAATTGTCATGTGCCGAATACTCGAACAGACAATAAAATGGATTGAACATCTCGTGGGATAGCAAGAAGAAAAATTCTCTGTTTGCGCATTCGTTAGTCCGTCACATCCCTTCCAAATTGGATCCAGTCCGTATATCCTTTAATTACCTCGAAAGACCACCGTAATCCAAACCATCTTCTCCGTCGAACTTGACCATCAATCGCTTTTTCAAGTCGTTGGGATGTTGTCTCATAATTTCCGCATAGGAATCTTCGAAAATATGGTTTCTTCGCACTTTGACATGACATTGGCCGGACAGAATACGCAGAGCTGGTTGGGATCTGAAGTAGATGAGCTTCCTTCGGAAATCTCGCTTGTATTGTGGCACGTTCTGGTCCAGGGACGATGGTAGACGAGGGTCATCCCAGGTTGTCGTCTTGGTGTTGTGATCCACAAAGTAGACCCTAGCGGTATTCGTAAGACGCATTTCCCATCCGCTAGGAAGAGGTCCGAGCTGCGAGACAGGTTGGGTTTGCACCGTTTGTTGCTGCCCATAGACACGAATGTACTGTTGCCTTCGAGGATCGACCCAGGTCGTAGTTCGGGTGTTGTGATCGACAAAATACGGTCTTCCTTCAGGAGTGTGACGCTGTTCCCAGCCAGGAGGTAACTCACCAGTTCCGGCTGTGGTCGCGCCAGTAGCCATCATTGATACCGCGTTCGACGAGGCCTCGTTGTTAGGTGGGGTGGTTGTTCCGGTTCCCGGGGTGGGGGAGTTGGCACCGGTTCGGTCTTCGGGTAGCATTCGGTTCCCGTGTGCTCTTCTTTCCATATCGGTGTTATGCTGCATGGTAGCTCGCTGTTCGCTCGACGAGAACTGGGAAGACGGCCGAACCCAGGTCGTGGTACGAGTATTATGGTCTACATAGTACGTCCGACCCAGGTTGTCTTGCCGTCTTTCCCAGCCAGCCGGCAGAGGACCCTGGTTGTCTTCGAAGGTACTTAGCTGCCTGCTTCCTCCAGAATTCGGGGCACCCGCGGGGGCACTGTCAGAAGGAGCTCCAGGAGGACGGTTACCATTGGCACTTGGGGGAGGCGCGCCGTTTTGCGGTTCCGTAACCGGAAGCGCAGTATTGCTGCTAGAAGATGGACCAGCAGGAGTAGGCGGCGCATTCGGCGGCCTGGCCTGACTCTGTGTCCTCAAAGGCTCCTCCACGTTAGTTGACAAGTTGACGATTAGTTTCCCATGCACCATCATGTTGTCATTGGACTTTTTGAGGTCGCGCGTAAGCATCTCTGTCCACAATTCCCGGCATCAGCATTTCAGACCGGTCGACGGTTTTGATTTTTTATGAGATATCAAAACTTACCGTCACCTCCGAGTCCAAGGTCGAGGACATCCCCAACTCTAATGTTAATAACACCGAGGAAGCCCTGGTCCTTTTTCTTGAACTTCTTCTGGTCGAAGATCTGTACGGCAATGATGCTTGAGTCGGTGACATTGCTAATTTGAGAGGAAACATCCCTATTAGAATCAAATCGTTGAAGGGAGGGAAATGTGTGCTTGTGACATCGTGTTCTTACACATCGAAAGGTTCATTCCAATAAGGATTCAAAGTCTTCTTGATTACAGTAGTTGTATGTGTTTGTTCCCCATCTACCGTGATAACGGCGAAGGGATCCGGAAATCCTATTCGGAGGAGATTGTTTGATCAGTGAAATCCAGGGGATTGGTAACGGCCGCCCGGAGGTGGAGGTTCGGGGATATTTTTTTTCATCCATACTGAAGACATCTCGTTTATATAGACCATCGGCAGCGATGACTAAAAGAAGAAGAAAGGCGACAGAGGTTAGTATAAGAGGGAGAGAACTGTGGATTTAAGTAGAAGGATGATGCATGCAAGATGCGATCGTCATGAAAAACAAGGATTGGTGGTGCTCACCTGTTAGTCTGACTTTTCTCGAGTTGCTGTATATTTGAGGCTGATGTATTAGCATGCGCGGCTCCTGTAGACCTTTCTCCTCCGCAGGCAAGTAGGTAAGGTAGATTGTACCAACACCACATGAATTCAAAGGGGTAAGAAAAGCAGGGACGGGGTGTATCTCACCTTGACGATGGCTCAGTCATGACCGGGAGCACGAAAGAGCTACCGAGCTCGGAGAATAACGGGTTGGGAGATACTTGGAGAGGGGGATCACTGGGGAGAAGGACAGAATGTGATGTGATGTGATTGATGGTGGTTGTAGTGGTTGTGGTGGTTGTGGTGATGGAAGGTCGTTGTTTGTAGGTAAGGTTAAGTAAGGTCAAGTCAGGTCAAGGAAGTCGGGTAAGGTAAGGTCAGTCAGGTAAGGTCAGCTCTGGAAGGTGAGGTGAGGTGAGGCGAGGTGGTGAGTGAAGTGGAGTGATTTGAGTTGGGCTGGGTTGGGTTGGGTAGGGTAGAGTTGAGTTGAAGTGAAATGAAGTTAAGTGAAGTGAAGTGAAGTTAAGTGAGGTGAGAGCAAGATACACAGTGGGTAGGCGATGGGGGGAAGGACTGGCTGGTTGGAGGGGGGGATGGAGGGAGCGAGTGAGGGACCAGGGAAACCAACCAAGCAGGCTAGGTTCAGTTACTAGGTCGTATGCTAGGTCAGGTTGGATACGAGGAGCAGCAGCAGCAGAAGCAGATACCAAAGTGGTATCCGGTATGTCCTGTCCTTTCCTGTCCTGTCTGAGGAAGAAAAGGCAGGCTAAAAAGACGAAACCACAACAACAATAATAATAAGTGCAACAACAACAACAATAGTACAATACAATACAACCACGCAAGTAAGTCAATATTTAAGGAATCAAAGAAGATTTAACACAGGCTGGTTGATTATTAAATTGTATCACTGGTCAAGCCAAACAAGAAGATGGGATGTAGATATCCAAAGAGAGATAGAGAGAGAGGGAGAGAGAGAGAGAATTAAAGGGAGGGAGATCTCGAGAGTGTGTATCAAATCCAACAATAGCAGTGTACTTTACTTGGCTTTACTTGAGCTTAGTATGGTATAATATATTTCGCTTTCCTGTACAATCTCCTTTCCTGTCCCCCCCCTCGTTCTTAAGCAGGTAGATACCCGAAGAAAATATCAAATATGGTGAAGATGCTTGTTATTTGTTAATTTTCTCGATCGGATGTTCTCTATGTTTGCAGTGTCTGAATTCGATCGAACGGGGTTTCGAGGTAATATGGACCTGGTAAGTTAGGTATTATTAGTTCCACGCTAAAACCCGCCGTCTTCTCGTAACTTTCGGCTCTTCGGGACTAAAATGATGTAACTCCTATACGATACGATCCAATCCATCTCTACGGACTCTCCAAGTAAGTAAGTACTCGACCAGAAAGGCTGAAAACCGTGGGTTATAAAGAACCCCCCCCCCATGCGTCTGTACATACATATATGCAATGTAGGCATGAGCATCTGAGAGCATAACGTAACCAGCACAGCCCTGTCTGTCCAAAGACCACCAGCGCACCACCACCAACCAAAACTCGTAGACACTCGACCTTACTAGCCTCTTCCTTTCCCTCTTTCGATGAGGTCTAGAATAGACTAACCCTTCCGTTCCAGCCGAATCGGATCCTACTTGTTTAGGAGCACAGCGTCAGATGTGTGGCAGTGCCCATTTCGCTCAGAAACCCTTTTTTTCCATTTCTAACTTTTTTCCTGTCTTCCTTGCTTTGCGGCTGATTAATTGCTTGAGCATCATTCTCTATCATTTCTAAGCTTCTTGTTCTCAAAATCCTATTCCCTGACAGAATTCTCTCTCGAAAAAATTCCAGAACAAAGCTTAAATTGCTCAAATAGATGCATTTTCATATATATATAGAACAAATCTAGTTCAGAAGTCGTCCCATATCAGTAAATTGATTAGGTACTTTGGGTACTTGTAGAAAGTACACCTTGCTTCAGTTTTGAGATCCTCTATTCACCTCAAATCCGGTTCAATTGCCAAATACCAAGATACAACAAATACAACACATATTTCTTCTTCCTAAACCTCTACCATGCATGCACATGCCCCCCACTGTAGCTGAGATTCAAGTCTTGAGCTTCAATCTGTGATAACTTCAATATAATAGCATTTATTCTTGGTCTTGGGGCCAACATAAGAATAACCAATACCAGCTCAGGTTTTAAATTCAAATAGAAATGTATATTTCGTATATACTGTGCCGGAAAGGGGTGTATTTGGAAGGCTGCTATAATATTAATCATAGGAAGCATGTTGCTTTAAATATCATTCTATAGATCTAATGTGTATCGAGGGCTAAGATGCTAATTAATTACGGCAATACTACGATCAGTCGTATTGATACCGTATTTCTGCCGTAATAATATCACCTCCTTTGTCGGCACAGTAAGTAAATATATACACAATGCAGAGCTCAGGCCTGTGACCCGCTGCCAAATAATAGGTAGACCATATATAATATCCATTAATACATTACCAATACATACAACACCCCGACAAGGCCCTAGGACCTTGGGAGTGCCATAACTACAAAGCCGAATTCATCTTTCCATCAGCTTAGATTCGAGTTCCTCGTGCACGGCGGGCGGGCGCTAGAAGCCTGTACGAGGGATAAAATCAAAAGAAAGAGAACAAAAACAAGAAGTGCGAATTATTCCGTATAGCGTATCTCGTATATATTTTTCAAGTTTACAACTTATGCTTATTTCCTTCAAACCCCTTAAAAATTTGCTTGAATACTCTAGTACTATAGTTTCGACGCTAGAGCCGGCTACTCAGACGTGTAAAACGTCCAATCCCCTAATAATTAAACCAAACCGTCGTAGCTTGGTGGTAGTAGTAGTAGTAATAGTAGTAGTACATGTATAAACTTACTCCTTCGTCGTGGAAGATGTAAAATCCTAGCAGACTAGTTAACAGCCTGCTCGAATATTTATCCCTCTACAACGGATCCACCGAGAAGGCGATACTAACAAAGTGTAGACCGCGTCTGCAATACGAGACTACCGCCACCACTAGCTTGGTGCTATATGGATATCATATACAAGCAAAATACGACGCGATATACCAAAATAGCAATATATCGTCCCAATGATCAAACAGAAAAGAGAGAGAAGAAATAAAATGACTTACCTTCCACTACTTGATTCTAACGTTATCATTCATAGACTCACTTACTAGCCCACTTACTGCCTTCACTAAAAAAAAAAAAGGAACGGTAGACAGGCCACGCGCATGGGATCCACGAGGAAAGGAAATCCTGCACACAGCCTGTGTCGTCGACCCATCCAGCCCTCACGCCGAATGCTGGCCCTTGAATTCTAAAGCCATACCGTTCAGGCGCTAGGGTTTTCTTCTTTCTTTCCTTTTACTTTTCTCTTGACTGTTTTTCACCCGAGGAGAGGGGAAAAGAAATAGAGCCAGGACCCAGTTCTCTCTTTTCCTGTCTTTCTTTTTCACATACTGCTCTCTTTGATCTCAGACCTACCTTCTTATTTTCTCTTCTTCTTCTTAGAACTTTCGTCCTCCTAGCTCTTTTCTCTTATGCACGTGTGTTTTTTTCTTCTCTCGATTTCTTTTTTATTCTTTGTGCGCTGGCATATTTGGTTTCTCTTCTTGCGTCGGTGGAGGGTTGGGTTTCTTTCTCTTCTATATTTTCAGTCTTTCTCTCTTCTGTGCCATATTTCCATTAATCCTGACCCCCTTCTCCTATCCCCTGGTCCTCCTTTCCAAACGAAACAGTCTTTAAACCCTGCCAGTAAAGAAAACAAAACTTTTCCGTATGTATGAGAAAAAATAAAGGAAACCCTCCAAGCTTAAAAAAAAGGACTGAACCCCACAAATATCTTCAAGAGCCTGGAAAAATAGAGACTCTAACGGCAAAAATGGATGGAGAGGAGTGGTTTTTCTTTCTTTTCCGAAGTGAGAATGTCTGATATAGCCAATCCAGCTGGTCTACGACAAGAGCCGACTCAGTAAGGCGAATATCCACGTCCACGGAACCCACGGCCGCGGAAACCACCCCTAGGCTGGTATCCACCACGGTACGGTGGTGCTCCATACCCGCCACCAAAGCCGCCTCTTCCTCTTCCACCACCCCTGTAACCGCCGCCGCCGCCGCCACCACCACGGCCCCTCTGCATACCCGGGATGTTGGTTCTCTTCGGTACGACCTAAGTTGCATATTTAGTTTTGTCCCCGTCACAGATCAGGATGTAGGTAGATAAATACCTTCAGCGCTCGGCCCCGGAAAATGCTCTCATTAAGAACAAGAGCCTGGGCAACCAAACTGGGTTCCGCAAATTCAACATACGCATATCTATGCACCCAGTCAGTATTTTATAATGTCAGATAATATATATATATATATATATTTCTTTTTTTAAAAAAGATCATTACCCTTTCGGTTGCCCCGTGAATTTATCCAACAAGATGGTGACCCGATTTATAGACCCACAGCTCTGGAAATGTGTTTGAATCTCCTCCGGCGAGGCGCCATAATCCACATTTCCAACAAAAATGCTTCGCGCATCGATTTCCTCTTTATCCTCCTTGAGGTTATCGTTTTCTTTATCGAGGTTGGCCTGCATTTCGCGCAGCTTCTGGGCTTCGGCTTCCATTTCTGCCATGCGCTTCTTCATGGCAGAGATTTCTTCCTGAAATTAGTCGGCGCGTTAGTGATTGTTCCTTATCATTACTACTATCGTTGAGGTAATTTATCGACCGACTGTCCCGAAGTGGTCGGAAATGTAGGTAGATCGAGGGAAGGTGTGGAGACGAACCTCATCGTTGCCATCTTCGTCATGGGTATCCATCTGCTCGGCAGTGGGCAAATTTTCGTGATCCGCCATTTCTGCAGGTGGTTGGAGTAATCAATCTAGGAAGAATAATATAGAAACCGGTCAGCGATGCCGATAAGGAACGGGACCAACAGGAGAAGGCCTAGAGATGGAAAACACGTAGAGTATTACGGGAGGGAGATGAAAGAACGAACAGGATAAAAGTACAAAGGCGAGTTAAGTATCAATGGGTTTAACTCGGGGGAGTCGCGGGTGGGGACGATGCCTTGAGTGTGGAATGTTATGGAGCCGGGAAGGATGTGGAATGAGGATGCGATGATGAAGGGAAAGAGCTTCCTTTCAAGCCGAAGGGATTTTCCTGAGGAACGAACAGGAACGGGAACGGGAAAGGGAAAGGGAAAAAAAGGGTTTCAGCAGGACAACTCTCGGCAAAATGCAACACGGCCGGTGCACAGCCGATGTTCAGGTATCCCAGACCTCATGCAGCTACCCGTTTGCATGATATCATAAATATCAGCTGATACTGGACGACGTTCAGAACTTCATTGCAGACGCAGACCATATACCATACCCTTCATAATATCACACTTAATACTCTGTCTACGTATACCTACGAAGTACTCGGATACCCAGCAGTAATACTGGTCTACATCTTGTCTACTCGGGAACAGATTTAAAAAATAGAAAATTTGTATAAAATACTATCTACACCCTCCTCCCCACCCCCTCTATCCCTTGACGTGCCCCACCGCCTTGAGGTAGGAGTGCATGTACTCCCTAAAATCATCTTGGCTCAAGACTTCCATCAGCTCCCCCCTCGTTAGGAGGCACTCGTGCCCCTTCTTCGACCCCGGCGCCTCTACCCTAATTATCTTCTCTGGCCCCCCTTCCTTCAACCTTTTCTTCAAGGCCTCTATTTCAATTTGTCTTGCGAGCCTCCTCTCCTTCAGGCTCGCATTTTCCACCAACACCAGCTTATGGATTTCCATTAGCTTGGTGGTTTTCTCCTCAATCTGTTTCTTCTCTTCCAGGAACTTCTCATACTCGTATTTTAACTTGTCAAAGTCCTCCTGGACCCTCTGCCGGTCCTGTTCGGCTTCCAGATTTTTGGCTTGCAAGCCTTTGATCGCTTCTTCATGATCCTTCTGCTGTTTTGTTGAGCCACCCTGTTGCTTCTTTAGATGACTGATGATCTCCCGACACTGGTCTAGGTCACGCCGAAGGCGCGCCTTCTCCGCGTTCCAGGTAGTTTTCGCCTTCATAAGTGCCTTCTCTACAGCCGTTGTCTTCATTTTAAGTTCTCGGATGTTCTTGATACCCCCAAGAGCTATCTCTAACTCGGCCTTCTCGGCCTTCAGCTTATCGTACTCTGCCTGCAACTCGAAAATACTCGTTCTAGCCTTCACCTGCTCCTTCAACTTTGCATTCTCATTCACGATGAACTTACTGTTCTCTAGAAGCACCTGATATCTGGAGGACAAGTTATTTTCTGTCAGATCTTCATGTTCTCCCTCAGACTGATCAGGGGTTTCTGCGATCCACCCGGTTATGGTTCTCAGCGCCTGTACCTCCTTCGACATCCCCTTTGCCTTTTCGAAGAGTTCGAGGTATCTTTGCTCGAGTTTCGTCGCAGCCTCCCGCGTATCCGTCAGTTGTTGCAGAACCTGGACCTTAGCGACGTCGTTGAAGTTATCCTTGTTGACTAGTTCCTGGATTTGGACTTGGTAAGTCACAATGAGGTCCTTCGCTTGTCTCAAATCGTCCTCTTTGGTCTGGAGGGTTTTATCCCTCTCGCGTACTGCATGCTTAACGGTCTCTAATTCTACCATCCGCCTGTCGGCCATCTCTTTTTGTAACTCAAACTCGGTTTTATCTCTCGCCGCCACAGAATTGAGGGTCTCTAAGGCTTTCGGCGCTTTCGCACATCCTTTGTGGTGATAGTTGAGAAGATCAACGGCTTCTTCTAGTTTGTTGATACTTATTTTGGTATTGCGTATGAAATCAGGAATGCTCATGTTTTGGTCTTTATGGACCTGCTGGACCGCGTCTATGATATGCTTCTTTTCCAATTCGAGCCCTTTCAGTTGCTTCGTAAGGTTCTCGGTGTGAGTATTATAACGTGCGATAGTGTTCAAGGCGGTGCGAACATATTGGTTTGTCCAGTCGGTGAGAGTATTAAGGTGATCCTTAACCGCATTAAAGTCATCCGGATCACTATAAAACTGTGGGACTGGCCCTAGGTGCCGCAATGGTGCTATAAAGATTTTTTTAAAAAATGTTTATTAGTTGTGGGACTCTTCCAAAACCCGAGATTATCGGGAACAACATACCAGGAATACGGTCTTTAGGCTGACCAATCGGTTTTCCGAGGTACACCATATTGCTACGATATTCCTGGTGATCCTTAACTGTCATTTTCCCTCCCGGATACTGCCCGTTTGATGGTGCTTCGTCGCCTTTTTTAAGGTTTTCGTGTGGAACGTTAGGTGGGAAGGTGCGTGAGAAAGGCTCTTGTGAGATCTGGACCACTGCTTTGGGGACTTGCGGGGCATTTGGCGGCACCGGTGTAGGGTTCCCCGTAATATGTTTGCGGATGATTTTTCGCTGCGGAGCTAACGTACCGTTTGGCAGTCTCCGTAGAGTAGCCATATTGTTATTCGGGCCACCAGGGTTCGGGCTGAAAACGTTGTTTGGAGGGTTGACGTCCGAAACCCCTTGGAACCGGACTTGTCGGGTTGGGTTAGGTGGAGTACCCACCGGTGACGGCGACATACGCATACCCGATTGCATCTGTGGAGTTCCAGGCGTAGGCATTTGTGGCATCTGCATGGGTGACATCTGCATGGGTGACATCTGCATGGGTGACATGTTCATCGGTGGTATCCCCATTTGATGCCCCTGCATGAATGGTTGCTGCATTGATTGCATATGTAGGCCAGAAGGCGGGTTGAACCCACCCATTTGCCAATTCTGGATCTGTTGTTGCTGCAGCTGCTTTTGTTGCAACATCATAAAGACGTTCTGCGGCATACCGCGTGGCGGGATCATAGGCTGCATAAACAGTGACTTCTCAGGCATAGGGATACTCGGAAGCTGCCCCAATAAGCCCTGTTGAGTTGAATGATTGTGCGTTGTAGACTGTGGAAGAATTGATCCTGATGGGTCGAATTTAGGATCTTCCAACGACGGGACGGCCAAGTGATCGGGAATTTCTGGTAAATCGTGTGCACCTGTGACAGGATTATCGAGATCCATGCTCATCCCCGTAGGGGTTTGCATCAATTGCTCAACAGGGAGAGGATTCTGCATGAAAATACCGGTATTGACGTCCATGGGAGTTTGCATGGGGGGCCGTAGTTCCGTACCCATTTGAACATCACCCGGTGTCAACTGCCGGTACTGAGGGAGATTATTATAAAGAGGCATGTTGTTTAAGTTCATGCCTTGATCAGGCACGTTGAAGAAGATGGGGTTGTTAGGCATGGGGGCGCCTGGTTCTGTGGGATATTGGAAGGGTGGTTTTCCAAATCCATCTTCACTTGTTTTGCCAGCCATCTGTTGCTGGTGAAGCTCCCATGCCCAGGCCTGGGCGTGGTTTATCTGATTAGGATCCATGATGGGATATGAGTGTGAAGGAGTGAGGCTGGTTAGAGGGACAAAGGCTCTAACCAGCGAAGATAGATGCAGATGGTGATGTCGTTAGGTGTGGTTGGTTAGCTGGACGCTTTTGTAGGGAGGGTAAAGAGAGAAGGAAAGGAAGGAAGGAAGAAGTCAATGCAGCGTTGTGAATAATAGTAGTGAAAGGAAAGTGGGTAATGAACGAGGAGCGTGCACAGGTACGCATACGTACGTAGACGTAGCACGGGGCTATTAACTTATATGCGGCATGTTGTTTGCTATATTCTGTGTTGTTTGCAGGCGGTTACGGGTGGCACAATATGTGTTGTTGATGTTGGAAACGTTGAACTCACGTGACACAAGATTATATAATCTTTGGCTGTTGGGCGAAGAGTGTACTTGGTGGCATGGCACCACAGATGCAACCCGAGGCAGGTGCAGGCCCAACCTCGAAAGCTGCCTAAGAAGAGCTCTCGAAGTCTTCTGTTGAGATATACACACTTAAGAGGTACTAAGTATGTACCTCCCGGTAAATTTACTTAAACTGCACTATCTTCTCTCTCCTATCATCTGTGTTTTGTACCATACTACCTCTTCAGAAGAATAAGAATTCGAACGGGAAGAACATCTAACAGCTTTAAAACCCGCCTCCTCGAATTATACCCCATTACGTCGCCTGCAGGGCTGCTGCATTTGCTTCGCTTTGCTTTGCATATCTGCACTCATCTGCATCTCACCCGTTTTGTTCTGTTTGCTCGGCTGCGGTCTTACCTTACTTTCTCCGTCCTATTGTATGTCAAGTAGCGAGGCGGTCACTGAGCTTGTGATATTATCATTATCATTATCATTATCGATAGCATACTAGTACTGCACATACATACCTAATACTACTTACCTAGGTACCTTTTACCTCTTGGCTTCCCCGCGCCAGTCATCCCATCTCTCGATTTTTCTTAATCTTTCAATCTCCCCTCTTTATAATAATTTGCTATCGCTTCGTTCGAGTTCGTTCTTCAAAGCAAAGTTCCCGCGGCTGGCAGGGATTCTCTGTTCTCGTTCTGTTCTGTTTGCCCGTTTCCTTTTAGTTTGTTCAGCTCAGCTGATCCACGGGGTCCTCAACTAAGTAGCCAGTTCCCCAGCAGCCAAAAACCCCAAGCAGTTTAAGCCCAAAGCCCAGGCCCAACCACTGGAGAAACATCCCTCCCCGGCGGCGCTATTTTATACATCCAAGCAAACTGCCTTCCTCAACATAAACCTTCAAACAATTTCCCACCGGCCATCAGTCGCCGCCTGAGTCTGTCCCTTCCACTGATGGATTGCCCTGGTGGACGATGAACTCCCTCAACCTCCTCTCCTCCCAAGTCGATCGGGTCATCGGAACCACTCCTCCTTCCACTCCCAGATCCGAGGCTTCTTTCAAGCCCGAATTCTTCCCTCCCCTCCTCGAGAAGGATGACCATGACCCTCTCCCAGAATCCATCGAGGATCCTTCCGGTTTCGATGAAGAAGCCTCTGAAAGCCACCAGACAGGTACCAAGCAGGATGATGGGGATGGGGATGGAGAGGAATCCGAGACAACAGCGCTTATCCCAAAATCCGGTTCTGATAGCGGCTCTGGAGGATATGATTCCGATAGTAGCAGTGGAGGGAGTGGTCAATCGCTAGCCAGCTCTAGCTCCACCCCTGTAAGAAGGCTCTGGAGGACCCTGAGAGCGTCTATCAACTGGGTTATCTCTTGCTTCTACGACCACAACCATCAATTCTCATTTCTAGCACCCATCCAACGAGTCTCCCTCTTCCTCGTCCGGCCCTTCAGCACTCGAAGGTACGAAATATCGTCCTTCCAGGAACACCCACCCACGCAACCCTACCACGACGCATCCCAATCCTCGGACTCCGATGACCCTAGCATACTCGATGAGAAACCTTCATCGTCAAGTTCCTCCCTCCTCCCGCCAGCCGATGAAATAGCCCCCCGTCGCTCTATTAGGATCAGGCTATTCAGTTCGGAAAAACAACAGAAGGCCAAATCGATGAAATCGCCTACATCACCTTCTTCATCTCTCCGTCTGACAAGATACCCACGACTTTCCGGCCCTCCACGTCCATTGCTACCCAAATCGCCACCCCAAAAGACTTTGATTCTAGACCTAGACGAGACCCTGATACACTCCATGTCGAAAGGCGGGAGCATGGCTTCAGCTCACATGGTTGAAGTCAAGCTTGACAAGCAACATGCAATTCTATATTACGTTCATAAACGGCCGTTCTGTGATGAATTCCTAAAGAAGGTATGAACGGCATCCCAAAAGCATCAAGGTTGGGGCACGATAGCTAAAATGACATGATAACACTAGGTTTGCAAATGGTACAACGTCGTCATTTTCACCGCCTCTGTCCAAGAATATGCCGACCCGGTCATCGACTGGCTCGACCAAGAGCACAAGTACTTCCGTGCCCGTTATTATCGCCAGCATTGTACCTTCCGTGATGGTGTATATATCAAAGATCTCTCGGTCGTTGAGCCGGATCTTTCAAAAGTAATGATTGTGGATAATTCCCCAACGAGCTATATTTTCCATAAGGGTATGCTAGACCCCCTAAGTAATATAAAATGAAAATGCCTAACAAGATCATATAGATAACGCAATACCTATCGAAGGCTGGATCAGCGACCCCTCAGATCATCACTTGCTGCACTTGATCCCGATCCTCCAAGGCCTCCAATACGTCACTGACGTCCGGTCGTTTCTCGCATTACGCATGGGCGAAGCAGTAGCGTAGCTTCTTCCTCTTCTATCTATTATACATAATTGTTTATTAGAATCAAGCCCTCCCACACAATTGATGAGCAAAAAATAATAATCAGAGAGCAAGAAGAAGACAGATAAAAAAAGTTGCTGAAAGCATTTCTTGTTGGATAACGGTTTTTTTATGATGGCGATTGATGGTGTTTTTTCTTCTTCTCTTTCTGCAGTTTGTTATAATCTTCCCTCTCCCTCTGCCCTTCTCTTTGCGTTCTCTTATTATAATGTTTTGTTTTGAATGATGATGGTGGTGGGAATGTTGGTCTTTTTTGTTATTTTCCGATAAGATTAATCTATGATACCAAAGATGCTCCTTTATTTTCGTTTCTTTTGGCTGATTTGTTGAAGTTGCCCCCATTTTCGAATTTTTTTATCCTCCGTTTGACAAATCATTGATTATATAACTCTACTGCGTTCTTTATATATGATATCGAGACAGAAGCCTTTGAGCTTCATTACTACCTCCCCCCTTTATATATATACCTCCATCTCTTTCTTTTAATGTTACATATACCCTCCTCTAAGTTGAGGTTAGCTTTTTTGAGTATTGAAACTTGGATTAGATCTATGAATCACTAAATACCAGGAGCGGTGTCTTCTGTTTTCTTCTCTCTCCCCTAGTGCCATAGCTCTCTCTTGCATCTGCTTTTATGTCTCTCTCCTACTCTCTCCCCCGCGCGCAAGACCCGTACGGTCTGGTCTGGTCTGGAGATTTGATTTACCGGCTACTATGGTACTACCAGATAATTATTTGGCCAAATACTGCCTACTAGTCAATCGTCGCTGCTTTTGTTAATACTTATCGGTTGTATAGAATCCCTAGGCCTAAGAACGAGGCTAGATGGGTGATAAACGCTAAGTGGTTATGTGTCCATTTAGGTGGGTAACCTACGCGCTTTTAAGTACCTCAGGAGTTATCGGTTATGTGCAGGACCATATGTACCGTCTAAACTAGTATTGATTATTTGCAGATATATCTATGCATGATGCCGGCTCGAGGGAGCTGGGATTTTATATGATTATCACAGAATGATCATGAGGGAGAAGGGTAAGTAAGGAAGAAAGATGGATATTAGTTCCTATTTACGTCTCCCATCCGACCATTCATTTTCAAATTGAGATTGTATATGTTTATCACTTCTCGGTATATAAAAAAGATAATGGAATTTCATACGGTTTCTTACTCGAGTAAAAATAGCAATTGCACATCAACGGAAAGCCATGGCAGTACTAAACAGAGAAAGGAGGGAAAAAACAACAGGACAGAAAAGATAAGTAGATGACAAAAGCATAAAACACTAAAGACAAGGAAAGCAACAAAACGGATACCCTTGTTTGTCAAAATAGCTCAGAACGAATGATCGATAGAGAAGGGGAACCCTAGATGTATATTATACAGTTGTGATGAAAAAAAAAAAGCGTGGGAGTGTGGGAGAAAACATCGCCGGGTATAGCTGGGCTCTAAATCCAAACAGAATACGGCCGGTAGTGGTAAGAGAGTGAAAAAACCCGCCTTTACTCATTAAGATAGCAGCAAACGTCGTGGAAATAAGATGAATAGAATATGGGGAAGAGGAAAATAT
The DNA here is from genome assembly GCF_000225545.1 of Orbilia oligospora ATCC 24927. Taxonomy (NCBI): domain Eukaryota; kingdom Fungi; phylum Ascomycota; class Orbiliomycetes; order Orbiliales; family Orbiliaceae; genus Orbilia; species Orbilia oligospora. Next base: position 153,511 of record NW_011645745.1, read on the forward strand.
AGATTTCGATTCAATTGATGACGCCTTTGTTTAAAAAATGTCGTTCCTTTTGTGCAAGTCATTCCTTTAAACCTACCTTTAGCTAGTAAAACAGTTTTTCCCGAAAAAATAAGAAATAAGAGGGAGGATTGGAGCCGTGAAGTTAGAGAGCTTTAAGCAGAAGCATCAGGAGCTTCCTCAACGGTTGCTTGCTTCGAAGATTCGGCCTCGGCCTCGGCTTCTTTCTTCTCTTCCGCCTTTTCGAGGGCGGCAGCGGCGGAAGTCGATCCCTTCTTTTCCTCAGTGATACCACATGCAGCCTTGGCGATCTTCAAGGTCTCTTCTGGACCGGCTTTCTTAATAGAAACAACCTTACCATCCTTGCTGATCACTATCACGCTGCGGAGAGTTCCCTTACCGCCAGGCTTTGCGATACCAAATTTGGCGTGGAGTTCGTAGGTAGTATCAGAGAGGAGTGGGTAGGTAAGTTTTTGGCTTTCCTTGAACTTGAGGTTCTTCTCTGGTTTGTCACCACTGATACCAAAGATGGAATATCCCTGAGCTTCGAAGGTGTCTTTGGAGCCATTGAATGCAATAGCTTGCTTGGTGCCTATTAGGGGAATCTAGTTAGTTATCTGAGTCACTGGAACAAACGCTCTGCACGGGATTACTAACACCCGGGGGTAGAAGCTTGTGGGTAAGCGAAGATAACAACACCGGTTTTGCTGGACTCGAGGAGAGCATCGAGAGTAACTTTTTCCCCAGCTTGGTTGCTGAGTTCTGGAAGACCGGTAGGAATGGCGTCTCCGATCTTGAGCTCAACTGGAGCAGCAGGGGCTGGGGTCGCAGTAGCCGACTTAGAAGCGCTAGCTTTCGGTGCAGCGGCCTTCTTCTCCTTCTTGTCAGCGGATGGCTCGGCCTTTTCTTCAGCTGGTTTGGCGAGTTCGGCCTTTTCCTTCTTCACCTTGGAAGATGCCTTCTCAGCTGCGGGCTTCTCAGCTTCCTTCTTCTCCTTTGCTGAAGCAGCCTTTTCAGCTTCCTTCTTCTCCTTTGCGGAAGGGGTCTTTTCGGTTTCTTTCTTTTCTTTGGGGGCGGCGGCTTTCTTCTCCTTGGCTGGTTTCTCTTCCTTCTTCTCTTCCTTCTTCTCCTCTTTTTTCTCCTCCTTCTTCTCCTCCTTCTTGTCTTCTTTCTTAGTTTCTTTCTTAGTCTCTTTCTTAGCTTCTTTCTTAGCAGGCTCGGCCTTAGCTTTAGTCTCTTTGGCCTTCCCCTTAGCAGCAGGCTTAGCCTTCGAAGACGATGCTTCCTCAACAGGCGCCTCAGGGAGGACTTCAGGGTCGGCTGCAACGTCAGCTGGCGCCTCAGTGGTAACCTCAGCCTTGTCTGCAGCCTTAGCCTTCTTGGTAACGGCTACCTTCTTGGGAGCGGCGGCCTTCTTCTCGACGACGGGCTTTGGTTCTTCGACAGGTTCAGCCTTCTTCTCCTTCTTGGGACCGGTGGCTTTCCTCTTGGGGGCGGGAGGAGGTGGTGGAGGGGCGGCTGGAGCCTTGCGTTTTCTCAGTTCCATTGGCATGGTGGATGGATTTTTTTAAATATTATTTCTTATTATAAAGAAGGTGAATGAGCTAGACACAAGCGATGTTGCAAGTAAGTATATGTAATCGAATGATTTATACGTATTCACTCGCGACGGTGATCACGCAAAAGAAAAGAAAAGAAAGAAAGAAAGAAAGAAATCAGGATCAAGGGAAGGTCAAGAACAGAAAAAAACACGAAATGCGAATAAAACCGCGATGTTTGATAAGCAATTGTTTTGATAAATTAAAGAAGAAGAACGGAGCGCGATTTGAAGAGGTGTGTCTGCAGTGTCTGCAGTGTCCGCTCAAGCGAGGTGAGACGTTGCGCGAGGCGGCGTATGTTCTGTTCTGTATGGGAAATTTATATGGGACAGACGGGGAGTGTGTGGTATAGTGTTATATGGGAAGGAAAAGAAGAAGGGGAGAGAAAACAAACAGCTCTTGGGCTGAGAGTACCAGCAGACAGGCGCGAAGATATCATCACAAATATCCACAAATCACTGATGAAAAAGTCAGAAAATAACATACCTTGATGGTGCAGTGTCCGGAGGATGATTCTGGATGGTTTTCTGAGGAAGATTTCGGCGTGGTGGGAAAGGGGAGAGGAAGAAGAGACGACTACCGGAGGTGGGAAAGAGAGAAAAATAATCAAATCGGTCCTGGTAAAATGGTGTGTGGTCCGGTCCATACCTTATTCCTATTCTTATTATGCCTGGGCCTGCCTGCCCACCACATAATAACGGAGACTGGGCGCACACCGCAGAACTCGAACGCACAACCTCCGCTCTAAGTAGTCTATTTGTTTTGCTTTGCTTTACATGCTGTGCTTTGCTTGCTTCTCGACCAAAAGGATCCAGCAGCAAGCAGGTCGGTCGATAATTGATTGGGGTGGTCAAGGTCTTGGGGGGTAGTTAGGTCTCCCTCTCTCCGGTTCTCCCGCCCTCGCCTTTTTTCTTCTTCTCTTTCCCGCCTGTCCCCTTCATTCCCATGATGCGGTGCAGCTACGCTGGTGTTTTTTCGAGTACTTGGGTACCGGATACTACTCTGTCCAGCCCTGGCTGCCCTAATTTCTGTGTCTGTTTTTATCGGAATGGTGAGGTGTCGTTGTACTCTCTACAACAGCACAAGCCTTTTATACGCCCGTGTATAAAATGAAGGATGTACCCTTCCCAAAATACGAGGTATTCACTGTGTCATAGTATCCGCTGGCTTGCATCTGTTTGTTTGTCCATCTGCCTGTACCGTCCTGTCTGCTCAGCTGGCCGGCAGGCGGGTGCGTATAGCCCACGCACAAGTCATCAAATGGCGATGTTCTGCGCACCAAATCGTCATATCATTCAATTAAAATGCTAGATACAGATGCATTCTTTTTTTTTTTTTTTTTGAAATAGGAGGTCTGGGTTACCCGGCTGGTCGAGCCAGGCCCCTATGTGCTGCATTGCATTTGCCTGTCGGTGTAGACTCGCATCATGAGGTGACACCTTCAGTTAGGGAAGAGCAAAAGGCCGCTCAATTTGAAACCCATATCTCTTGCAATTTCAGCAGCGCGCGCAGAGCCAAGACAATCGAACCTAGAACTTCTCCACAAACGCTTTTCTCCCGAGACAAGAGCAGAAAATGCTTCAATCTGAAGAGACTAAGCCCGAATGCCTCTGTGGTGGAACATCAAAATCCATTCTAGCTTAGTTTTGGTTAGAAAATCGTTTCTGTTTTTTGCAATCTTTTTTTTTTAGTCTGGTCTGGAAAGTATATTGCCACGGGTTTCGCTCGGTTCGGAGGCGCAAGGATCAAATCGCGTAACATTCTTTTTTCGAATTTTGTTTTAAATCGCGAGATATCCAGCGAATAATTCGATTTGCTATCAGAGATGCGAAGGGGAATATAATGCATTGGTTCGAAAAATTTGGTGACTGTCGTGGGATCCCTGACAGGACGTATGTACGCCTGAGGCAGGAGGGTGGACCTGCCGTATGATAGCGTGAAGTTAAAGTCGCTAAACTACAGCGCACATAGCAGTGCATCCCCCACCCCCATGTCCGCAACGTAACCGAGAACATGGAATGACTGAAGAGGAATCGATCTTTTCGAGATGGCGATATGGGGAATCGTTGAAAATGACGTCTGCGAGTTCGATCGGACCCGGCGGGCAAGCCCTACGCCGCTAGATCTGCAGGGACATCTGAGGCAATACTTCGATGGGAGCTTCTCGAAGCCAGCCGGATTCAGAGCGTCGCATCAGTGGCTAGAACGGGATTGGCCTGAACTGGGCCGGACCCACATGACGTTCTTTTGACCTCGATAAGTCAGGAAGTTTTAGCAGATGTCGGCCCGGCTGCTGATTGGTAGATGCCCAGATATCATATGCATCCGTACCCGAGGAGAACTCGAACACTCAGCTTGCCACACCGCGGTGCTCCGATCCCGCCCTTTTCCCCGGCCATCTTATATATAGTACAAAGTCCTGGCCGGTCCGAGTGCTTTCGGCTTTGAGTTTCATACTTTAGCTAGCATCAGCATTCCTCCTGCACATATACTGCATCATAATTATCTCGCTTTGGATATTTCTTGAAGAAATTCGACTTAGAATCTTGCCTTTTGCATGTGCCTGAGCTGGCAGCTATCGCATAAGAGTGGCTGCTATTGGTTGCTGATAACGAGATCGGGCTACTGATTGGTTAGCTTGCTGTTCGTCAGTTAGTTGGGTTGGTTTGACCGAGAGCGAAAAAAAAAGTTTTATCCCTCAGAGTGCACTCGACTAGTCTCAGAAATAGTAACAGACAGACGACACTCCTCTTTTTTTTTTTTTTTTTTTTTTTTTTTTTAATATCATCTCAGCTCCTCTCTCGTCTCTCACTCTCCTTCTCCCCTCCCCTTCTCTCTCACTCTCTCTCGCTGTTTCATCATCAACCACAAATCCCCACTCGCCCTCTCTCTCCCTCTTCACTGAGATTTCGTCCATTGAATAAAATCGGGAAATATCTGCTCAGGAATAAAAAGGCTTTTCCTGCAACACTTTTGCCCTTTTTTTTCCATCTGACAAACCCTTGCCTCTTAAGTCCAGCTACATATATCGTTTATACAGCGGAACAATGAAGGTCTTCGAATCAAAGTGCACTTTCGACTACTCATGGGAGGAGGTATCTCGGGCGAACTGGAGGAAATATTGTGCCTGGAACGACAAAGCCTCTCATGTCGCCTCAGTCGATACTCTTAGTCGGTCAATTGACCCCGCCACCGGAATCGTAAGTTTTTTTCCCATATTCATCCATCCGTTTGTCCGTTTTCTACCTCGCTTTGTTTTCCGATTCTAACCTAGCTTCATCTCTTCCTGCAGCTGCGGACGGAACGATTAATCGCATGCAAGCAGTCTGTCCCGAGATGGCTTATGGTCGTCGTCGGTGGAGCTGACGTCTCTTACGTCCGAGAGATCTCCTATGTCGATCCGGTAGCTAAGACCGTTCGCATGGAATCCCAAAACCTCACCTTTAGTAACCTATTATCCGTTTTCGAGACCGTCACATACCGACCGGACCCTTCAAGCCCCGAAACGAAGACGATTTTTGAACAGGATGCTCAATTCAAAGCTGCCGGTGGTTTCAGCCGGTTTTGCAATAAGATCGAAGACTGGTCCGTTGAAAGATTTGGCCAGAATGCTAGCCTCGGGCGAGAAGGATTCGAAAGTGTCTTGAGAATGAGCAGACAGGCATGGAACGATCTCCGAGACCAGAGCTCCTCGTTGCCGGCGATGGCTGCGGCGTCAGCACCATCATCTGCTTAGGTCCTTAATCCCGAGATTGGACAATAGCAGTGAACGATTTTCACTTCTTTCGTGACACGGCACCTTTCCCCACAGTTATCATCGACAAAACCATAGCAACTCTTAAGGACTTCTTTCCTCTACGAATCTGTCCGACGATCCTTCTCCGCTTCATCAAAAGTTTTCGTGTCACGACCTTGTATTTTTATTCTGGGTTTTCTTTCTTACGTTGCTTCGGAGTTCTAGCGGTTCTTTTCCTTCCTCGGGTTTCTTTTCCTTTTCCATCCTTCTTCTTTTAGGAATCCGCTTTTTTCCTTACGGAATTCCTGCTTTTTCTTTTATACACCTTTTTTTTCATACAGTATAAAAACTGCACTCTTACGAACTGGAACCCTCTCCTTACTAGACGGATACGAACCACGTCTCTTTTTTCCAATTTCCTTTCTTCTTTTATTTCACAAAAAAGTTTATAGATACTTTTCTTTTGGACAATACTTCGAAATAGAGAGACGTCACACCATCGCCTCCTCCCCTCATCACCTACGGCAAATTCCCTATCTCATTATTTCTTCTTTTTGGACTTCCCCTCTTTTATAGACAAGGAAGGGGACCGATTTGGTAGGGAGGGAAGGCTATTATTCGGCAGGAATCTCTTCCTCTTTTTTTGATCACCACATGCATACATACCAAGACATCACCGTTTGTTTTTTTTTACCCACAAAAGATACAACATAGTGGAGGGGCACTATGGCCAAGTATCTTGTATATAGATACCACTGTATATAGCTTGTACATATACTCCAGAGATAGACGGATGGGAGAGGGGATGCATTATATGCTGACAGGGTAGGATATCAAAGTTGGGGGTATCGAGATGGAAAAGAAAGAAAGAAAGAAATAATTTAAAAAGCAAAATACAACTTCATCACAATACCAAAACTAGCCCCTTCTTTAAAAGAAAATGTGTATATCTTATGCTTCAATCTTTTCGTAATTGAATTTGTACAAGGTACCCCGCTATCGATTATCTTATGATTATCCAAAGCCAGTTTGACCCCTCCTAACTTTTGAACAAAATCCGTTCACATGCACAATTTCCTAGAACGTAAAGTGCATTGCATAAGATACGACGTGTCAGACACAAAAACGTCTATCGATGGGGTTTAGTCGATATGCAATGCAGCTGACTGAAATAGTAAGGTCCGGTGGGTAAAGTAACAGCTACAAGCTATATGATAGATTACAAGCTATATCAGGTAGACCCTGAAGTATGCAACAGAGGGTGCTATAAGCTGCCCCTCCCTTGTTCCATCGGAGGGTTCAATCAATTTTACATTTTAGCCGCGGACAGCATTGATACAGAGGGCTATATCTTGTTGTTGTGGAAACCAAGACCCGGCTCAAAACAGACAATTAGACGCGGGGACAACGCGCGAACAAATTATTACCGACTGACTGACTGGCGCTCCAGGATCTGAAGCTACCCTCATCCGATATCCCACTACCATCGCCACCACTGCTATACCGCCATTACCTAAACAGTGACACCAAAACCTGGAATATTCGACAGTTTTCACAATGACAAGCTTAGAAACAGCCTCCATCCCGCCGAATATTGCGGCACAACTACCCAATGTAAACTTCGGCTTCGACGAGCTCAAGGAGCGGATGGCAAAATTTACAGCAGCATTTGATGATTTCATTGAGAAGAGACGGGAGAAGGCTTTAGAAGCTCGGACGGCATTTGCAAGGGACTTGGCGGATTTGAATGGTACCCGCCCTATTTTCTTTTCTTTCCTCGATGGTTTATTGGTCGCGATTGGGTTTATATTAACAAATGAGGGGATCATTATAGAGAACCAAAAAACGGTGAAGAAGAATATTGAACATTATGAACAAGAGGAGATCAAGATCGCTGCCAGTAAGTTGTATTCTTCCTCGCTTCCTCGCCTAAAAGATCCATTCTTCTAACAGCAAGCTCGAATAAAAACAAAGATACGGAGAAAGAAATCCAGGAAACAGCAGACCTTGAATCCGAAATAACCACAATAAAATCCGAGCGTTCCTCCCGACAATCCGAAAACGAAACTTTATCTTCCCAACTTCGCGAACAATCCACAGCTATCCAAAAACGTCGTCAAAAGCTTCTCGAGGAAAAACAAGCCCTAGCAAGTCAAGCAAACCATAACCAACCGGAATTGGCCTTCTGGGAGGACTATTTGGGGCTAAGGATTGAAGGAGCAGGGAGGCTAGATCATGTTAGGTTCATATTTACGGTCATCGATGAACGGGATCTGGAAAGGGAATTTGAGGTTGTGCTCAGTGTTGAGAGTAGGGATTATGAGATTATTGGGGCGAGGCCAAAGCTAGATGAAGCGACGAGACAGAGGTGCTTGGATACCTTGAATGAGACGAGGAGTATTGCGAAGTTTTTGAAAATAGTGAGGGAGGAGTTCAGGAAAATTGCTAAGCAGTAGCTACGCCTATCCTATCCTAAAGGTATTTTGACGAAGGGGCAAAGCTGGGCTTGTGCAATTGTGAGTTTGTACTCGAAATATATGTGGATATGTGACATGACCGGGTTTGGAAGCATATTAATTTTGGCGCAAAGGCAAGGACTTTGATTTTGATTTTGAATCTGGAGCTTTTATTTGTGGTAGTAAATAGTAATAATGGGTATTTGAAGATTTGAAATAAATGGTACTATACTATATAATATCTTACAAGAAAAGGGCGTAGGTATGTTCAAGAAATGGAACAAGAGATATTTACGCAGCTGCAACTAAAACCTCAGTCTTTCCTTCCGTGGGTGGTGGTGTCTTCTTGCTAGGGCTGATCATAGATTTCCGATATGAGGTGGAAATACTGGGGGGGTGAGATAACCTAGCATCTTGTATTGTGACAATCCCATCAATAGGACCAGGAACACACCCTAAATGCATTTTCGTTAGCATTTTAAATTATTTATAGAATTCATGTACCTGGTAGTATATACCTTTAACAACGACTGTATTTAGCTGGTTATTCACATCCAGGATCTTAGCGAGCTGAATGGTGACATGTTCACCACCCATTCTACCGGCCATGCGCTTTCCGGGAAGCACACGAGAACCACCACCCTGCGACTGACCGGCGGAACCCATAGCTCTATGCATCAAAGAGTTACCGTGGGATGCAGGTTGACCAGAGAAACCGTGCCTTTTCATACCCTAAACGTTCGCCAAAGGTATATTAGCATCATCTTTCATCTCAATTATACATATATCTGTTGGAGGTAGACGGAGGGACATACACCAGCAAACCCCTTTCCTTTATTCTTGGCCCTCAAATCGACCAATTGGCCCTTTCGAAACCAGTTTGCATTAATCAAAGTCCCCGGTTTCATAAGTCCCCTCTCGTCCCTGATTCTGAACTCTTTAATAACCTGCTTCGGACTGGTCTCACATTTCGCAAAGTGTCCCAACATGGGTTTTGTAACGTTTTTGGGATTCCTTTCACCGGCACCGACCTGAACAGCCCAATATCCATGGTCCTGACGGGTTTTGTTTGTCATGACCTGACAACGGTCGAGTTGGAGGATTGTGCAAGCTGTTCTGGTACCCTTCGCATCGAAGAGGGCGGTCATACCCTTCTTGCGAGCGATGACACCGGTACGGAATGGATCACGACGTCGGAGTAATGCAGCTACTGGAGAGTTGTGGAGTAACGGTAGAGAAGAAGTTTCAGTAACCCCAGCAGCACCGGGGAGGAGGGTCGGCTTGGGGACTTTTCGCGGGGTGACGAAGTGGGTGGGGGTTGTAGAGAATGGTCGGCATTGTATCAGGAGTTTTAGGGGCCGCAGCGGGTGCTGACGGCAGCAGGTCACCGCGGACATGACATTCGATTGCCAATCGGTGACGGTTTAGTGATTTTGCGAAGTTGAGCAATTCAAGGTTGAAGTTTGAGGATTGAAGGTTGGTACTGCTAACAATTGCTGTTTGAGGTTCGTGAAGTTTTCGAGCTGTGGCGCTGTGGCTGGTGAATTTTTATTGTGGCTGGTGAGATGGGCTGTGGCGAACCATCCCAGACCGAGGCTGGTGCTGATGCAAGCTGCCTACGCAATGCTTCATATTATACCTTGTAATATCAAGAGTATCACTGCGCATACGTAGGCATGACTTAAAATATCAAGTAGAAGGCCCCGTGGCATGTGATTTACCCGAATTACGATTCTTCTGCTATTTTTTACAGTAATTCCCATATATGGTTGTCGCAAGCTACTTTAAGCAGCTTACCGTTGTAAGTGCTATAGTTAGGAACCAAGTCCCGAAGCTCACATATCGATATCCCCCCAACTTCAACCTTCAACTTCACCACCATCACCTTCACTAGCCATCATACTTCACTTGCCCCGCGAAAATAAACCAACAAACAGTACTTTACCATCTCAAGCACCAAGCGCGCCGAATTAACGGTCCGATAAACCGTTTCCGAAGCATCTCCATAGATACATAACCTTAGCAGGTACCCCCGCAATCATGAGTGGTGCAGCAGATAAGGTACCTCCACCGCAAGCTTGCATACCCCCTATATTCACGCCTATACTAACAATACATCTGAACAAAGGACGTTCCTCCCGTCGTCCCTCCCAAAGAACGCTCTCCATCTCCCGATGACGGTCTCCTCCGCGAAGAACCACTAGATGAACCGACCACTACAAAACCCCTTAAATCCACCGATGTCCCAACCGTCACAGCTCCCCCCGCTGCCTCTCAAACAGTAACAGCCCCTCCAGCACCAACGGTTGAATCTGTAGCAGAGGAAGGAGAAGAAGTACCTCCTCCAAAACCTCCAAGACCTGTGTCAAAGCTTGAACAAAATGTTGCGACCTTGGCTGAGGCCTTTCCGGATATCGATGTTTCCGTTATTAAGGCTGTTTTGACGGCTTCGGGAGGAAGGGTTGAGCCTGCATTCAACGCCCTACTAGGTAATACTATTACTCCTGTCACCGTTGCTATTATGCGATAGTATAGAAAGATTATAAACTAACATCTAAGAAAATAGGCATGTCAGACCCCTCTGCCGCCGTCGAAATCGAAGAAACCCCACCACCACAACCACCCCGCCCCCGCCAACAACAGCAGCAACCCCGCGACTTCAGATCAAGCGACCATTATAACCCTGCAAATGTCTACAATGATCAAGCTCAACCACAGACCTCGACCCCAGCTTCCCAGATGGAAGCCGACGAATTATATGCCCGACAACTCGCAGAACATTACGGTGGTCTTCCCCGTGAATCCCGTGAATCCCGTCAGGGTCGTGGTGGCTATGGGAATTATCCTGAACAGCAACATCAGCAACACCAGCAACAACAGAGACGAAGACAGCATCCTCAGGAGGAGGAGGACGATAGAGAGCGCTCGTTCTTTGATGGTAATACTACCACACACTCATGCACTCTAACTTGGTATACGATAACTAACCCAACACTTACAGACGATCTCCCCGTTCTTCGTGACAACTTGAAAAAGGGCTTCCTAGATACCCAAACAAAATTCAACAAGTTCCTTACCGACTTTAGCAAGAAGATTACAGGTGAGGAGGAAGAGGGACAAAATCAGCAGCAGCAGCAGCAGCAGCATTATGGCGCTGGAAGAGGTCAGGGCCAAGCTCAAGGCCAGGGTCAAAGGTCGCAACAATATCCACAACGGTACTCGAGTAGGCGTTCCGGCGAAGGATACGACGCAGATCCAGAGGTTATACAAGGCGACTTTAGTCACCTAGAGTTAAGGGACAACAGTGACGGTATGCACAACGAAACTCTCCCCATACATATTCCCAAAAGGTATGATTGAAGCAAATACTAAGTCGACGTTGCATATATAAGAACCCCGCCGCCGGCCCCTCGCTAATCCAAATCTCTTCGGCTCCAACCCCACAAACCCATCTGGCGCCCCTCGCAAAACCGTTGGCTTCGCTGAGCAATCCGAAGAAGACCTTTACCGAAAACCCACAATTACTACCACCAGCAATACAAATTCTTCAAACCCCGCGAGTGCTACGGGACCGGCTCCGACAACTGGTAGTAAATGGGCTCCCCTAGCAACTGTGGATCCAACGCCTATTTCGAATGACCCCTTCCAATTAGCAGATTCGGATGATGAACATGACAATATCCAGACTACGTCTACAAAGACGGGACCGCAGGAAACTGGAACGAAAAACACAACTACGACTAAGTAGAAACAAGAAGTGAAAAAAAATCAAAAAAATCTTTATCGCTCGTTTTAGATGGAAACGGGGAAGAACTTTTAAACAGCGATTCTCTTTGGGTTTTGCATTCCTTTCCTTTGTATTCATGTTATTAACTTCTACTATTACTTTTTTTATTTTCTATTCTTTTTCTTGGTTTCGTCGCTCTTGCCGTTTCCTTTTGGTTTGAATGATAGGTTTCTCTTGAGTGATTGGCCCCCCTTCTTTCTAGCTTCTTCTGTGTATTTGGGGACAAAAAAAAAAAATTGCATCTCAATAGTTAGGTAGCTCGAGCTAAGCAATAGCTCTTAATATTTGGAATCCGATGAAATGAAATGAAATGGAGATCCTGGTTTTGATCTTCCCCAACCTTTCTCCCTCGCTCCTTTCCTTTTTCTTCCTTTTTTTCCCTCTCCTCGTTATTTTTTTTTGGAACGATATCCTATCTTGCTTCCTCTCTGCGGATCCGTTGGAAGCGTAACCCGCATTTTTTCTTTCTTTGAAGAATAAATGGCAATATTACATCGATGCTGCATACTAGTCTCGACTCTTCGGATGTTATTCATACATTGGCCTTTAGAAAATACCGTCTACGAATTCTATATACCCTTCAAATAAAACAAAACAATGTCTCCATGCATGAAATAGTAATTGGAAAAGTATACAATAGCTAAGAATTTCTGATAGCGTAATTCGTCAAATTCACTAAACAAGCTTAGGATTCCATCCATAAGGAAAGGAGGGTGAGCACCAAACATATATAAGTGTTTCGATTATGCAGGATACCAAGAGAGTAGTAGTTTAATACAACAAGACAAAATTTCATAATTAATCTTTGCTTCGAAAATAAGAGGAAGAATAAAAAATAATAATTAAATCCTCAAGTATCAAAAAAAAAAAGTATAAAACTAAGACAAGCCACCATTGGCAAAAAATAACGCCAGAGGGAGTTGAAGTTTGAAGAAGAGGAAGAAGAGAAGGGGTCATGTGGAAAAAAAAAACACAAAATATCCAGAATGTTGCAGTGTTCATTTCGATACAACAGGGAGTAAAAAACAAAAACGCCATGCATGCTTCAACAAAGCTCAAAGGGCTCAAAAAGGTGTCAGGGGTGAATTGCGGGTGAAGGGCGAGAAAGATTATAGACAATATGCCCTTCAGTTATCAACAAATCAAATGTGTCGTAAACAGCCAAAGGAAGCAATGGCCGGGTCGTTAAAAGGAAAAAGTCAACAGAGTTTGGAGGGACAAAAGAAAAGGAGATTTGGAAAGGAATGTGTTTCGTGTATGTGTGAGAGAGAGAAGAGCAATAGAGAAGGAGGGAAGAAGGGACAGAGAAAAGCGGGGGTAGGTTCATGGAAAGGAAGAAAGAAAAGAAAGCTACCAGTTATTAGACAACCATGCTCCTCCTTCTCCTATCTGTGACACCACTATTCTCCCTATCAATCACTGAGCCGACGAACTCCACGGATTTCCTAGCCTTCACTTCTCCAGTAGAAGCAGTGGTCGCCGATGTTCCAGTAGCAGCAAGAGTAGCCCTTCTCCGTCGTCTTTCCTCAATGATATCGCTGGCAGACTTCACATTTCCTGAGGATGTTGATGACGTTGCCGTTTTGTCACCTTCTCTTTTGCTACTACTGATAGCTGAGATTCCTGAAAGGCTCCCGGAGGTCCTCCTTTGGTGGCTCCCGAGCGATGTCCTCCTCGCGATATCGAGAGCATCAGTCGCGGAAGAATTAGCCGTCGTGAATTCATATAAGTCCTTGCGAGCTTCCCTGATGCGAGCTGCCCTTTCCCTATCCCGGTCTCCGTCTGTATCCCTAATCTTCTCTGTCATCATCTTCTCAAGCTCTTGCTCAGACATTCTACTTCCGGATCGATCGGGGATATTCCTAGGTCGCTCGGTTTCACGATTCGTATCATAATGAATGCTCATCTTACTAGTCCTCTTCTCGATGTCCTCAACAGCCCCCTCCTCAGCAGTTGAAGTTCGCCGCTTTGGTTTAATACCGGTAACTGCATCAACCAGAGCCTCGGTATCTCTTCTCATTTTTTTATTTAATGCAGGGAGGGCATAATTAACTGCAACTCCTCTGGTCCGCCGGCTTCTCTCAGCTCCGGTAACTTTCTCCTCGATCATAGCATTCTCAACCCCTTGTACAACAATCGGCTTGGACGAAAGTCGGCTAGCCTTTTTCACAGATTCCCTATCTCTGGGAGAGGTCTTATCCTTCTTCACATATTCGAAATCCGCAACTGTTGGTAGCTTAGCGGGTGAAAGGCCGGCATGGACGTTGGTGGACTTAGGCTCGAGAGCGCGTCGAGATTCCGCCAATGGCTCTAGCGTAAGGGCTGGTGCCAGCGCGGGAGGCGATGGTACCAATTCGATTTCGGGCTCGGGCTCAGGAGTTGGCTCCAACTCAGGCGTAGCCAGACGTCGTACACTTTCTAAACTCTTTCGGTTAGAGGATAAGAATCGAGATGCTGTAGCCAAGTCGAGCTTAGTAGGCGAGGCTTCGGAGTTGTTTCCCTTCTTAAACGGAGCTTCAGTATCAATGTCCTTAGATTCCTTCCCGTCTGTTGTCAAAAGAGTCATCTTAATCTCCTCAGAATCAGCCGGTGGTGGGGTTACGGGGCGCATAAGTTCGAAGTCTTTGACCATAGGCGAGCGCAAAATGGCATTCAACTCTTCATTCGTAAGCACTGAATCCCACTTTCTCTTTTGCGGTGACGCAGCTGCGCCATCTTGTAAGTCGGCATTGAAGCTCGATACCGGTATCCTTCCGGCAATCAGGAATTCCGAACTATTGCTATTCCTCTTGCGTCGGGGTCGAACGTCAAACATGCCCGAATTTAATTCTTGCAGGGGAAGATAGTAATCCTTGATTGGTGATCCTTCCTCGGCGGCTCGGACTATAGCATCCACGCGAGGTCCGAGGCAAACAAATGGTCGTCTTGGAGTGGTAGGTGGTACACGTTCGTTATATTCAGGAATATCGCAAAGAAACCCTTCTGGTCGTTCTCGGCCAGTAAGATCCGGCTTAACAGCTAACGGGAATCGGCTACCTAGAGTTATGGTTCCAAATCATCAACATTTGTCTCAAGGAAAAAGAAAGACAATAATCAGAATCAAGGACATACCAGGGATCCGTGTTTTACGATCTACCCCATTTTCACTCAATTCGTTTATTAGGCCTGTAATCTCTGCCAACTTCTCTTGAAGTAGCGTTTTTGCTTTTGTAGATACGGGTGTCAAGCCCTGAGCATCTCTTTCGTCGAGTTGCTTTCGTAGACTTATAATCTCGGCTCTCAGTCGGAGATTTTCTGTGGAGTGCTGGGAGATTTCAGAATTAAGAGCGGATATTGTTTGTTGCTGAGTAGCATTGGCTCTGTAGACATAACTATTAGACTGATAATACTCTTTAGGGGGGAGAAATCAATAAACAAAAAATTCAAATGAGAAAGAATCGATATCCACATACCTAGCAAGCTCCCTATTTTGTCGCTGGTATCGCCGTTTCACTATCAAAGGAAGCAGCAGGGGCAGTAGGTTAGATTTAAGGAGACAATTGCATGACAATTGAAGGGGACAGAATCATACAGGATTCAAGGTCATCCAAACCAGGCTGTTGGTTGGCACTACTCAGCTTCGCCATATTTTTTTTCTAAATATATGTATCTTTCGTTCTCATATAATAATGAGTGAGTAAATAGGATTTCGATAATAGATATTTCGGGAAATAGTTTCTTGTTTCTGGTAGACGAGATGAATGAAGAGGTGTTAGAAGTAGGATGTTGATTCAAGATGATTGAAGGTTGAAGTGTCGGAACAATTATCGGAATGTCACTGTTGTTTTTTTCCTTCTCCAAAACGCGTGTCCAAGAAAGAAGAAGAATAAGAAGTAGAAGGTGAAGCGGAAGTAGAAGCAAGGAAGCTGAAACCAGAAAGAAAATAAATCGAGGGGTATGAAGAGGTAGTGGTTCTAACTGGTGTTGGTAGTTCTTGTTCGGAAGAAGATATTTTATTTTTATTCGATCGTGAAACGTGAGGTCGAGACAGGTGCAGGTCAGGCCAGGTTGAGCAGGGTAACTCCATCCATAATAACAAACAGAGTTCCCGATTAGGATGCCCGTTTCTGTCTCTATTCGGCAGGCGCAACACACATGTTGTAATTTGGTTCCAACAACACAAAATTACCATCATCATCATCACTATCATCGTTCTTGTCATCACATTAGCATCATCATCAATACTCTGAATATATATCTCGGGGGCGCCTTGACTTCGGAGGAGAGAAGTATGTCAAAAAACCTTATATCGGAGGTTTCAATTCCATTTTTGAAGCCCAAAATGATCCCATGACATTATCTTCACAACCGCCACACAACACGCATAATTGCCAAAGGCAACGTTAGTACAGCCATTTATATCAAAGCTAAGGTCTCGCTGCCACTAGCCACTCATCTAGACCGCATAAAGTGTACATAGTGGGTATTCATCAGAGCATCCCTAATGCGAATATATGCACTGTCACCCCTCAATTATTGTGTTTTTTTTTTGCCTCATCAAATTACCTAAGCTAAGCAACAAATAGGTCGTCCACATTTATTCACAATATCCCCCAAAGCAAGAAAGAAAATCAGAGAAAGATGCGTAACAGTAGACGGAATATGCATATTGTGGATAATCCCACTAGATTACAGATCTTCGCTCTTAGTCTAAAATCTACGAGAATCAATTACAATATCAATATTAAGATCAAAAAAACTCCTTCACGTGCCCCATATTGAATGTATGTATTGGTCAAAAGGCCGGTACAGGCGCCTCAGTTAGAAGGTCATTCTTGAAACATAAGACTACTTTGAATCACCCGAGCGTCCCGAAGGAAATATTAAATTAAATCAAAATCACCTTATCTCTGTCAATTCCACGTGCTTTATACCTACTAGCTTAGACGTTCCATTGCATCGAACAAGGTAGTATCGAAACCACAACCATCTTCCTTCTCAAGCTGACCTAGGCTAGATCACATGCACCAGCTCTTTGTTGTAACCATTTCATCAGAAATAGTAGCAGTGGCCTATGAAGTATTCAAAAAAAAGAAGAAGAAGAAGAAGAAGAAGAAGATGCTTGACTAGTGTGATTTGGCAGGACCGTCACCTCTTGAACCCAAACCCCCTAAACCCTAGATAAGCCACACATGCAGGGATCTCGATTTCAAGTCTCTCATCGACTCGATCCCCAACTCAGGACTAGTTTAAGCAACAATAAACCCTCAAAGTGATGCGAGTTAGCGAGTTTTGGGGCTTTCGACCGGCCCGTGCCTTGGTTTTTTTCCCCGTCGAGAACTAGGTCCTAGTAAAACCTAAATACTTAAGCACAAAAAAAACACGGGAAAAGAAAAGGATGGCTTGAAGAAAGTTGGAAAACATGTGCCCGTAGGCAAGATTTGTGATTTTTAATGCGATATTCGATAGTTAGTAATATTCTTTATATTCAAAGATCCGTGCGCTGCCAACAGTCAACATGCACTTTCTCTTTTCCGTCATCCGATCTTTCCAGACGACCTTATGGGTAACAAAATATTAATAATTAGCGCACTAGAAAGGATTTACATGAATCCTTTCTATTCCATGCTTTCTCTCTCTCTCTCTTTTTTTTATTTTTTATTTTTTTACCAAAGAAAAAAGACACAAACCATGCTAACGTACGAAGATAGTGCATAAAACACCACCCTCACCGGTTTTACATTTACCCATTGTGGCAAAAATTCCAGTCTCGGTGCCCGCCTCCTAGTAGGGCCTAGAAAAAACAATAGAAAACCGGAATAATCCTTGGTCTCGTGTGTAAAACGTGTTGATGCCAACGGCAAAAAAGGAAAAAAAAACGAGAGAGAGAGAAAAGGGACCAAAACCTGGACTAAAGGCCAAAAAGAAGGTTCCGCCCCGCGACGGACCCCACCTTTGTCCAAAAAATAGAATGTTCTTTCGGAACGAGCTTCAGAATTTAGAATCTAGTTTTGTTTCGAAATACTTTGAACGGAAATTGACAGCTGCAATATTAAATACGGGACGCCCTTCAAAGCCCTTCTTTTCCTTTTCCCCCTCAATCTAGTCGGTTGCCCCTCTGCCGGACGGAACCTCGTCGTGTGTAACAGTCGCAATCTTGTCAAATAGAAGAGGTATACCAGCTGTAATCATGTAATCCGTTTCGAAAACCCCCATTTTAACTACAAGCTGTAGAAGTGGGACCCGCGGCACTTGACCAATTGAACAGGTAGGCTTTGTTGATCAATTAATACCAGTTCTATCAGGGGGAGGCAAAAGTACTTAAACAATGGCGAGCCTCCGATTGAGCAATGCTTTTTTTTATAGACACTCTTTATATTGTATCGAATTATAAGTCCTAGTTTGGGTACTAAGACGGGCCCAGGTTCCAGATGCATCCAGTCTTTGCCACCATTGTTATATTCCATGCATCCACATCAAATATAGTTACTGAATCATCGGTCTGCTTTGAATTATTAAATCGACTACATCAAGCGATACTTTTTTTATTATATAATCGCCTGCCTACTTGAGGAATTCAAAGGACATCAACAATATACAAAGGGAACCATGTCCCATATGCACCCACCTCAACTCCTCCCAGAACTCCCCCTCGAAGTCCAATACCTAATCCTGGAGTCCTCGGATTGGCTACAACAATCCATCCTCCGCCAGGTCTGCAAAACCTGGCAACATTACATCGACACATCCGATACTCTTCTAGACGATTGTTACAAAGCTTCGGTACAAGAAGAATCAGAAAGAAACACCTTTGCCCAAAAGCCAAAATTCCACAATGTTGTAGCATACCGCACTGGGTTTGTCAAAACCCCAACCGGATTTACACCCTGTGTTTTCCACAGGAATGATGCTGGAGAGGTAGTAGATTGGTCGCCTGAGGCTGATTTGACTATATACCTATCTGATCCTTTGTTGAAACCGGGGACGGAGCTATATATCGATGGAATGGATGTTTATGCCGAGGATTCGGATTCGGATTCTAACAACGACAGAACAAGATCTTACGGAATATTAAGTACGTGTGATCACGGATCTGTTGCTTCATATCTTAGAGATACATGTGAAGGCATGGACATTGTTGGTGGTGCGCCTGAAGAAGGGAAATACTTCAAGGTATCGTTGTCTTTGGGGAAGACAGAAGCTGGCGATATCAGACTTAAGCTATTGATTGAGCCTGAGCGTGAGGCGGGTACGGATGAACAAGCCGGTGCTTTGATCAGCCAATTGTCTATCTTACAATCATAATTTTTCTTCTTCTTCTTCTTCTTCTTCTTCTTCTTCTTCTTCTTCTTCTTCTTCTTCTTCTTCTTCTTCTTCTTCTCGTTCTCTCGGGCATATGGTCCATAAGTTTTGGAGTTTATTCAGTTATCTTTGGATTATTTAAGTTTAATGTCATATTATGGAGTCCTTTTTAAGATTTCTCGTGTATATATAATTGCTTACTCGTATGGTTCGATTCACAACACCAAAAGAGCTCCATGAGCTACCCCAGTTATGCCGTACATACAC
The DNA here is from genome assembly GCF_000225545.1 of Orbilia oligospora ATCC 24927. Lineage (NCBI taxonomy): Eukaryota > Fungi > Ascomycota > Orbiliomycetes > Orbiliales > Orbiliaceae > Orbilia > Orbilia oligospora. The sequence goes on from NW_011645745.1 coordinate 172,633, forward strand.
ACCCCAATCTGACCAATACCCACACCACTAAACCACACCATCCAACATCATATCTTTCTTTCTTTCACCTCCTACCCCGTGGACATCCAAACAATGGCAAACCGCTATTCAACCCACTTCCGCCAATCTTCCGTCGGTCCGGGTTTTCAACTCGCCTTCGGAGGAGTAGGTGGAGCCGGGGCACAACAACCCCAGCTGATAAGCCGTATCAATGAAAAGAAAATCGAGCTGGAAAATCTAAAGCAGTTACGCGATTTGTCTGCAAACCTGGCAAAGCAGCTGAGAGAGCTTGAAGCAAAACTTGGGACGCTGTCAGACGGAAGTGAAGGTATTCTTTTATTTTATTTTATTTTATTTGTTTTGTTTTCTACGCTCGTCGTATGAAGGACCTTTTAGTAATAAGAAGGAAGGTGCTAATTGTCTTATTTTGGGGTTTGTTATAGTGGTAGCTACGGTCCTAGCAAACTGGCATAATGTGCTGAGAGCCATAAGTTTAGCTTCAGCCCATCTGCAGCAACCTCCCAAGCAACCCGAAGAAACGGATATGGACGAAGATAAGATGGACGAAGGCGACGAAGAAACCCAAGGAAAGCAAGTTTACCCTGAAATGCTTGTTAGAATACCTACGCAACTACACGACGACCAGCAGGCCGCTGAAGCGGAACCGGAGTATCGATAAAGAAAAGGGGGAGGGAAGAAGGGTTATAATGAAAGCAACTTTCAAGACAGAACTAAAACCCAGTCCTATTGCTCAGTTTATAGATTCGTGGCTATAAGCAATACTGTGGAACTAGCAGGGTTGGGCTTTATGAGAGCAGGTCTCCTCAAAAAGGGTTTGGAAATCAGAACGGCATTGGCGTTTATATTTACGAGTTTGCATTTTAATTGTTTTTACGAAGATACCCGTCATATTATACCTTCACGAACGAAAGAAGACCCGTCTGCATGGTAAAACATACATGCAAGAAAGCTTAAGTTGTAGTTAAACCGGTATTACGAGACAACTGGAGTGAAAGATAGATACTTAAGTAGATAGATAGACAGATAGACATTCGAGATCTCAGTTTTTGAACTCGCCCAAGAGAACTCCGACATGCATCCATGATACAAATAGCCTAAGGGTACAATATCGGTTTCGTTATCAACGCAATCCTCCCGACCCTCGGACAGGTTGGAGAGGGAGACGAAGGGCCGCGGGGATGCTGGCACTCCCAAACGAAAATAAGAATGAATGGGAATTTTTTAGAAACGAAGATAATAATAATATTGAATGTGAAAAATATAGAAGGTTAAATTGGTATCTTTACAAAGAGATTGAAGGGCGCGGATACACCCTAGAATCACACACAATAATGTATACGCCGTTCACGCCATCAATGCAATTCATCATGCTTTTTTCGGTCCGCGCTAGCTGTGCAATCATCACATTCGTAGAATCGTACCATCGTAGAATTAAAACCCGAAAGTATGGAAATATGCCTAGGAATGGGAGTTTGTCGACTTATTTCGACTCTTCGGTATTCTCGTGAGAGATATTGGATGGTCCGGGTAGGTGGCCAGGTAGGTTATTGTGGTGCGAGTAACCGCCCCCACCTCGCCCACCTGGATGTTGTCCGTACTGATTCTGCGGATGGTGTTGGCCCCCTGGGTGCTGGTTGAAAGGTGGAGGGCCGTGGAATGGTCGCATCACTAATCCGCCGAGTTAGTAATGAATTTAGTTCAGGTATATCGCGGTCTGGGGTTCTTACTGTTGTGCTGGGACGGATGACCTGCCGGTCCACTAGACATGCTAAGCATCATCGGAGCTGGAACCGGTGTTTGGTGCCCCTGTTGTGAACTTTGGTGCATCATCATCGGGGCGCCTCTCCCTGGACTAGGGTATCCACCAGAGGGCGGCGGCGGCGGACCCGCAGGCTGACCAGGGTAGGCATGTATCTGGTGAGGAGAGTACATTCCTTGTGGTTGGATGAATGGCCCCCCTATCCCTGGCATAATGAACGGAATAGGTGTCTGCGCTTGGGCACCCATCACCATTGGCGATGCACCGCCGGCAGCTCCGGGCGGTTGCATGAATTGCGGACCGGCGGCATACCCCCCTCGATATCCACCGAATTGTCCGTTTTGTCCCAAGACTCCGTAATGCGGTGGCACCTGCCCGTGGTTCGGGTAAACAATGGCATGGTGAGCCCCGGGAGAGCCGAATTGTGTAGGGATGCTTGCGTTTTGCATTGAAGGAGAAGGGAGGACATTTGGTGGGGAGCTAACATGCCGGCCATGTGGCTCGTCTCCAAAATGCGGAGTCGGGCCGGAGAATGTTGGGATATGAGGGCCAGGGTGCCTTTCATGGGGCATATGTGGGTTTTGAGTTATATGAGTCGGGATAGGATGCCCTGCTGGGTGAGGTGGGTGATGTGGCGGATGATTGTTGTTCTGATGGGTTTGACCCTGAGGAGTCGCGGCGGCTGTCGAAGGCTCGCTCTTTTCGAACACCTCTGCATATTTCTTTTCTGCATTTTCAGGCTTCACCGACCAAGTTGGCAGAGTTGACCATGGCTTGACGATGAAACCTTGAATCAAATGGTGTTTGTCACCACTAGTAGGCGCCTTTTCTTTGTTTTGCTCGGCTTCCTGCTTCATTCTCTTAAATGGATCGAAAGTATTGCTAACAGATACCCTCTCTTCGACTGACTTGGGCTTCTTTGAACCGAAGAACACTGAAGGGCTAGTAGCACGCGATGAAGTCGAGGGGGCCGGAGAAGCGGTTGTTGGAGCGGCGGCGGGAGCAGATCCGTTTGTACCAGGGGTGAAAACTGCGGCGAAGGGGCTTGGACGGAATTCCAGAGCCCGAGGGTTCGGCTTCGGACCTGTTGGCGAGAAGGCCTTAGGTTGCATGGCGGCGGGCCCAGTAGGTGGAGGAGTAGAATGGTCAACGACGGGGATCGGGGCAGGCATGTTTCCGTATTGGCCGGTTTGCTTCATCTGCTGATTATGTCTAATTTTATCGCTTAGGAGACGGGGACCTGGAGCAGGAGGTAAGTTCATGTTAGCTGGAAGAGGTTGCGGCCTATCAGAGCGATATCCGGAAGGGTGTCGTGGGGGAATTCCTGGGATTGGAGCCTTGCTGAGCCCGTTTTTATCGGGTAGCGGAATATTCTGACCTGACAGTGTGCTGGTGTTTGCCGCTTGACTAGGCGGAGCTGGAATCGGGGTTCGGAGACTCGATTGAATACCTGCGGCAGCCGTACCAGTGGTAGCTTGCGACGTGGGAGGTTGCTTCTTGACTTGAGCGTGAGCGGCGGCATTAGCCTTTGACTTCTCGATGATCTCATCTTGCTTCGCTTTGTCCTTAGCAAGGATAGGGACGAGATCTTGAGGTACAGGAGTATTGAGTTTAAAGCTCTGCGCGAACTTCTTAAGATCTTGGAGCTTAACATCTTTATCCTTCTTAACCATTTGCTGCCGTTTTCTCTCTACACGCTCGCGTTCCGTAGCTCCAAATTGTCGGAAAGCATCTTTTACCCTTACTAGTGTATCCGAAGCCCCCACAGGGGCTGCAGTAGGGACTTGCACGGAACCTTCAGAGCCCTTATGGATTGGGATGATAGGGACAGCAACTGGAATAGACGCCTTTTTGACAGACTCAGGGAGCGGAGCTTTGTCCTTGGGCTTAGGTTCTTCAGGCTTGAATGAAGAGATAGATGGGGGTTGAGGCGAAGGAGCTTGTTCTGTGATTGTTGGGATGGGGGTGGTAACAGCCGGGGTTGCCGCAACAGCGGGAGTAGCGCTAGTAGTGCTGGTAGTAGTACTAGCAGAAGCGGCAGGGGTAGTAGTAGCTGTTGGTTTCTTTGCTGCTTCGGGCTTTCCAGATGATTCCGAAACTGTTTGAGTGGTAGTAGGTTCGCTAATAACGGCGTCTTTCGGCGCATCTTTCGGCGCATCTTTAGCAACCGGCGCCGGTGATGGTGCGGCGGGTGGCGCGGAAACTTGAGCCCGCAGAGCGGGTGGCATATACTTCTGTGTGCCCGGAGTAGTTGTTGTTGCAGGAGGTGCGGCACGCTGGACACCGCTATACTTATCCTCCTCGTCAAACCCGCTATCGTCAACCTTCAACCCACGTTCTTCTGCCTGGTGGGCGCTGATCGCGCCGCCATTGCCGCTGGTTTCGATTTCTCGGGCGATCTGAGCGGCTAAAGCCTCCCTCTGTTGGTATGAGGGATGGCTTTTATCTATCGATGTTGTATAGATATTCTCATCGAAATCGCTCTTTACACCAAAGAGCCGCTCATTGGTTTCAAACTGATCCCATTTCTTCTCCGGGCCTCGTGACTCAGGGTTCTCTTCCAATCCGAGACCACCAGAGCCATCATCGGCTTGCCACCGCTGAAGCTCGCGTTCTCTAACGGGTTGGTTGCCGGATATCTCAACATCTGTCTTAAATTGACCGGTGCCTGAGTCGCAAGGGCAGTTATTTTAGAGATAGCCAAGAGATATAATATCTTACTAACAGGGAGGTATTACCATTCTGGTTGGGGAAAACTTCTCCCGACTCCAAGGGAACATCAGCGATTTCAAGATCCATCAAATCCTTTGGCTCAATGATGAGGGTTTTCTCAAATCCTCCACCAATATATCCGGTGACAAAATTGTCCTCTTCGCCTTGTGGTCCCCGTATTTGCTTGGCAAACTTCAGAACACAACCGAAGTCACCAGTCATAGCAGAACCCGAGTAGATACCCTGAAATTGGGCCCCGCTTTTGATGGTCGCGACAGCCTTTCTACCCTAAAATAGTAAAGAGATAGCGTAAGCGAACGCATTCTCACAGGTGGACAATTGAAACGGGGAGATGCATCGCAGATGGTTTACATACCACACAATTTCCCAGTAGGTAAACGGTTCGGTCGTTCATATGCTTATCCGACGTGTCGGTCTCCGCTAGTTTCTTTTGGTTGTTGATGGCATTCGGTGGTTGGTACTTTGATTGTCCACCAGAATGGTTTTGCTGGCCCCAAGGTTTGTGGGTAGTATTTCTTTTGCTGTACAATTAAGATATGGTAAGTCGCGTGTGACATTCGGGAGTGGGGTAATCAATGGTGATCTTTTGGAGCTTCTTACTTTTGCCCGCCGTCAACGGGACTCTGCACGTTCCGCCTGTTCATGTTCGGGTTCGACCCAACCTTAATCTGGGGTCGACCTCCAGGCCCAGCTGGTTGGCCGGAAGTGGATGGTGCTGGCGCAGCCGTTGTCGCCATTCTGTATGAATGGGTAGCTGTGTAGCGATTATGATTAAGCTATGTTTACGGGGAGCTGAAGCTTCCTGACACGAGGCGATTATTATGCGGGGAAGAGTCAGGGTCAGGGTTCGGTGGTTCCTGGTCCGTGATGAACTATGGGTGAAATCGGCGGTGTTAGCAGGGACGGGGAAAAGAAAAGAAGCCAAAAAAAGGCGAGAGCGACCCATCACATATTTAGATAGCCAATTGGTAGTCTAAAAGAAAGAAGCTCTAGAAGGAAGAGAGCAAGAAGGAGGAAAGAAAGAAAAAGAAAGGGAGCCTCACATGATGGAAGTATGTTGACGAAAACTGATGGGGATATCTTACAGAACACGAAGAGAAACCACGCCAGTCACCCAACAAATAATCCCGGTATCCCGAAGAAGGAAGAATACAGCTTCCAGAAGATAGTATCAATCGGGAAAGGCGAGATGCGAGGGATCCAGCTGGTCGGCGAAGAAGGATTGTCGGGGATCGTTTGGTCGACAAGTTCACCGTGTGGGTGTGAGAGTGTCTTGTGTGGGCGGGATTTGGGGCGGGTAAGGATGAACCTGAACGAACAAACGCCCGCAATACCTAATTAAAGCTACAAGCTTTTTTTAAAAAAAGAAGCAGGAGGAGGGAGGAGAAGGAGGAGGAGGAGACCAGCTTCCGTATCGATAGAATGAATATAGTAAATAAGAAAACGGCCGTAAGATGTGAAATGGAAGAGATATTAAAAAAAGAGAGGTGGAAGCTAGAACAGAATAAGAGTGGGACCCAAAGTTAAGAAAAAAGGGAGAAGAGCGTCTGATAAAAAGGACCAGGCAAGAAGAACAGGAGGAAAGGCCCTTTCAAAAGTGTGGAGAAAGAACGCGAAAGGGAGAGAAGAGTCGGTATTGTAGACTCGAGGAGCGTATTTGCTGAGTTTCCAATAGAAGATAAAACCTCTCAGAAACACGATTCGAGGGTGGTGGTGGTTGTGGTGTGAGGCTTTGATACGTGCCTGATGATAATAGAGTCGAGGCTGAATTGAAGGAGGGGTCGGATGAGGTATAGTGGGATGTAATAGGATAGGAGAGGTTGTGGTTTTGGTTTTGTGGAGCTTCCCGAGTCGTTCTTTCTGACTTGCAGAGACGGACAGACAAAAGAGAAGGTACTGTATGCTAGTACCTGATAGAAGACGGTACGAGGATGATGCCAGGCACTGCAGGGGGAGGGTTGTGAATCTAAGGGTGGGGAATTGGAATTGGTATTGTCGTGAATGACTTTAGGAGGGGAGAAGTGATGAAGCCGAAGAAGAAGATGGCGATGTTGAGTTAGAGGTGGTGGTGGTGATGATTGTTTGTGGTGGTTTTGGTGTTTATTAGAATTACTATTTCTTACCGTCGGTCAGTCTGAAGGGAGGCCGGGGAGAGTGTGAGCTTCTGAGAAGGGTGAAAGGTCACTTGTTGATACTCCACCCACGGCCACAACCACAACCACTACCACAACAAAGTCAACCACTTTACATTACTATTATGATGTAGACCACTAACGTTATAACTGACATATAACAAGTACATGCTACTATGTATTCGGGGATGAATATACGCTAAGTATGCCTGGCGGGGTGGACATAACTGCAGGTCATGTCAACTGACAATGCAATGCAACAGTTAGCTAACTCTAGGTATATGCAAGCAGATATCACATGAGCCTCATTGTCTCTGTCCATTTTCAGAAGTATAATTACTCCTTACTTCATCATTACTATACCTACCGAGCCACGATGTTAAGACAAGACACATGCATGGACGAACACGAATACCAATACAAGAGTCCATATTCAGGAACCTGAGTTCGAGTTCGAGTTCGGGTTCGAGTTCCAGCTTCCTTTTCCTGTTCCCCTTCAAGGGGTCTAGCGAAAGGACACACTCCTTGATACTTTCTAATCCTTCGGGAATCTAATGGGAATTCCATTCCATGCATCTCGGGTATCTGTCGCTGACCTCTGAAAGCATGGCGTGTGAACAGTTACAATCCAACCAACTAATAACGTTGCTAACATTTCTCGCCCCTTTCGAATTCCACTAACGGTATTCTAGAAGTAAGTAGTGCGTAACCTATTCAGTATAGCATCTATTATAAAGCCGGGGTTCTAGAAGAAAGAAAAAACAGTCTTCTATTTCTTTTATTTAAATTTATATATAATCAAAATTGTCCCATCTGCCTAACCAGCACCCATATATCCACCCATACAAGCATATCCAATTGTTGTAGTTTGACATATATTAAGTATTATACATACCATACTAGTATATATCAGAGGATTCACGGAGTGGAGCTAGTATTATATCTTGTGGACCGGGCTAGTCATTCGTGGTGTATTTCGAAAGTGGCCGTTTAAGTAACTGGAACCGTGAGAACTGCACCAGACCTCTTACATACAATAGCTGTACCATACAGAGTATATCAGCCCAGCATCATCATCTTACTCCTCCTCTTCCTTTTCCTCCTCCTCTTCCTCCTCTTTCTCACCCTTCTACCATCCATCCGTCCATCAAGATCTCGTCTCCCATCTCGAGATTTTGTCCGGGGGGTTGGTTTTATAAAACAACGGGACGAGACGAAACGAAACAGGCGCTGTGGCAGGCAGCCAGGCAGGCCAGGCAGGCCGGGTTCGGTTATTTTCCCGTGGAACATTTGGTGGTTAATTCAGTCGGTGCTCCCCGTCGCACACACCAAGAAAAACCCCACAAACATGTCAGTCAAACCTCATCATATCATCAGATCTTCACCAACCACCAACCTTCAACCTCCACCTACCTACCTATTACCCATCGCAGCACATGCACTACCTCTATAACCTCCGCTAACTTCATCAGATACCAGTATCGCCCAGTTTCTTCTGCCAGATACCTCTTTATACCGACTCAAGTACGTCATTATATTCATCCTCAAGTATATTGCGGGAAACGACATAGCCGACCCCCACACATCCAACCACATATACACACTCTCTCCTCGACCTTTATCTCTCTCCCTCTCTACCAACCACATTTCAACCTATACCACCGAATAGATGCAAGCAGGTCCGTACTCTCGGTCATCACAAAGGAGAAACCCAGGGAGCCAAGGGAGCCCACCACACCAGGGCAACGGCCTCACCTCAACAATGTCCACCTCTTCAGTATCAGGAAGGCCTCCACGGCCGGAGAGTAATGTAAGAACCCTCCCTTACACCAAGTAACAGAGCAAGTCGCCGCATAATACGGTGACTTTCCCCCCAAACCACCGTCTATTAATAATTTTTAACTAATTAAATTTCATTCCTCCCAGCTCGGTAAAATCGAGGAAAGCGTTACGAACCTTCTCCGTGCCACCAAGGAACTCCTAGAAACCCTCACCAGATGGTCGAGAGGGCAAGCTAGCGAACAAGATGTCTCGGATGTCTATGTGAAACTCGGTTCTCATTTCAACATAGCATGTCGGGCTTTCACTGCTATCGGCGTCGAGACTGCCGATCTGGGCAATGTCCCGGAAATCTTAAGAACCGTGCTCGAGAGCACCCTTAGTCAGCCAGAGGCTTCACCACAAAGCCTGGAAATATATCTCCCAAGAATTAGGGAAATAATAATAAATTTACTCCAAGGACTCAAACGGAAGCAAAAGAAGTTAGCGTCGAGGCCTCCGAGGGATATTCCCTCGGCCCCTCCGCAGGCACGCGTACCAGATATACCAGTCGCAGGAGAATACATGCCACCACAGGTTAACAACCGAGATTCATCTATCAGGCGGAGCAATCGGATGGAAGAACAACCATACAGCGAGGTAGAACGGACAGCTCCTCCACGGACGTCCTCTCTTCCGCAGGGTCCCATGCCCGCCGCGATCTCGTATCAAATGCCGTCGGAGCAAGATTTCATCCATCCAAATGCTCCGCCAAACGGTGCCGAACAACACCCACCCCGGCCAGAAGAATGGCCCCAGCCACCCCCACCTCCGAAACAAGATGCACTTGCAGCTCTGCAAAGAGGAGATGCTCTCGAGCGAAGAGCATCCAGGAGATACTCGGCCTATCATATCTCAAAGCTGACGGGGACACCCCCGGGCATGGTACCGATGCTCCCTGGTACTCCGTCTGCGGTTCCACGTGCTCGGGAATCGAGAGAATCGCTAAATGCGATGAGGACAGGGATGCAAAAGGCCAGGGAATCTGTTACGAAAACATCTCGGCCACAGTCTAGAGCGCCGACACCCCAGCCAGCGATACCGGAGGATGCTCCGGGTGAACCTAACCAACCCGTTGAAAAGTCTGCCGAACCTGTAGCGCCTATTCCACCACCGCCTGCAGTAGTTATAGAACCTGAGACACCCACATCGCCGGTAGCAGTACCAGGACCACCCAAGCAAGAACTTCCACCGCAAGCAGAATTACCATCAGCCCCGCCTGTTAAACGCCAATCGATACAGGAGCCTACCCTCACCGCCCACCCCCACGATGATTCTAAAGAGGCGGTTTCTCTGCGACCCGATTCTTCAGGCACGACCGCGAGCAGCAAAGAGTTAACACTCTTTTTACAACTCGGTAGGTCTGTTAAGAAGGTCGTAGTCCACGAAGGTGTAGACGATTTGTCAATAAACAGCCTAAGACTTCTTTTCATCTCCAAGTTCAGCTACAATCCGCCATCCGGAGATGACTTTCCGGAAATCTACGTTCACGATGCTCACTCCGGTATCAGATACGAACTCGAAGATATGCACGACATCAAAGACCGTTCGGTTTTATGTCTCAATATTGAGGTTCTAGACGAAGTCAAACGCCATATCGACGATGGTATAGTAGGCCTCAAGGGCGTCATCGAAGGACTCCACAAGACAATCGAATCGCAGGGCAAGTCTATCCAACAAATTGTTGAAACACAAGACGAAAACACAAGATCGATAGCAGAAATTTCGAAACGATCGTCTATTCCACTACCGATGACACCTACAACACCTACTCCCACCCAAACCATGAAAAGCAAAGTCCCAAGCGTCAGCGTGCAAAGCAAACTTAAGAAGGGCGACCACAGCGAGATGCTCAAGAGCGTTAAATCTACTCAAAAGAACATTGCGGTCCTACGCCAAACATATGACAGCCTAACTAGTGATTTCAAGTCCGAACTCCAAACCCTACGCACAAAAGTTGAAGCTTTCAAGAAAATCCCAGTGGAAACCGCCCCAAAGGGTCCCTTAACGGCCGACGGCATCTCCGCTCAGCGCATGAAAATAGTTACAGGAAAAGATGCATTTACGGTAGACTCCGACAACCTAGTCGCCAAAGTCGACGACCTACAAGATGTAATCGAAGAACTCCGCAAAGATGTCGTCAGCCGCGGTGTCAGACCGTTACCCCGACAGATCGAACAAGTTTCCCGCGACATGGTTGCCGCTCGCGTGGAGTTACGCAAGATGGGCGATTACCTTAAGCGAGAAAAACCGTTGTGGAAAAAACTCTGGGAGCGCGAACTGGAATTGGTCTGCGAGGAGCAGCAATTTTTCAATTTACAAGATGAACTGTATGCAGACTTGCAGGATGACCTCGATAAGGCGAGTCAAACATTCCAGTTGGTGGAAGAGTGTACACAACAGCAGCTTAAGGTGCCCGCCGGCGGGGTGAGAACCGCCAGCCGAGGATACGTACCACCGATTGACGATTCGGCGGACCCCGGCCAAGCAAAAGACGGGGTTTTGGGAGAAATCAGAGCGTTAAGACCAAACCATTCAGATAGACTTGAAGCTATCGAGAGAGCAGAGAAGATGAGACAGCAAGATTTGGAGGGGAGACAGACACCATTTACGCAAGAGCTCGGGAAATTCGTGGAGGAGAGCAAATTAAAGAAATCAGGTGGAGTTATGGAAATCGAGCGACAGCGACTACAACGAGATGAAGCGCATAGGAAGAATTACTTCAAGAAGTTAGAGAGCCAAGGTGATACACGAAGTAATGCGAGCGATGAAACGATAACGACGGATAAATTGTTGAATTCGATCTCGGCAGATCAGGAGGCAGCGGCTACGTCGGCGGCAGAGGTCAATGGTGAAGTCCAGCCCGCTGAAGGTGACCAAGTTCCAACATAGGGATCATATATGTAACAAGTGTTTTTGTTTTTGTTTTCTTTTTCCTCGTTCTTCTTCATATTTCTTTAAGGAGCGAAGGAGCGGTGGCATTCCCCTAGATTATATCAGAGGATTTTATTTGAGTACACTCCGAAATAGCGTCGGGGTATACTCTTCTTCTTTTTTTCCGTTCACCATTAGCCATTCTCTATATCCATCCATCCCAACCTTTTTTTTATAGCATGCCTATCCTATTTATCAACTGTTTTTTTTTTTACTTTTACTCCCCCCCATACCCTACCCTTCTACCCCCCCATCTCCTTTGGTTGCGAGTTCTAAATAGCTATTCTATGCCATGTTATATCCCTTCCCCCTGCCTTTTTTTTTTTTCTGTTTTAATTCCCCAATTGCAACGAACTTCGATGATACCAAATACGCTTTTCTTCAATTTTATTCTCATTTATATTTATACTTACTATATATATACATATATATTTCTACATCCGTTCCGTCCCATCTTAAAAAATACATCTATATATCTGTATAGTGTGCGTGCAAAACGATCTAATCTCCAAATCCCCTTTTCTTCTTCTTCTTCTTCTTCTTCTTCTTCTTCTTCTTCTTCTTCTTCTTCTTCTTTCTATAAAAATATATATTGCACGTTGTATTTTTTTTGGTTTTATATCAGATTTTTCAGTTACACCTTTTTTTTTTGGTGACCTAGATTATAATTATACAACTACTTAGTACTTACCTAAGTATATTATATATATTACACATCTACAAAAAAGCCTCGAAGCTCGAATATCCCCGAGTTAATCAAAATTTTTTGAATATTTTTATATAGTACCAACGTAAGTATATATATAAGTATCTATATAAAAAGGAAAGAAGAGATCTTATAAAGAAAAACAAAAACAAAAACTCCGGCTATAATCAACTTAAGAAAAAAAAAAAAAAAAAAAAGTTAAAAACCCCCATAGTAGTAGTAGGAAATAACCATATCATATCATATCATATATACATCCACTTCCACCCCTCCTCCCCTTCCTCCATCATGCATGCACAAAAAATGGGTTAAGTCAATTCCAAGAAGAAAGAATTCTACTTCCAATCGACATCCCAATTATCATTCCCCCACGCATCCCCTTCTTCTTCCGTCTTCTTCTTCGCAGCAGTAGTAGTAGCAGCAGCCGGTAAAACCTTCTTAGCAGCTGGCTTAACAGCTCGACTAACAATAGGTCTACTCTTAACCGCCCCGGTTCCCGTACTATTAGAAGCAGGGGTAGTAGTAGTAGTAGAGGTAGTAGTTTTCTTCCCCAATCCCTTGGGTAAACTACTCTTCCCCTTATTAGCCGCAAAACTACTAATAACATCATCCTCCGTCGTCGTCATGGTAGTCCTTCCAAACCCGCTAATAGTCGTATTCTTCTTTTCCTCCACGGTTTTCGGTGTATCATCCATATCCCCCCAAGCATCTAAATCATCATCTCCACCGTCGTCGGCCATTAACCCTCCTCCTCCTCCCCCTCCTCTACTTGTATTTGTATTCATCCCACCGAATGCCTGGCGTTGTAAAGAACTACTACCAGGTCTACTACCAGTATTACCAGTAGTAGACGAAGGAACTCCAAGCGTACCACTTTCCTCACCCGCAGGTGTAGAAACTCCTGACGTAGCTGTAGTACCCTGTGCTTGAATCTCGCCGGTTACGGATCCCAATTTCTTCGTGAATGATGAAATAGCCCATCCGGCCCATGATGCGTCGTTTTGAGGGGTTCCCATTCGTGGAGCTCCACCGGCTACACCGCCTCCTCCTGCTGCTGCTGATGTGCCCGTTGGAACTCCGTTGGCATCTACGGGGGGTAATGCTGAGTCTGGCATGTTTGCTGTAAGGGTTTTGATCCGGGCTAGGAAGACGTCCATTGTCTTTTGGGCTTGTACTCGGATGATCCTACCCACAAAGAAAACCATTTTGTTAGTCGCCTGGCCCTAGATATAAATTTATATATATATATATATATATATATATCTCGATTAGAAGCATACTTCTCCTTATCAATCAACCCCACACAAATCGCCGGTAAACACTTCGTCGCACAATCCGTCTCATCGAAACAATCAGCCGTAGCAGCCAACGCCATCAACGCCGCATTCCTAGCATGCACGAACGGATCCCTCAAACTTCTAGTAAACGCCGCAGCAAGAACTTTAGCTCTAGTATGCTGTCCCAAATTCTTTGCTATTTTCCCCAGACATATCGTAGTATTCGTTCTTATACCCGGTTGTTCGTCATTTTGGGTCTTTGCTAGGTATTTCAATAGATCACCGTTGATTTGACGGTCTGACAGTTTGTCGATTATTATTAATATCGATTTGACGGTTTGTTCGCGGACTATCGGCGCGACGTCGGAGAAGCCGGTTACCAATTGTGGGAAGATACTGTCGCTGACTACTTTTTTGGGTAGATGTTCGATCATCCTGGGGAGGTTGTCTAGTAGGAAGACTCGGATTGCTCGATCTGGGCTGGAGAATAATCTGACGACGCAGGGGGTTATGGTACTCTCCCATTCGTCTTCGTTAAGTTTCTCAGCGATCATGAGTACCACCGAGAACACCTTGGGTCCACCACCGCCGTATTCCACCGATTTCAATAACTCCGGTAGAACTTTCGCTTTGAAGAATTCTTCGGGGAATTGATCTTTCGTATCCTCCAAGTTTTGTAAGAACTCCTCTCGTTCGCGATCATCCTTCACCCCCATGTTTTCGATAAATTCGCAACATCTGATTAGTGGAGTATCGAAGAAGCCGTTGGAACGTTTTCCTTGTTCGAGGAAATGGGAGATGGGTAGTCGCATTTTGGGGTTCGTTTGGGTTAGACGTTTGTAGGGTGTACCCATCGGCGGTGGGATTGATTTTATTTGGGAAAGTTGGTCGGCGGTGGAGAAGTAGCCGTTGAAGATTTCGTAGATTAAGGTGCCCATGTTCCAGGAGTCGGTGACGTGGATTGCCTGACTGTAGATAACAACATAATTCGTTCATATCGTCAGTTTCTTATATTCCGAATATAATCGATTGAATGTTAATGAATGAGATGGTGGGTATACTTCTTCAATCCATCCCATCCACCTCGTCCAATCTCCGGCGCAGCATATCGTGTAGAATCCGGTAATAAACCTCCATACGTCTAACCTCACCCCGTCAGCATTCCCCCTCCTACCTTATTTTATGGAGAGGTCATAGTAGAAAGCGTCGACCCACATATATTGCCGGATCCTCCTCCTTCAAAGAACTAAGCACCTCGAACCCCGCCAACTTCCATTCCCCGCTCTCGGTGGTATATATCGACGAAACCCTTAGATTCCCATGTATCGAGCTCGCATCTTCGTTGACAAACCTCATCGTTGTCTATATAAATAATAAGGATTCCGTTAAAACCTCATACACCCTAAAAAGCTTGAAGTAATGAATGAAACGTACTGATATGGTATATAATCCCCACTTAATCGTCTCCGTATTCAGCGCATTCCTTTTAACATGCCATCCAAGCGGCACCACTCTTTCGGTGGCAATATAAATGTTTGTATCTGTCTACCACCCATCTTCCGCCGTTAGTCCCTAAAAAAGAACACCCGTAGACACAGAGAAAAAGAGGTCGAGAAGGAGGTAAAAAAAAAGTGAAGTACCTCAAGAGTATCCAAAACCCTCACAACCCCAGGATGCCGTAAAGTCCTCCACTTCCTCAGCGCGTTCTTAGCAAGCGGTAATCTCGATTTATTGGCATTGATATCGAATGCGAAGATGGAACATTTACTTCCGTCGTCCTAGAATTTTTTAAAATTAGTATATAACTACTCTTTTCAATCTATATATATATATATATATATTGTAACTTCGTAAAAGTATCAAAAAGACTGGGAGTTGTAAACCCACCTTCTTAGTCCCATTATGTAACGCCCATATCGAATCATCAAGATCAACCCGGTCGCCGAAAGAGTATCCAAACGCAGGACCACGCGAGACCGCTGACGCCGCGGCGGATTTTAACCACTCCATAACAATAACAATAACAATAATAATATAACCCCTCCTTCTCGGATGTACGGCGATGCGATGGGACGGGATGTGTGATTTCGTGATACAAAATGTTCTTTTCTTTCGTGGGAAGGGGACCGGAAGCTAAAGAAAGGACCAAAGCAAGCTAAAGGGTGAGTTGCTACAGTGTTAAATTATAACGAACCCTTGTTGGCAAGCTGCGTCAAGGGTAGCACTTACTTACATAGTAACATAGTACGTACTACTTAGTTACTCCCCCGGGCGAGACTATACTTATAATAGCGTCGGCATCCACCCCCCGGAACCGACCGAATCTTATATAATCATCGCTCCCGAGAACAGAACAGAGCTAAGGCTTAGTTACCAAGAGGAAGAAGAAGAAGCGGGGTTAAAAATCCAACAAGCTTAAAAGACGTCACCACAAAAATTTATATATATCCAAAAAACTTCTCACAACCAACTCGAAGACAAAAGAAAAGCATTTCGATGTGATATATACTTACTTTATATATATAACAATAAAAATATAGACAAAAAAAGGAAAGAAGAAGAAGAAAAAGAAAAAGAAGAACAAATGAAATGGCAGAACAACCGAACCCCCCCGTCCGCGCGTTCGATGGTATTAAATCCATAGAAGGTCAGAATACCTTCGTAGGCCTGACATACGACAAACTCGATATCACAGCATCGATAGATCGGGTTAGAAGTCCCAAGGCTGGTGCGGTGGTTGTATTCGTAGGTGTGTAGATACGTTACTTAGTATATTAACATATATACTACCTCTTTTTTATTCATTTCAATTCCCTTTCTATATCCATGAATATACATAAAACCTACTACTATTCCATACTACTACTCCAAGTCCATATCCCTTTTTATTTAAACAATAAAAAAAAAACATCACGATCTAATAAAGTTATATAAAACCCCAATAGGAACGACAAGAGATAACTTCGAAGGTACCATACCCCATTAACAACCAAACCCACCTACCTTATAACATAATTAGATATATCTTATTCATAAATACCTTGTACATATAAAAAAGGAAAATCCGTCTCAACCCTCGAATACACAACCTACACCCCCTTAGCCCTCCGCACCCTCTCCTCAATCCTCACAACCCTAAAATCAAAAAACGACAGCTGTCTACATTCGATCTCCGTAATCCACCGTCTGGGAATAGTCCCCATCTCCGAGGACTCGATAGTAATAGCCCTCAGCACGAGCCATCGCGCCGAGGGTTGGAGGATAGCCGAGGAATGTTTGGAATTGGTTAAAGATAAAGTGGAGATTTGGAAAAGGGAGTGGTTTGTTGATGGTGGGGTTTGGAGAGCTAATAGGGATGGTGGGAAAGGGGTGGAAGATGTTGGGGACGACGAGGCTGGAGGGGTGCCCATAGAGTATTTGGAACAGGAGGATCGGTGAGAACTCTCAGAATATTAATGTCCTTTATTGTATTGTATTGTATTATATTTCATTTGTAAAGGTTATCAGCATGTTTTATAATGTAATATCATACGCTCGAATTAGCCAGATATCACCAACCAGGCCCTACTAGTACATATACTATATATAAGTACGTACGATCTATCTATCTATCTCTTCAAAAATTAAAATCAAACAGAAAGTTAGGATGCATCGTCTTTGCCCTCAACTGGATGCAAAGGAGAAAAAAAAGAAGCTATGTGTGTGTAATAAAAGCGGCTACACAAGCCGTAAACCTCCCCCTTTATCCATATATTAGGCAGGAGAGTGTTCCCCGAATAATATAAATACAAAGAAAGAATAGAAGCAAGGGAAAGGAAGAAAGAAAGGATAGAAATAACAACAAAAAGGAAAGATTCGCTGTGATCATGGTTTGAAAAGAAAGAAAAAAAGGGAAAAAAGAAAAAAAAAGAGTGCGTATAACAATAATGCTGAGAAACCGATAAAAGCTCGGTCTGTTGCCTCCCCTTTTCCTCCGTCGTACGATCAACTTTTCGTGCAAAAGGTAAAGTTAAGTAGTTTTTGATACAGTTGGAGAAAAGAAGAAAGAAAACACAAGGGAGCCATACATCGTGAGAAATAAACCTGCACAGTATAGGCATCCCCAACGAGGACATTAAAAGCAAAGGCAATCGAGGAAACGGGTATATAAAGCAAAATTGAAGTGAAATGAACACACGCCGTAGAACTCCATGAAAAAAGCACCCTTAGTTTTGAATACAAACAAAAAAGAAAAACGGATTTGTGCAAAGGAGAAAACCTGGGACATGAACCATTCGTAATATATGATATTTTGCAATTTTCATTTCTCATTGTTAGTGTATCCTATCTCACCACGGTTTTACCTGCCATTAGTTAAACGAATCAGAAGCAAAAGGGAGGTCGATCAATCTACCCGGCCTTGGGACTAGGGCTCGCTTTGCCGGCGTCGGCAAGTCGAGTGTTATAACGGGTAGTATTCGAACTCTCATTCTCAGGTGAAGGATGAGCTCTCGTTCCCATACGGGTAGGGAGGGTGGGGGCAACCGGAGTACGGGGAGATTGACGGGACGACCCAGGGTTAGATCGGCGAGAAACAGGACGTGATTGCTCCCCCTCCTCACCTCTGGCAGGGATAACGACTTGAATCGATGGCTCCGAAAGGTCAACAATAGCTTCACTCCCTTCATAAGCAGAGTCGGCAGCACCACTACCTGGAGTAATTTGGTCGTTGGCAGAGATAACATTTCCCGTATTCCCAACGCTAGTATCGATCGTAAGATCCATCATAGCAACATCGGTATGAGCAGGTTGGCGAAAAGCTGCTGGGGGCTCAACTTGAGGAATTTCAGCTGGTGGAGTAGGCTGAACTTCCGGTTGGGGCGCAGCCTGTGGCTCACCAACCTTCATAGTAGTAGTAGCGGCAGCAACCTTTGGAGTAGCTCTTGAGGTAGCCTTTGGAGTAGCCTTTTGCTTCTTCTGTTTGGTAGTGGGAGCGACAACAGCTTCCTCCTCAGCTTCATCGTCGGCCTCGCTCTCTTCCTCGACAATTCCAACCCTGTTGACAGCCTCTTCAACCATCATATCCAAATTATCGACATCAATCCTTTTCTTCCCCAAGTACTCCTTGAGGTGAGATGTTTGAATAGTCTTTCGGAGGGCAATATCCTCCGCTTGAAGTGGTGGAGTAAGCGGACCTGTCGACATCAGTGAACTCTCATCAGCGACGGCGGCAACGGCAGCGGCAGCGGCAGCGGCACCAGTCTTCTTCTTGGAGGCATTCTTAGCAAGGCCTTTTGCACCAGGGGCTTTCGCGGCGGAAATCTTTGTAGCGGAGTTTTTCGAAGCAGATGGTTTCGTATTTGGACCGGATTTAGTACTTCTTTGGGCAGCGGGAGCAGAAGCGCTGACGTTCTTAGAAGCTTTGTTGCTACGAGGAGGAGGAAGACTACCAGTGAACCCGGTAAGGTCAAAAGGACCGCCGCAAACCGCAGCAGCGTGATCATGCGTCTGGAAGTCACGTTGATGGGCAAGTCGGCAATGGTTAATGAACCCTTGCATGGATCCGAACTGGTCACGTTTGCAGTCAATGCAGGTGAGGCTATAAAAAAAAAGGGGGGAAAGGCACCGTTAGCAATTCCTGAAAATTCGAAAGGGTCGAGGGAGGACAAAGAGAAAAGAAAAAAAGAAGAAAAAAACATACCGAACAACAGTCCCATCGGGCTGACGATGAAGACAGATTGTAGATCGCTTCTGACCCTGCGCGGCAGCCGCAGCGGCGGCAATCTCCCTTTGTGGTCTCCCAGCTTGAGGGAGAAGTGGTTGAGGTGGTTCGCCTCGTCGTTGAGTAGTAAAGTTACGGCTTTGGTCCTTTGCGAGAACGTCGTGATATCTAGACCTCGCAGGAGGAACCCTCTCCTCCATCAACCAGTCCCTATAATCCCGAGAGTAAGGTCCATTCATAACTTCCGGAGCCGGCGCATAGCCCAATGTAATTCCAGATGGGTCATCGAAGCGTCCGTCCTTCTCCATAGCCTCTTCGATAGAGCATCGTCGGATTTGCTCGAGGCAAGCTTCGGCTCTTCCCAGTTCAGCTTCAATATCTTGCAACTCTCTGTGTTTCAGCAGGATCTCCAGCCCGAATTGTTCGTTAATAATGTCTCGGATCTTTTGGGTTCGGGCGGCTCGTTCCGCACTCGTCATGTCATCCTGAGCGTCCGAGACCTGGCGCATGCTGGGACGTTTTCCAGCGGTGGTTCCCGGGACTTGACGGGTAAATTGAGCGGTCTGTTGCTGTTGTAGTGGTTGAGGAGGAAGGCTGGG
Organism: Orbilia oligospora ATCC 24927; assembly: GCF_000225545.1. Classification (NCBI taxonomy): domain Eukaryota; kingdom Fungi; phylum Ascomycota; class Orbiliomycetes; order Orbiliales; family Orbiliaceae; genus Orbilia; species Orbilia oligospora. The sequence continues at coordinate 192,313 of NW_011645745.1, forward strand.
CGTCGTAGAGTGCCCCACGAGTTTTGGGACTTGGGAGCCCATGTTGGCTTGTTGTTGTGTAGGGACGGTTGACTCGGCATGATAGGGATTTGCAGGAAGTAGTTTCCCGGTAAGGACAGGAGAAAAGTTCGTAGCAAGTTTCAAGTGAGGGTGAGAGGCATGGTGAGCAGCAGGAGGAGGATGAGGTATTGGTTGTTGATTTTGAAGGAAAGGCGACGTCGGTTGGACAGAAGGATGAGTAGATTGTGATGGTTGTTCCAGTGCAGAAGCCGCAATACCCTTCAGCATTGTCGGAGAGAAAGCATTCGTAGGAGTACTATCCTGCATGATGGTATCAGTCGCACCAGGATGCCCGAGGGCACCGTCAGTTACAGGGGTAGGTGTAGATCCAGCAGACAAGGGAGTGGGTAAAGGCAGCTGCTGATGCTGATGCTGATGCTGATGCTGAGATGGGATCAGAAGCCCAGCCTGGTCCACTCCCGTGGGTGGTTGCTGTGTCATATTGTCGTCCCTGTTCGCCTATCTCAGCGCTGCAGCCCGAGTATCGATGATGCTGGAGAGAGAAGGTATAGAGTATCGACGTTCATTCGGTCATCCGGTCCGAGAGTAGAGTCGAAGCAATCCACAGTCCTTAACCCAGCGCGAAAACAAAGAATGATAGAGCGACAGTGCGCAGACCCGGGCGACGAGGAGTAGGATCGGTGGCGATGAAAGTGATGGAAATGTCACTTCGAGATTTGTGAAATCCAGTTGGGATGACTAATCCAGGGAAGGAAGGGGTGTCTCAGATTCGATAAGCCAGGATGGCCTAGCAAAGATGGAAAGGAGAGCCGAAAAGCTAAAAGTAGGTGAAAGAGGAGAATGCAAATGTATATACGAATGTATATGGTGGAGGGGAGGGTGGATGGGGAGGTGGTGAAGATGAAGGGAGTATAGCGACGATGAAGATAGTCAAGATAATGCACAATGTTTAAAGTATATTAGAAATGTCGGCTTTGAGACGGTTGTTGTGGTTGTGGTTGTGGTTGTTGTTTGTTGCAGCTGTTCTGTTCTGTTCGGACAAAAAAAAAGGATTCAACAAATTTTCGGATCCAACCTCCTCCACAACGCAAATATTAAAGAACAGGATCAAACACTCTCGATATACTTGCGGACCATCTGATCGAAGGGTGTATGGAGAATGCAATGTTGCCGATGTACATACATAGTACATACACATACAGGGTGGGCCTTCGGCACATGCTCCTATTAGGCATTCCTTCATGCACGGTGGGGCCCGCATAGCATACTTAATAACACTAGTATGTATCATGTCATGTCACTAGTCTACGACACTGACAATCATCGTTGAAAAAACAGGCCATCCGATTCGACATCCGAGCACCAAATGCAGGGCGATAGATTATCAACTTATTTACTTAATCTAAGTACCTAGGCATCTTATTAATTCATCGTTTTACTTTATCAATATCGTCGAGTGAGAACAAAAAAATGGAACATTGAACTATTTATACTACTACTTATATATATATACGAGATTATTACACTATACAAAAACTCACAATGCAGAACATTATACTAAATAAAAGCGCAAGATAAGAAAGAAGTACAAAACTAAAAGCAAATCTGAGGAGGAAGGGGGGGGTGGGAAAGTGTAAAAGAAAAAAAACCCCGGTTATAACCCCGCATCTATCTATAATTTGTGCATGTGATGCTGCAATTGCAAAAGAAAACAAAATAATAAGGGACTATACTACCTACACTTACAGACTCAATTCAAGAGGAAAGAGAAAGAGAAAGAGAAAGAGAAAAAGGAGTAGGAGTATCGTATGAATATGTAACTAAGTTTATATAATAAAATAATAATATATATGACAAAACGCCGGGAAGCGGTTTCTGCCTTTTCTTGCCGTTTCGATGACGAAAATAGGAAAATATCAAATACTAGCTACTTACGATTAACTGCTTCGTAGTAGCAGTTTCTTTCTCTCTTGCTTTCTCTTTCGCTGCTATCTATAATAGTCAGAGAGCTCTCTTGGCGACAAGACAACAAAGAACCCCAGATCAAAAGGATGAAGGATGTGTATAAAAAAAAGATATAAGTGATATTTTAAAAAGGACAGTACACACAACAGAGAGATATATGGCGAGGGAAAAAAAAAAGCTAGTATAGTCAAAGTAAAAGAGAGAAAAAAGAGAGGGAGAAAAGGGAAAAAAACGACGTTCGTGTCATCATGATACAGATCTGTTTATTTGGGTTTGTGAGGGACAGCTGGAGATGCTGCAGTTAGGATTCATCGAATCGATTATCCCAGTCGCTGAAAGGAGAAGGAGATTGAGGAAGGTGGAGACCAATTCGCAGCTGTGAGAGGGGAGGTCGTTAAAACGTATCAAAGCCAAGTAGACCGTTAGAGACAACTTTTTTGATGGTTCAACAGAGTCGAGGACATTTGTCATCTCTTCCAACCACCTTCTTCCCATTCAAAAAAATATATCTTTGAATGTAGAAGTTGGAAGTTGGAAGATGGAGGCGCCAAGTTATAAATAAAAAAAGCGAAAGGAAATATAAAAAGAAGACGGCAAAACCTCGACGAAAGGACAGTTGCGGTAAAGGGAATAAAAACGAACAGGAATTGAAAGCGAAGAGAGAAAAAGAGGAAAAGAGACAAAAAAAAGTTGTCGATTATTAAAATGCTATACGCTGAGATTAATGCTCATTGAACACCGCCTGGAAGTTAAAAAATGGTCACGAACACTAGAGGGAGGGGTGTGAAAAAAAAGAAAGGGAAAACAAAAAAAACGAGGCATCAATCTACACAGAAAATTACAGACGACCGCTTTATGCAGACCCAACGGGAGGAAATTAGAAACGCAGAAACGCAAAGCACGTAAAACGCCTCTGAGAAAGAAAAAAAGATTATTTTTTAACCGCAGCAAGACATCACCTTTGACCAGAATCCCTTCCTAGGCTCTGGTTGTCTGGGTGGTTGGGAAGTGTGCTGGGCAGGCGTCATCGTAGGCGGTGCCTGGGTTCTTGGCTGTTGGGTTAAGTTTGTCTGAGAAGGAGCGTGATATTGTGCTTGGGTGCTCGGGTTCGGTGTGACAGCGCCGGGGGACTGTAAACCGGCCATTCCTCCGCTGGGTCTCTTCAATGGTACTGCATTCTGTGGTGGAGCTCGTTCCCGTTCTCGCTCTCGTTTCTTGTTGTTCATTTGCATAGCTGGCGAGGGAGGCGGTGGAAGAGCGGCGTTCACCCGAGCAGCGAGCTGGTTGCTGTTCGCGGCCGGTCGAGGGTTGGGGTTGACGTGCCGGAGCTCTCCCTGCGTTGCAGAAACATGTTGGTTTGCGCTCTGATGGTGATGGTACCCATGCGACGAAGGATGCTTCTGAATGGCTTCCCACCCTTTACCATTGTTCAACTTCATCCAATCATACTCTCCATCCTCAACTTCACCGGTGTTCTTCAACGCCTTGGTGAACAAATCTCGAAGGTAGTCGTAGTCGGGGGTATCTTCGAACCCGAGGTTTCGGACGTAACTCAGGTATTGATTGACCTCATCTAGATTAATCAATTAGTTTCTTCTCCATAAAAAAAAATAAAATTTAAAAAAATAAAATGGTAAAAATTTCTGATTAATCGTTCCCAAAATGTTTTTTTTTTTTTTGACAATAACATACCTGGGAATCCGTCGCAAAGATCCTTAATAGCAGTGGTCTGCTTCTTCTCACCGATCTTCTCGTACTTCTGCTTGTTAGTAGCAGCCTTCAACCCTTGCCAGGGAAGGCCACCACGGAGGAAGTACATGAAAACGTGACCGAGAGCCTCCAAATCGTCTCGTCGGGACTGCTCACGACCCAAATGGGTATTGATGGACATGTAACGAGCGGTACCGGATAAGCTCTTTCGCTCTCTATAGGGAATGTGTTGCTTGGTCTTTGGGTCACGGTATTGCTTCGCCATACCGAAATCGACGACGTGGATGACATTGGCGGCTTTGGTTCCCGGTCGGCCGATCAGGAAATTGTCGGGTTTGATATCACGGTAGATGAGATTCTTCTCATGAATGGTTTGAACTCTGGAAAGCATCTGCTTGGCGACCATGACGACGGTTTTGATGGAGAACCTTCGGTTGCAGTGATCGAACAGATCTTCCAAACTGGGTCCTAGCAGGTCGATAACAAGGATATTGTGTAGACCCTCCTGACCGAAGTAATAGACGTTGGGAATGCCGGCTAAACAAGATTTATCAAGTTAGGGAGACGACACTTAAATTTCATGTGACCAAAAAAACAAAAATCGCAAACTTACGGCATCCAACGAGGATCTTGTAGGTACGGTACTCATCTCGTAGTTGTGGTGCATCGCTTTTTCGGGGCTCCTATAGTAAAGAAAAGAAATCGCACGTGTTAGGAGGTGTAATTGGACAAAAGCGAAAAAGTGGGAAGGAGGGAACAGAAAAAGGTTATGTCGGAGGAAGGAAATAAATAAATAATCCTGTTAAACAGCCTTGTGAAACCCCCGGAGAAGTCGAGTATGACGAGAGAGAGAAAGAAAAGAAAGAAAAACACTCCGTCGAAACGAGAATATCGGAAAAAAATCCGTCGGAAAATAGGGGAGGACCGAAAAACGAATGATTGAAAGGAAATAAACTACAAAGATGATAAAAGAGAAAAAAGAAGGGAGGATTGAATATACGAACAAATTTGATGGCAACCTGCTGGTTGTTCAGCAGGTTGGTACCTTCGAATATAACACCGAAGGAACCCTCTCCGATCTTCTTGCCGACGCGGTAGTGAACGCCGACGACGTTTGACGAAGTCGTCGACATTTTGACAGGTTTTATAAGTGGTAAGGGGAAGAGACTAGGCGGGTGTCGGAAGACGTATCGAGTCGCCTATTCTGGTACCAGACAAACTAGTGATAGTTATCGATGAATGGTAATAATAATAATAATTTTTGGTCCTCTCTTTTTCTTTCGAAGGGATTTAAAATAATAAATCGAAAAAAGAGATAGAGAAAAAGGATTAGGGCGACCAAAGGGAAAAAGGAAACACCGCCAGCCTGGTTGATTATATCGAGAGAGTCGAGAGAGAAAGAAACCCCAAGGATATAAGATGGAAATGGTCGGGAATTGGAGGAATGGTGATGGACTGGAAGGAAGAGAGAGAGAAGGCGCGTTTGATGATGATGGTGGATGATGATGGTGGTGGTGGATGGATGGATGGATGGATGGATAGGTGAAGCGATGTAAGAGGAAGAAGGAAAGAAAGAAGGGAGGAAGAGAGGAAGAAGAAGAGTAAGAGAGAGAGTAAGAGAGAAGGGAGAAGGAGGAATGAATGAATGGGAGTTGAGCGAGTTGCGGTTTGTGAAGTGATATAAGACAACACGGAGAACAACACCCCTTTAAGCCCAAAAGCCTTGATTGAGCACCACCAACCAAACTACCTAACTATCATTAACTATCATTAACTAAAATAATTTAGTTAGAATGGACGGTTGATGATAAATAATAATATGATTTATTTGTTGGTTTATAGATGTTGTAGGAGTGTTGATTAGAGAACCTCGAAGGATAAGTTCCAAAGGTATGTAGTCGAGGGAGAGGGAGAAAGGGAGAAAGGGGAGAAGTGAAGGAAAGAAGAAAGTCGAGTAAAGTAAAGTACAGGAAGTGAGAGTGGAAGAGAGAGAGAGGAAGAGAGAGGAAGGAGCCCAGTTGGTTGTGCCAGCCTGCCTGGCTTTGGGCTTAGTCTTGGCTGTGTCTGTCTGTCAGTTCGTTAGTTAACCGGCCGGGGTGTCAGGAGTCAAGTCAAGTCAGGTCAGGCCAGGTCAGGTCAGGTCAGGATAAGTTCTTCATTATCACAACCACACAAACTATTAAAACTATCCGCAATCGATCACAATTATAATTACTTACTTATCGATCTATACGAATGAATGAATGATAGTTGATGAATATGTGAATAATCCAAACGGTTCAGGGGGGGAATTCGAAGGGTCCGTCGAAGAATGGTTCCTTCGGCGAAAGGATTATATGATTGATGTATTCTAATAAACCCGTCCCTTGCGAACGGATCGATTATTGCCTATAATCCAACCAATAGGATCACATCTCTGCTCAAATTCGATATTCACAATTATAATCAAATCTTACAATTTAAATATCATATTCATATTCATATTCATATTCATATTCATATTCATGTTTGTATGTAAGTGTGTTTGTATAAATGGTGGATTACTGTATAAAAAGATTATCATCAACATTTGCATCGAGGCTTCTTCAATCAAACAGATTCTCAAAAGTTGATATCAAATCATCCGCCGTATTCTTATTTTATCATAAAATAGAATAAATAAAATAAAATAAAATAAAAATAAAAATAAATAACATTCCCCGCACACCCGAACAAGCCGATATCTGCCTATTCTATTCTATTCTGTTTTATTCTCCACAACCGACCCCGAAATCACCAGATCCAACATCATCACGATCACCATCCGACCTCACTTCTAGGCCACCTCCCACACAGACAGACAGACAGACATCTACCACCATAAACCAGGGATAATCTCTTCAATCCCCGCATGCAAGGCTAGCACAAGCCACTCCGAATTCTACAGTCAAATAAATAAAAAAAATAAGGTAGTCTCGGCCGGATCGAACGAATTACGAATTTTCCACCACGAACGAAAAAAAGAAAAGTCATACCAAGGGTATCCCTTAACCCTTCGCCCCTCGCCCCTTGCCCCCCTTCCCCATCCTTCCGGTGGGTCCTCCAACCTTACTTACTTGCTGTATGCAAGTATGTATGTACTCTGTATGTACGGTGAGTAGCTTAAACCCCACAAGCCGCATGCACAGCCAAAAGGCAGCTTCCCTTATAATTCTGAATTACAGTTTTTGCGTTTTAAGGCAGCAAACCATCATCATCATCACCATTATAATCATCTCACATGTCTTTTTTTTTTGTTTTATCAATACTTCCTTTCCTCCAGTACATCTACCATCCCATTATTATTATTCGTCCGTTCGAAGTGTACATAGTAAACTCCAATCGACCGGCGAAACGGAATAAACCCTTACTATGTATAACTGGAAGTACATCTGCAAGTACCAGAAGAAAAAGGCGCAGAACCCAAACACGCAGCTGCAACAATCAAGATTTCCAAGGCAGCCAACCGCTCAGAGGAGGCGATTCCCACTTGCACTAGCGCTCATCCGCTTCTTCCAATTCTCCTTTAAACGGAAAGAAGACATTCAAATATTTTTTTCTATTTTCTATTTTCCATATTTGCCTTCCTCGAAAACCCTCATCCTTTTTGGATGATGATTACTTACCCGGTAGGCTACCCGGTGATCGCCGGGTCTTGTCTTCAAGAAAAAGCTTTTTTTTCTTTCTTCCAAATACTCATCAATCACAAGATAAATCCAAGACCGCCCCGTCTACCTAACCGATGGGCATCGTTACATATCCTGCAACCCACAAATATTAATAAACCATGTAACCAACTAAACCAGACTAAACTAACCTTACCGCTTCGAAGGTATCTAAAACTAAAACATCAAGAAAGATTTATACTACTGCGGCAAGAACGTTTAAAACCTCAAACTAAACCAACAAAAAAAAAAGACTAGCCCTCCATCCGGCTGGTCTGTATCACAAGACGCAAGGGGAAACATACATACACACATACACATAATAATCGCCCAGTCTCGTCTCTCGTCTCTTCTCTCTCGGTTTCTCCACAATTTTCAAGGGGTAACCTGATACGAAAAACATCCAAACGAAACAAGAAGATACCCGCTCGCATCTATCTACATATCAATATCAATTATCATATCATACTTCTCATGCATATGTAAGTGCTAATATCTTCAAAATTCTGGTTCCTGACACACGCACAATCCACAATCCACAAAACATCCAAAACCAGCCGTAATAATAAAAAAAGTAACCGTTATATTTCCGTTTTCTTTCATCTCGGACACAAAAAAAATAAACCGAATAGGAAAAATACCAAGGAAAGAATTCTCGGGGGAAAAAAAAAGAATTTAAGATTAACCTACGAAAAATTAAGGTATGGCGAAAAGTATTAAACATCCCGTAGAAACAAGGTTACCAGAATATCAAAAAATATCAAAAAAGAAATAAATCATCATCTAGTACTCTATCTATCTCCCATCGTCGTGAAGAGAATTACAATAATAATAAATAAATAACATATGTAGAATGAAGTATCTAAATATCCTCCCTCCCAAAAGTATCAAATACCGCCAATAAAAAATAAAAAAACCTCAAAACCTCAAAAAAACCAAAACCCGTCAAAACACCCATCACAAAACCCGATTGGTCCCCCCTTTTAACCCTCCCCAAACAAGAAACAATCCCCCCCAAAAAAAAAGAAAAGATTCGATTCAGGCACAAAACCTACAAACAAGAACACTCGACACCATGGTAAATCCATCCCGTCGTTCCTAAGGCTTAAGGCTAAAAAAACCCACCGCCACAAAAAGAGGACCCGCAATAATTTCATCTAATATGACCCCCACTCACTCACTCACACTCAGCTCAATCAGTCAATCACTCACTTCTCTCTTAATTAATATAAATGAATGCGCTGGTCTTCTATCCACATCCTACCCGTGTGTGTGGAATATTTTCAATCACCAAGTAAAAACCTTCCACGCGATCGCGGCCGTTGCCAATTATCCCAAAATTCCACTGATCATCTAAAACTCCCTCACCTCACCTCACGCATCTACAGCCACAGCCACAACCACTAACATCACCAAACCGAGGATACCATCTATTCAATTGTAAACCACAGCTAGAAGTATGGTATATGATTTAGTATAGTATAATATAATATAACATAATATAATACATTACAATGCAATTAGTTGTTGTTTCTTTTCAATCACAACGATGAAGACAAAAAGAAAGAAAGAAAGAGAAACGCCCATCTGTAGAATGAACACACAGCTCTTGTATCCATGCATAACGTCAAAAAAGTAATACCTAGCACGCAAAATAAAAATAACAATAAAAAAAAAACACTTCAAAAAAAAAAGATATACCCATATGCGTCGGGATTCGAGAGGGGGGGGAACACTCATAATCTAGCTCATATCCATAGCGTCCAAAATCTCCTGTTCTTCATAACTAGCCTCCCTACTTCCTTCCTCCCCCTCATCCTCCCCCTCATCCTCCACTTCCTCCTCTTCCTCCTCCTCATCATCGCCATTCTCCATTATAGTCTCATCCGCCTCCTCAGCCGCCATCTTCATAGCAGTCTCGCACATCCATGGGAACCAAAACTCAAGGTTGTTATCAATCAACCTCTGAACCTCCCGTTCTTCAATCTTAATTTCTTCATATAAGTTCTGCAGCCAAGGTTGCTGACTCCCCGGGAACCGAGAAGCAAGGAAGTTGATATCGCGGGTGAACCCACTTTGACTGGGGGCAAGTGGGGTAGAAGCTTTGTGTTCATCAAAGAGACCTAGTTTTTTATAGTTAGCATCACGATGATAGTATATGTAAATAACAATATAAAATTCCACGTACCTTCTTTATACCCATAGATCAAAACATCGAATACATTCGTATTCATAATCCTCGTCTCGATCTGTGTCGTATTCTGTCGTGATGGATCCAGAATATCCAGCCAACTACCACGTTCAAAATCAGCCAAGTCCTAAACCCCACAAGAAGGGGAGAAAGTGGTTACTTACTCTTCACTCATATACATCCTTCTCCAAATCGTCCTCCTCGCCTCCTCCTTCCTCATATCAGGAATCTCTGCTGCCCCAAGAACCATCATGGCCGTCTGAAATCGCCCTGCCCACTTCTCCCCCTCTTCCTCATCGGCATCCTCATCCTCTTCGTACATTAACGTTAAAAAGTCGACGAGTTCCTCGGCATCCATGCTCTGCCCGGTCACCGCCTTTGCAACACCCCTCTTAAAGATATCGCGCAGGCTCCGATAAGGCTCCAAACGGCCGCCAAACGCTCCAAACGCCAACTCCGTTCCAGCCTGTACGTCAATGGCCCCTCGTGCCTCAATGCTAACGTGCGCCTGGACCGATTTCTGTAGTTCCACCATCTTTAATCGTCTGTCGAATGCATCGGAAACAGCCTCCCCGGCCGGCTGCGAAGCCATCAAAGCCAGCTTTCCAATACTCAACTCGACCGCTTGACTCCACAAACACGTCTCACTATCCGCTGTTTGGATCAAAGTCTCCCCGGCTTCCTTATACCTCCCATCCCTAACCTCATTGATCCACCTAACCCTAGAATACCGCCCTTCACTCTGCAAGAACCCGTCCAAATACTTCTTATACCCGGGGAACTGCACCAACAGATCCCTCAGACTCCCCGTCTCGACCTGGTACTCATAAAGCACGTACGCAAACTCTTGCCCGAACTTCTCGAAATACCCCTCCAACCGGGTCACGATAGCATCTCGCTGACTCGTATAATCCTGCTTCTCCAAATCTCCAACCTCCTGTCCGCGCTTATCCAGCCAACCATTAATCTTAGCCAGCTCTTCGAACGCAAGCTCCACGAGTGTACCGTAATCTCGATACCTCTCCGCAATATCCACCGCCTGCTCGGCGCGATCATGAAAAGCGAGTGCTCGAATCCACTGATTCCGTCCCTTCAGGTACAGATCTTTAATCTGCTGGCCTTCAGCGATATACTTTGGCGCACCCTGAACCTCACACCACGCCGCTCTCTCCACGAAATTTCGACAGGCGACTTCAACCATGTCGACCATCTGATCCAAAATTGCTCCGAAATACTCCTCAGCAGGACCCTCCTTCTTTATCCCCATGATTTTGGTGTTAACCTCAATATCCCTATTTAACGCCGTCAAAATCTCCGGTCCGGAAGTCCAAGGCGGCGATTCCAGTCCCCTAAAATTGGCGATTCCATTTTCTCCCAAATCCCCATCAACACTATACAATCTAGCATGCTGCACCCTGAATGCATGCGCAGTAGCCAAAATCGTAAGCGTGATTTCGTTCGACTCGTGGATCTTCTTTATCGCCGCCAACGTATTCCCACCAGTGGTTTTAACCGCCTCTCTCAGCAAAGGAATGAGTTCGTAAATCCTCGGCAAATGCTTCGCAAACCATTCAACCATCGGGTTCACCGCTCCGATCTGAACATCATGCTTGACAAAGAACGCTGAAACAATCTCCAGGAGCAGCCCTTCGCTCAGATCCTTGCCTGCGCTCTGCTTCTGTGCAAATGCGCGGTAGACGGCACGTGCTGCTTCCATCTTTTCAGCATCCCAGAGAAGCTTCCAGCGGACTTCGCGAGCGATTTGACGGTGAACAGTACGGAGGTATTCGGCCAGAGCTAGGAGCTTTTGAGCGCGGGACTCGAGGTAGATGTCGATTGAAGGGCCCAAGGTGGCGAGGTATTGGCCGTGGGAGCACATTAGATCCATGCTGAGGTTTCTGGCTGCTTGTTGGACTTCAAGGGTTGGGTAGGTGATCTCGCGGCGGCCGTTGAAGTTTAGATGGTTCTGTAAAAGTTAGCTTGCTCCAATGTAATCTAGAAGTATACAAGTCCCTACCTTCTCATTAGTTCCAAAGAATACCGCCAGCTCCATCTTCGATTTAACAGGGATAGGTCGTGGCGACGGAAGCGGCCTGAGATCCGCAGTTTCTGCATCAAAGACCGTCAACTTGAGAACACCGGCGCCCTTGGTTATAATAACCACTCCCGGGGAGTAATATTTCCTTCTCAAATCCCCACTAGAATCCAATCTGAAGCTCTTCGCAGGGTTAAACGAAATTCCTTCCTGCGTAAGTTCCTCCACACCGCTTCCAATAATCTCCACCCGACTCTGCGCCTTAAAATCGATAACTTCTTCGAACCCAGTGGTTGAGTCGTACGCAACATCCGGGATGGTATCGGCAAAAGTAAGGTCGTACATATCTTCCGGAACGATCGAGGCGAGTACCACGGCTCTCGAAAAGACAACGAAGGCCGTACGGTAAGGATTCGGGAGATACAATCGTGGTTTGGCAGTATCAGCTGCAGTCCTAAGCGACTGGTGGAAGCAGGAGAGGTAGTGCGTTTTCTTGATGGCAAACTGCGAACCCCGATAAAGGGTCACAAGTATGAGTGTGTAATGGGTGATATTCTCGCCGGAGTCAGTGCGTCCATCCCAAGATGTGAGAATCAAGATGTTGGCACCTTCAGCTGTACTCTGCCCACCCGCAATATCCTGGATTGTGAATGATTCACGGTCGAGCGACTGCATGTTTGGTGGTCCAACCGATAGAACACGGGATAGCATTTGTTCTCGCATATCGACATCCGAGAGAACAACTGCTGCGCCGTTACGGCTGACCTCCCAGCGGGTGATATGCCCATGCGACGTAGCAACCAAAAGTTCTCTTTCAGCCCGGCCGATGATCCTCCCGGGTCTGACAGCAACAATCTCCTTCTTAACATTCCCAGACTTAAAGGCATTTGCAATACCACCCAAGAGTCCACCAACAACGCTGGAACTAACGTTTTTAAGTGTCGTAAGTTGTACTACGGGCTTTCCTACACCGTCCCGCAACGATAGGTGAATAGCTCGGTTCTGATTCGTGCAGATGATAAACCCCGCTGGTTCGATGTTGGCGATCATATGAGCCTGTTCTCCCGAAGATAACGGCAGAACACCCTCGACGCCACGTCTACGTTGTAGAAGCCCCTCGGTCATAGCACTGCTAACCGAATCCCAGTATGCAATCCTGCCCGTAACAGGCATAACCACAACAAGACCTGCCTCATCGCTGCTACCTGTGGGGCTAACCAGGGATCCGAGGGGTTGCGGGGAGTTGCGACCACCTTGGTGATGATGGGTTTCGTCGGATGGGAGGGGGAAGTGGTTTGGTTTCGGAAGGAGTTGAACATCGTCGTAGCGCCAGACGTCGACTCCGTGATCTTTGATAAGTAGGGCGTTACCAGAAGATTGGTCGGTGATTGCGGACATGCGTCTTGCGTAGTTGTCTATTTTGGTTTTTAGATATCTTCAGTATTCAGTTCCTTTTTAATTATTACGGTGTGCTATATATAGCAAATGGTGAATGACCTCCTGAATCCCTCAATTCCATCGGTAAACCTGTGAGCTGAGCTACACAATATTTTGTCGTCTTGGCCTAGATATCCCATTAGCATCCTTTTCCCATTCTCAAAAAAAAAAAACTGTCCTGATAAAGGTATGCATACCCATTCCACCAAAGACCCCTTTTTCTTATCCTGCAGAGATCTAATAGAGCTCACATCCATAGTCGCAGCCGCGACAGCAGCCATAGCCTCAGGCGACGCATTGAGCTCCCGTTGCGCAGAGACCGACCGCTGTCTAACCTTCTTCGTCGGATGGAGAGAATTGGACGCGCTGAGTAGTGAATTCTGACTCGACGGGACAGGTCTTGGACGACGGCGTGATTGTGTGCTAAAACTGGTGTTGACGCTGCTCTGTGTCGACGGTTGGTCGAGCATGGACGCGTTCGATTGTTGCGATGTGTACAGGGGGTCGGCCATTGTGGATATTATTTTTTTCGAGGAGAGAGGGAGAGAGGAGAGGGGTAGAGGAGGGGTGAAAGGGGTTTGACAGGCTTTGCGCAAGGAGGGAGTGGTTCGAGAAGCCGTCGGTCGAGAGAGGTTGGTGATGGTGGTGGTGGATTGTATCAGGATGTTGAGGTTTGAGGTTGGACTTCGCGAATGTTGACGAAATTGCGAGGTTGTCTTGTTTTCGGCCGTGAAGATTTGGTAGCTGCGTTGTTGTCGACAGGCTGACTAAAAACCCAAACACCAGAATTTTATAAAATTTGTATATTATTACTTATGTATCCTTCGGGTCGATATTTTCTCAAGGAGATTCTAGATATATGTAAACAAGAATATATTATTTATGAAGTGGTATAGCATAAAGTGGGTAATTAATTAATTTCATTTATTTTTTTGTAAGAGTCGATTCTCGAGCTGTCGAGCTTCACAATCTGATATAATATAATATGATACGATACGAATCGACAGGACAGGATATGATATCTAATCGAATACCCAAAAGAAACCATCTAGTTTTAAAAAACCCCACAGTCGAGAGAGAGTAAGTACGGAGCCCTTCTAATTATCAAGGGTAGCAAGAGCCATCAGCTATTTAAACGCCATATTCCATGCAATCCTTCCCAAAAACCCGAATCAAAACGGCATTCATCAGTTTTACAACTGGTCGTCTCCAACAGGTATACGGACCTGCTCGCCCGGCTTGAACGCTGGCAGTCCAATATACGGACATCCGTCGCATCTGAGAGAGAACACCAGTGAAGTTAGCATCTTATACTTTTTTTGATAAAAAAAAGGCTTTGTAATATGAGTGGACAAACCTGAAAGCATCTCCGAGGTAACAATTCCCACAGCTGCTGGCTTTCCCTTCGACTGTAAAGTCGATTTCTGCCAAATCGTCTAGGTCTAGCTTGACAGCCTTTGGTGGCGGTGGTGGCGGTGCTTTGACAATGGCAGCAAGTGCTTTATCAGCTGCATCTCTCTTTACTTTATCTTCTGCCTCGATCTTTTCCTTCAATCCGCATGTGCAGTCTTTGCATGCTCTCCGACGTTTTCCAGGCTTCGGACGGCATTCCGGGGCTGTTATTACCGTTTAGCTTTCTGCACCATACGTTTATTCTAGATGTAGAATAAATGTGAAAATAGAGTGAAGACATACGTTGTTGAACCGGCATAGCAAGATCAGAGTCATCCAGCAGTTCATTCTCATCAATCAAATCATCATCGTCATCTTCTTCCCCAAAGTCGGCATCCAGATCATCTCCTAAATCCACAAATCCAACTTTATATTCCTTCTTCTCTACCTTAACCCCATTCAATGGGACAGCAGCAGTAGCAGCAGCAGCGGTAGTAGAAGAGGCACCATTTAAAGGAACAGCAGCAGTTCCATTCGAAGTCGTAGTTGTCTCCTTCTTCCTTCCAAACCTCAACGGGACAGCAGCACTCTTGGAATAATCCGGCTTCGAAAACGATAAGACCCCATCTTTATCATCAACCACCAACCCAGCAAGCACAACCTGTAGTCGATCAATACCCTTCAAAGCTTCCTTGCTCTCAGATGTCCATCTAGAACCAGGTGTCATAGACGACACCACCTTTTGTAAAACGGTGGTATCGATATTATAGGAAGAAGAAGCAGGATCGGAGAGGAGGATTACGGTAGCATAAGCCTCGGCGGGAAGATTGACGAGACCGAGTGCGATACGATCGAGCATTTGAACATCGGTGGATGTGCGAGGGTGGGTTGCCAGGGCGGCCTGGAGGATCTCTGGTTTGGCGGCGACAGCGGGGGGACATAGTAGGAGGGTTTTGGGACCCTTGTTGGGAAGTGGGACCGGATCGAAATCCGAGGAGAAATCTATTGCAGGCATGTTTTTTTTTCGTCCTGTCCAGTCTTATAGTTTTCCAGGCAACTTTCGGAAGGGAGGGTGTGATTGTAGATGTTTGATATTGCTTTGGTTGATGATTAGAATTCGAATGTGAGTCAAAAACACTTAACCAGAGCAGAGCAGGCAAGAAAAGGATGTTTAAACTCGGAACAGGACGATAATTTATGAAAAAAAAGAGTTGAATAGAAAAGAAAAGAAAAAAATTTAGAAAAAAAAGAGAGAGAAGGAATCAGACTACTATGCTTCCTATCAGGCTACGAGAGATGGAGCTAGATCCGCGGAAACATACAAGAGACAAGAAGGCAGTAGCAGAAGATAGCAGGCAGGCCATGACCGGGATGTTACAAGGTGAATTAGTAATGTGGTCCGGCTAGTGGTCAGTGATAGCTTGCCGATATCGCCTCCCACGTCCTCCGTATATTCTAGGTACGTATGCTCATGCTCCTCGAACTCCGCCGAGGGGAATTAGACTTCCGGTGATGGTATCTAATTTATTGTATTACTACGACGACACGGATATTTAGATAAGTTGTTAGTAATTGATACCCTTCGGAGCTTCGGAGGCCACCGTCCTTTTACTTACTACCTTGCTTACTTACATAACATCTGCATGCGACCAAGCAAGTAAGTGCAAGTGCAAGTGCAAGTGGAAATGCGGGGTGGGGATACAATCACACCATGCGATGGGCTTTTACCTAGTAGCAAGTGCCTCGTCCCTAGCCACTTAGGAAGCTAACTCCCTATGGATTATAAGGACACAAAAGAAAACTAACTGCTTCAGGGACCCCGGATCGAGGATGATGTCTTTTTGCTGTATCAAAAGTCCGGGGTAGCGACCAAGAGAAGGAACCGGCAATTCTGATCAAACGGGGCAATAAAACGATAACGAATGCTGCAATTCAGCTCGAGACGATGTGATAATGATTGAGTACCGACTTGCCCCTTCTCCGATGTACTTTACGCAAGTCAGTACTAATATAAGTACAAGTACTTACGTACCTAGGTACTAAGCAAATATTAGCCTGATCACGTTGGAAGGAAGGAAGGAAGTTAGTTAGTTAGAGGATACATAAGTTGGAGGTTGGAGAGGCCCAGAACAGACCGACTTGAAAAGTATCGTCATTACTTAAGAAGTATAGTAGTAAGTACCAAAGTAGGCTATAGCTGCCCGGCCATTTTGAATTTAAATATAAAAGGGGAGGTCGCATCCTTTTTGAATCCGTTTGATTCCTGATCTCTTCAATCTCTCCATCTTATACTACTTGTTCATATTATTATTATATCTTGGATTGAAACCCCGCAGATATCAATATCATCATATCGTATCGTATCGTATCGTATCATATCATTTGACTTCATTCACACTGCCGTTGAACAGAACGGAACGGAACAGAACAGAACAGAACAGAACGGAACGGAACAGAACAGAACAGAACAGAACAGGACGGAGATATATACTCGTTTTATATATACATACCACCGCCTCGCAAGATCTGATAGAATACACACATACACACACTCTCTCTGATAGAATACCATTCATACCATTAATACCATAATCATTTGAAAAAGAAGAAGAAGAAGAAGAAGAAGAAGAGAAGAGAGTAAGTGCAGTCCGTTGTTCTCCGCGTTCTAGCCGAGTCCCGTCGAGTCGTGTGTCCCTTCCTCTTCCTCTTCCTTTCTCCCTTGCCTTTCCCCACACCCAATCCGGCCATCGAGTCTCATGACCACTTTCCTTTGAGACTTTTCAGCTTTACTTCCGGCATCATTCACATTTCATGACTCAAATTCCCCCTCTCTTCTGGTATTCTAGTATTACAATACATACTAGAATACCGTTTTGTTTTTCTCCGGTGTCTGTGAGAAATGCGGAGTAGCCACCATGCAATGCATTTGTGTTCGCATTCATGATTGCAATTGCAATTGACTACCCCTGCACAGCATCCCATCCCATTCCATGCCCGGCCAGGACAGGACAGGACAGATGCACAAGCGAGCCAATGCACAATCCAGAACGGATAAGGCATCACTCCACCATCAGACGTCACCTTTTCTTTCCCTTGGACTCCGCGGTGCCTGTGTCTCTGGCAAAAAAACAGAGGTCTTCCGGCTTTTCCCCGACCCAGCTGTACCAGTCCAGATATAGAATCATCAGATATATCCAGATCTGGTAAAAATCCCATACTTAACTTAAATTATTCATCGGAGTCCTTTCCCCCGTGGCCTGACCGAAAAACCCATTTGCGTCAGTTTCTTAGCTTAGCTACCGGGAATACCCTTCTTTGATACCAATTGGAGGGAAACTGACGTTATGATGTTGGGATTTCTTTCTTTTATCAACCCCGTGATGAAGCTCAGTGTGAGCCATAGTTGCTTAATTTACGCTTTTTGCTTCAATATATAAACCTTCACCGATCCTCCTCTTCCCTCCTCTTCTCCTCACCATCATATCACTACACCTACAATTGATTACATTCACCGAAACCCTCGAAAGACATTCAATTGATCTTTATCCTTCTACTCAATTGTTCCCTTCTCACAAAGTAGAACTTCTTCTAACACTTATCTCCGCTTCTCTCCAAACAAAAAGAAAGAAATAAACTTCTACATACATACAAGTACAGTATCCTTACTACAAATACTCACACGACACCTCAACAACACCCTTCAAAATGACCCGCACAACCAAAGCCAACGACATCCCCCACAACAACCCAGAAGTCGCCAGTCTTATGACCGAGGCTCATTACCCCAAATTCTTTGCCAAATCCGGCTTTGTCGACACTGCCCCCTCAAAGACAAAGAAAGACGGCGGTGGCAAAGGCAATTGGTATGTTTTGTATTCCCTGTCCCCCCAACAACAACACAAATCCCCCCTCCCTCCATCCCGGTTGTGTATGTCGAAATGGCATGCCTGCCAACCTAGCTACTTAGCACGTACTAAGTCCTCGGTTGGCGTGTTGTTGCAGGCGTGGCGTGGTGGGCAACTTTTTTAGCTAACAATGTCTGGTTAC
Source organism: Orbilia oligospora ATCC 24927 (assembly GCF_000225545.1). Taxonomy (NCBI): domain Eukaryota; kingdom Fungi; phylum Ascomycota; class Orbiliomycetes; order Orbiliales; family Orbiliaceae; genus Orbilia; species Orbilia oligospora. Next base: position 210,794 of record NW_011645745.1, read on the forward strand.
ACTCGCAGGGGCCACCCAGGTGACGAACTCGAAGACTTGGACGAGTTCAACATGACCCGTCCACGTCGCTACTCGAACACCAGTCCGACTAACACCCATTTCGGATTGAAATCAAAATTCGAGGCCCACGATGAGGATCCTCTCTTTGATGAGGAACGTCACGGACCTGTTCCCGAAGAACACGTTACCACTACGACTGCCGCCGTCGTCAATGGCAATGGTGCTTCTGCTGAAGAGTCTTCTACTGCCGCTCCTGAGGCTTTGAAGGCTTAGATTTTTATTATCGGTTACTGATGTGTTTATTCCAGTAATCTTGAATATGTTTTGATTCTTTCCTTCTTTCTTTTTTTTGGACTATGGGAATATTTTTTGAAATTGAACGGGATGGGATGGTATGCTATGGATGGACGGCGTGAATCTTCTTTTCTTTCCTTCTTGTATTCAATACACCTTTTTTTTCAATCTTTTTTTTGGGGGTGTTAAGTACAGGGACTTTTTCTTTTTCTTTCTTTCTTCAGAGATCATTTTCAGTTAACCCAAGAGAAAGACACTTTCATTTGGGATTCTGGAATGCAAGGAAGGATACAACCAAACAACAACAGACGGGAGTTTTTCTTTCACGAGGTTTTTCTCCTCAGAGGGAGGAGAAACTTCGTATTGAATTTTCCCGAGTTTTGAAAGAAAAATAAAATAAAATAAAATAAAAATTACAGAGGTTTTAATAAAAAAAGTCTCTGTCCCTGAATCAATCAAAATCATTTAACTCCTCTTTTTCTCAATTCGTAAGCTTGAAGCCGTAGACATAGATATACCATAAATAGTAGATAAGTACTACATATACCGAAAGTCAGGGAGTAGATATGGGGGGTATATATAAGTAAGTAATTGCATTGAAACCATACACGATAAAAAAACAAATAAAAACTAGCTAGCTCTTGCTCTGCGCAAAAATAGACGTCCAATATGTGTACATGTAAAATAAACCAAAAAAAAAGAGAAGGGTTCCTGGTAAATAAAGACAGGAAACCGTTACAATTCCGTTTCCGTTTCCGTTTCCTTAATCCTGCCCCGGTGAGATTCCAATCCCAATTCCAATTCCAAGGTATGATGATGATGATAAAGATGATAATGATGATGTCCAAGCATATTCGCCGTTTTTCTCTCTCTCTCTTTTCGTATGATATCTTAAATATATTTGGTGACAAAGTAGATTCGACTTTTGGTATCGTAGTCGTATTCCCATTCGAGGTCGTAAGGACTATAACCTCCCAAATTTCATCCTCCACCCCCTTCCCACCCCCTCACCACCAAAATCGCCCAATCTTCACGAAAGTAAAAATAGAATTAAAAACTAAATCTAGTGCTCCACCATCCTCAAAATGAAATTCACAACCACAGCAGCCAACAACGTAACCGCCAAAACCGTCGGTCCGAAACGATCATCGAAACTTCCACTCCCTCTTTTCCTAATCGCGGCAGCACGCCAATGGAATGTGAATAGAGCATACACCATGGTACCCATTGCGATGAAGGTGAATAGACCGGCGGAGATACGACCGACTTTGTCGCCGAAGTTGAGGAGACCGACGGCTAGACCGCCGAGGATTACTGTGAAGTTTAGCCATGAGAGGAATGTTCCTGTTTTTTAAAAATTAGTTAGTTAGTTGGTTATTTTGGTGTGACGGTGGTATTGTATTGATTGGGGTTATATGGGGAGCGTACGTTCGTTGGCGAAGTAGACCTATGGTTTTTTGAGTAGATGTTAGAGTTATGTGATATCATGGAGATTTGTAGAGAAGGGAAATGGAAAGGGAAATACCTTTGGTTCGACTCTAACCGGTAGAGCAATTCTCTTGCCTATACTCCGTATAATACCCATCGTTAGTATAAAATTTTTTTAAAACCGGCGGTTCTTCTCTTTCTCTGCGCCGAAGCTGCCGAAACAGAACGATTTCCGCCATGACGCAACAAAACAAACAGAGGATAAGGAATCGTACGTACCTGGGGCGGTTTGTAGGAGTGGTTGAGTCGACATGGTTTAACTTCTTTTTTTTGAAAAAAAAAGTTGATTACTATTTTATTATGTTATTCGGTGGGATTGAAGTGTGAGTTATTCGTTGGATATATGGAAAAGAAAGAGAGGATTGGAGGTGAAGTTGAAGGTTGAAGTTGTGTAAGTGAATGGGAAGTGAGTTTCACCAAGTGGCTGGGAGGGAGGAGTATTAATATGATTGGATTGGATTGGATTGGAACACCCCAAACGCGGCCCGTTTTCTCTGCAGAGGATTTTTCTCTGTTCGTTTTAGTAAGTTCTTAGTTAACTAAGTCTAACTAGTTCTTTTAAACCGGCGGTCAGGAACGACCGAACAACTTCCAATCGAAAAACTCAAATCTCGAATTCAGCAGGGGAAAGGAATGAATTTTTTTCTTATGACGGACGGGAACGGGGTTTTGGGAGAAAAATCGAACAAGGCAACTCCAAGAATTCATGTAATTTATCAAAAAAGGTACCTGACTTACTGCCTGGATCAGAATTTTTCAATAACAATAACAAAATTAAAAAAAAGTATTGAAGCTCAAAGAAAATATTTTCTTTGGAAGCAAAAAAAAAAATTGGAGAGCACAGCCATAATACTAATATTAAATCTTTTCCCGCTGGTTCGCCAGAGATTTCTCTTTTTTTTGGTCACGGGAGAATTCAATGAAGGCCGGCAGAACCAGCCAGCCCTTGCACGTGGAGTGTGGATTGGTGTTACTACAAAACATCCCGGTTGGTGGTTTATGTAAGTCACATTTATTTGGGGGTTACACTCTGTTCATGGCCATGTGGGCGGGTAAGTCTGGATTAAATATATTACTTAAGCTGTTGGTTTATTAGATTCGATAAAATATCGATCTAGATCTATATAAATATAAATATCGGAGTACTTGGTTTTGTACTTAGTACTTATACATGTCAGTAAGATTCATTGAGTATGACGGGAAGTATTTATTTATATCGGTCTCTGTGCATTATCTTCGTCGTTTTACTCGTTTTTTTTGCAAGAAAATAGCAAGATATGAACAAAATATTGCATGAAGATTGTTCTCCGATATAGGTATCAGATATTGCTTGATTCATTCTGGCACATCCTGTCTGTATATACTTATCACACCAGCAGGATTAGAAGTTTGGCCCATCGATATTTTACTCGATGGGCTTGACGACCGAGTATGGGAAAGACTCCTATATGTATGCAGGGGATATCCCCTTGGCTTTATAGGTGATATACTGTGCTGGAATAAGTTCGATCCCATATGGAGCTAGTCATTCGTCAAATTTAGAAATTTTGTATTAGAGTCGGACGGAATCAAGAGGTTGTTGTTGAATATATATAGCAGATATATATAGCAGTGCGAGCAGTCTCGGCAGTAAACAACTTGTGCTCAGCAGTGCGAGATACCTTGTCAATTTTTCGCATGCTAAGCTTAGTCGCATTGGGGGTTCCCTTTAGCTTTCGTCATTTTAATCCAGCGGGTACCTCCGCATTTCCAATCGTATCGTATCGTATCGTGTCGACCGACAGTCAGGATATCAAGCCCCAAAAACTTGGCTTTCGCCTATTACCTACTCCACACGATGCATATGGGATGGATGCCGGATGGGATGGCGTGGCAGGTGGTTTACATAAATGGGATTATACATACCCTTGCATTCCCTTGTCGATAAGAAGATTTTCGCCGGGGTAAACTCGATAGAACCTGCATTTGCGCCGCAAGTGGTGGATGTTCGGGTGGTTTAGGCTGGGCGATAACGGAGTTTTTTGAGGCTAGTTTGGTTGGTTGGCTGGTTGGTTGCTGGCTGGTTGGCTGGTTCTGGGTCTGGGTCTGTTATATTAGCTCTCTCTCTCTCCCCAAATGCATCTAACACTGTCTCCAACTTTAATCCTCTCTCACCTTCTCACCCACTCTCGAGCTCTCCCGGATCACCTTTTACCCCATCATCATCACTTTCTATCACCATCATAGCATCTTAAGGAATATCGTTTACCCTCCAGGAATTATAGAAATGGCAGAGTCATGCGCCGTACGTATCATATCATATCATATCATATCACCCCGGACAGTCCAGTGGGGTAGCTAGACCAGCTAACACGACATCAACGACGACAAACAGCCCATCCCCCCAATTCGCATAAAACAGATCTGTGGCGATGTATGCATACCTCCATTCTCTCCCTGTTTCCCCTCCCGAGTAAACGCCTAGATAAATGCTAACGAAATCAACCTCTTCAGGCTTGCAACTCTGCCCTTGGTGATTCCCCCACCTACACCCACTCCATGACCGAAACATGGAACACAAACATCATTGTCCGTATTTTCCTCGCTTTATAATCCCCCTTCTACTCAATCTTAGAAAATCGGATACTGATAAGTCATGCTTGCTGCCAGAATGGTATTCTTCGCGCACTAATCTCCGAATCCACACCGGCATCCACAACCGCCTGTCCCTACAAATACGCCGTAAATTCGACGATAATACAGCATGCTGGCGGTGCAAGATCCGTAAGCGGGGGTGATGACGATAGTGCCAGTGTGACGTCACAGGCCAGGAGGGGTATGCACAGTGCTTGTGGAGGGTACTGGAATACCGAGAAGGTGGGCTGAATTCTGTATTCCAAGGTACCTATCATAATGGAGGGAGCTAATTTTTGGTGGGTAGGATGGAATGTGGGCTTATAAGCACACGCTAAAAGGTTAGTTCATATGCACAAGATACAAGACTTTTGAATGGCAGAGAATGCTGATCAGGATGGTGTACAGATATGGATGTCGTCGTCTCAATCATTTGGATTGGTATCTGAGTGCCTTCTGGTTCAATGGAACTTCCATACTTCTGCCTCTTTTTTTTCCCCCTTTGGTTATTACGTTTTTATTTTATTTTCCGGGTCCAATAAAACCTCGATATGGGCCGGAGAAATATTGAATCGTCGAATATTCGAAAGGTATACTATTACTACGTTATACCTTAGAAATGTAGCGCTACGGACCAGAGCAGCAGCAGCAGCAGCAGCAACAGCAGCAACAGGGCGAAGGTGCAAAGCTTAACAACGGATCAACGGGCGGGGCCTGGAACGGCGGGGAAATGTATGTAAACTGTTGGCATTAGCGCTTTTCCTGTGGATTCTTGTTCTCTCTTGTTATTTTTTTCTCTGGTAGTTTTTTTGGGAACGGAAGGAGGGGTGTCAATTGATTCATACTATTCATTGGATATACTAGATTTCCTACTAGATTACTACCTAGACTTAGCTAATTCTGTGTACTCCAACTACTGGAAGCAAAAAGCACTACGTAATTCTTAATTGATCACAGCGGCTCCTGATGATGTGTTGGCGTGTTGAATCTGTAGATGTTTGTCACCTTGTACTTACCGTAAAAGGAAATATGTCACTTTGCAACAGGCAACACATTTGTGTCTCTCTCTCCACTCGATCCATACCTCGATGGGACCCCTTCTTGGTCTTCAACTTCCTTCCCTCATCTTCGTATGCTTCACCGTTCTGCTAACCAAGAAAGACAATCATCCTAACACCTTCTCCTCCATCTAATCACTCTAATAATACCTTTGTCTTTCTCCTTTAACAATTATTCCTTTTCCAAACAATTGGATCATCCGTCCTGACTGACTAAACCACCTCCTCGACAAAAGCCGTTGCAGACGGCTTCCTTCACCTAGCTTTCCCACTAAGCTCTTAACCAACTTCTCCAGCTTTTATCCTCTCTAGCATCTATTACTCAATCAATATCTTCTTTTTCTGGCGGCTCTAAATTCTCAAAGCAAGTCAATTGCTCCGGTTTAACAAGATTGCTCCTTTGATCAATCAAAGGTTGCGGGCTGCTCAATTCCTTCGAGTCTACGCGACTTTCCTCCTTTACTAACACCTACATACTTCTCCCCATCTCTCTTTCTTATTGTTTCTTTAACCATTACTCCCTTCTCTAGAAACCTCGTTGCTTGAAAATCATCGGTTCACCTATCAATCAAGCTTTATAGAATTGATCCATTGATCAATCTCCCTCGCTAATCCTCGACCCAGGTCATCTATTTCATCTACTTTATTCCCTTTCTCCCCTTCCTACTTACCCTCATCCTTCTTTACCATTGTTTTTGTTAATCTCTTACTGTTCTAAGATGCCACAACGTCAGATGCACACCGAAGAACGAGCTCGACTACGTCGGCAACGAGTCGAGCGAAGGAACCAACAACTCGATGAAGCAATTGCTGCTGCTTGTGCTATTACCGATAGTAAACCCCTTGCTGCTACAACCGGGAAGAGCAATGGGAAATGTTAGTATACAATTTTACGCCAATGGTTTCTTCTTCCCTTCCCTTCTCCTTCCTTTTTATCATGACTGTATGGCTAACCTATTTTTCTTAATATTATCTACAGCAAAAATGCCTAGGTTCACGGTCATAGAACCTGAATCTGATGCCGAACCCGAAAGCTCGATGATGGCCTTGCAACGGCCCAGGGCCGTGCCAAAGTCGAAGCTATTGTTTGAAGACGAAGCTGAAGACGAACAGGAAGGGATGGAAGTTGAACGAGAGTCTGAAGAGAGCGAAAACGTGGAAATTGATGATGAAGTCGCTGTGGAAACCCCGGCCGTTGATGGCCCTCGCCGTTCAACAAGAGTGAAGCAGCAAAAAAATTATAATTACGAAAGCGAGAGCGATGAGGATGAGGATGAGAAGCCACAAAAGAAAAAGAGGGTTAGACGGTCGATGAGCTCGGAAAAGGTACCGCTGGAGATTTTGAAGGACTGTATCGAAGAGGAGGAACGATTCCACCTCTCACTTAGTTCGGTAAGTTGGTTTAATAATACAGAGCCGAGACACGCATTCTAACGTTGTGTCTTAAAATCTAGGAGCATAACCTTAACTCGCCGGATGGCTCTCCGGCGGCACCCCCTGATGCTACCAAATATGACGTGGACTGGTTTATCAATGCGATTAGGGGCGCTAAGCCCATCGGCCGCGAATACAGCGAAGAAAATGAGACTCGAAGAAAAGTCTCTAACCCCTTCGATATGGCGGAGGAGATGGAGATGATAGCTGCGAAAGAAGAGCAACTGGAGGCAGATCTCGAAACCATGAACGAGATTCGATTCAGACAGAGGAAGTCAAGGCCATCTTTGACCCTATCGGTCACAGTTGGGAAACGTATCTACTGCATTGAAAAGAATCTCGACATGCTCAGGGATTTCCGAGTCGAGAGGGAAAGGTATTGGAAGAAAAAACAAAAGGCTGAGGAAACGATGAAGCAAGAGAAGGAACTTCAAGAGGGGCTCAAAATCCTCCATGCCTTCAATGCAGATCGTGAAAATAACAAGCTTCGCCCTAAGGCTATTCAGAAAAAGCCACTTAATTCCCCATCCCCATCTCCTCCAGCACAGGTCGTCCCTCGAAAGCGTAGCCTCACCCCGGATGGAAAACCAAAAGAGGCGAAACGTATTTCGCCGGGCCCTAAGCCAGAGACTCGATGCACTCCGCCGAATAAAAATAGCAAGGCAAAGGAGCCCAAAAGCACACCGAGGCTAATCTTGGTGTGCCGCATCGCCGAAGCGAAGCAGCGAGAGCTTGATGAAACGATGGCTCAAGCACATAGATTGCAGGAGGAGCTTCTGAAGCTGACAGCTGAAGTAGAAAAGATAAGTATCGAGGTATGCATACTTCCCTCCTCGGTAGCATTGATCTTGGAGCTAAGTTAAAACAGGAACTTGGGTTTGAAGAAGAAGAAGTAGAAGAGTCACCCACAAAGGTATGTTAAACCTTACTAATATAATCCTAATCAATTATACAGTGAAGCTTATGATTTACTTAATATTCTAGGTTCGCAAGCTTTCGAAGTCTCCATCATTTGCCGTGAAGGGTCGCAGTTCGCAATCGCCACCCATAACAATCAACAGCTCACCATCACCCCCAATAACGATCCACAGTACACCATCACCCGCCGTTAATGTTAACAGCACTTCGACTTCATTCCTAGTTGAGTCCACTCCTCCTCTGCCCGTCATTCAAGATACATCGTCTTCAGCCGCGGATTCTGGAGTCGCGGATTCCGAAGACGAATACCTCTCAAAAAGATCGTCCATAAGGGGATATCACGTCTCTGGTAAACTTATGACGGGAGCGAGGAGGACTGTTTTGACCCCTACGCTTAGCAAAGGAATGGAAAAACTCGCGGGAAAGAAAGAAAAGGTTCAGAAGGGCCACCCTGCTAAAAAAACAAAGCTTAAGGTTGATAAGAAGGCCGAGGATAGCCAGCCGGCCCGAGCTGTTACAAAGCCAGCTCCAGTCCTTCCTGCCGACCAAAAGCGAGCTAGGGCACCAGAGGAGCCCCGAGTCGTCACAAAGCCAACTTCAATCCTCCCTGCTAAACGTAAGAAAAACAGGGAGTCAGAGGAGCCAACTGGCAAGACAGCTGGTGGGGCTGGCCCACAGGTGAAGAAGACGAAGCTTCAGAAGGAAAGGAGTGAGAGGATTGATGACTTACAAACGTTCTTCAAGATGGGTGAATACAAATCTGGTAAGGGGACTGCGGCCAACAAGAAATAGGCGCACGTGGGAAGTCTTTCTAATGAAGTCTAGTGGCGTTTCCTCTGATCACTCTGGTCATTATACTATGTTTTCTTCTCTTCGTCTTGTATTATTTTCATTATTGTTATTATTCAAGCTTGGTATCTCTGATGCTGGTACCGGGGGGTAATTACTATGGTTTCTTTCATAATATTTTACAAGGCGGCCTTTCTACTTCGACTTCCCCTCCTCCTTCACCTCTTGCTTCTTTTTCTTCTCGCCTTCATTTGTCTGTCCGCCATAAAGTTTCTCAAAATCCCCGTGCTTCTCAAGGCTTATGTAGATGGTCATGATAGCTATAGCTCTATACTTTTTCCTATTCCTCTCCGCCTCATCTATATCCTCCAGAATACGCTTTGTATGCTTTTCGGGGAGGTGTTCGATATCTAAATACGAGAATTGACGATACCCGTCGTCCTCGTCTTCATCGGAATCCGAATTTTTATCTTCATTTTTATCTTCATTATTGTGTTCTTCCTGTGCTTTCGTAGGTGTTTCTGTAGAAAGGGATGGGGGTGAAGAAGTTAAAGTTTGGTCTTCCCCTTGTGTCGGTATGGGTTTAGGAGTGCTTGATCCGTCTCGGTCTTTAAACGGTGAACTGCCACGTAAGTGTGGGGGTATATCGTCCGATCCGCCACCGCCTCCATTGTCTGGGGTAGAATCTCGTAGAAACCCTGGTTTTGTATCTGAATATAATCCTGGCGTTGAATTTCTAAGATGTGGTGGGATGTCATCTGGGGATGATTGTCGTAGATGGGGAGGTACGTCGTCTGTGTCCATATCATCCGTAGCGTCTCGAAGGTGCGGTGGGATGTCATCGTCGCTTTCTAAGTCGTTATTTTCCTTTAAATGTGGTGGGATATCGTCGTCGTCGTTTGAATCTTCATCGGTACCCTCGGATTTGTCCCTTCTTCGTTTCTTGGAGTTTGACTTCGGAGCGGAACCTTCAATTGTTGAATCCACATTTTGATTCTGCGAAAGATCTAGTTTTGGCCTTTTCGACGCCCGGCTTTCTTGTCCATCTTGTTTTCGTTTATTCGCGTTCGTGGTAGGTTCCGGTTCTTGTTTCCTTTTATCCTTAACATTCCTGTCGGGTTTTGTATCGTCTTTCTTCTTATCTTTTTTCAATGTGTCTCCTTCTTTAACTACCATTGGTTTCCTGGGTGGTAGTTCAATGAGCTTGCTCTCCAGTTTTGTGTACTGCCACCATACACCTTTTCTAGTATTACCACCACTTCCATCTGTAGGCGGATCGGCGATACATCGCTTTACGATTTCAGCTACTGTAATAACCTTTGACCCGGCGGAGGGATGAACGGTTCTCAAAGCGATTATCTTCGGATGACTCTTTTTTGATGAAGCTTTCTTCTTCTTCCCCTGTGGTTCAACTGCCGTTGTTGTTGTTGTACCTGTCGTGGTTGAAGATGAAGATGAAGATGATGAAGGTTGTATCTGGAGCACGGAAAGACATTGGGAGACTTTTTTCCGAATGGAGGAGTTTGAGGAGATATCGATTGTGGGGATCGAGTCTATTATCGTGACTTTGGGGGGTATTGAAGGAGTTGCGGTCGTCATGGTTCAGGGTAATTTGATATTAGTTGTGGGAAAAGATCGAAGATCGAAGATTTGAGGTGCATTGCATTGCATGATGATTCAAAAGTATACTTGCGCGCGACAGAGTTCCATTGGCGAAAGTTAGCTCGACAGGGGAGGATTTCTGCCGTGGGTAACACAAAAAATGCAACAGGATAACTACCTAAGTACTAACGTATTGTTACAGTCCCTCGGTTACCCCAGAACGGGTTTTGACTCCACTGTACGTGTACTAACTCGCAGCTGAATAATATTAAAATCTATACCCGCGGACCGGTGGTGGGGTATTATTCAGAATCAAAATCTGCGGGGAAGGAGAACGGGAAGGTTGCTTTTTCAATTTTTCCTCTATAAAAAGGGAAGTTGGGGAACGTTTTCTTTTCGGGATACCTTCTTCTTCTTCTTCCTTTTCTCTACATATCATCTCCGCGCCGTGGGTGGAGAAGTTATTGTATTCCACCATGACATACAACCTTTCCGGACGAAACGTCCTCGTTACCGTATGTAAACTCTCCCCTCTGTACATATATATGTATATAAGTACATAACTGACTGAATAATTACTTGATTAACCAGGGCGGCTCCCGCGGTATCGGAGAAGCAATAAGCGAACGGTTCGCCCAACAAGGTGCAAACATCATCATAAACTACGTTTCGAACGCATCTCGCGCCGAAGAACTTAAATCCCGCTTATTGGAGACATACCCGGGGATCAAAGTCATTGCTATTCAAGCCGATGTGGGGAAAAAGGAAGAATGTGAAAGACTTGTGAGGGAGGGGATTGAGGGGTTGGGGGGGTTGGATGTTATTGCTTCTAATGCTGTGAGTTTTCTTTCTTTCTTTTTTAATTTTTTTTATATAAATAGGTTTTTTTTTGGCTGATATAGTTTTATATGAATTGTAGGGATGGACTAAATTTGTTCAATTCTCGGATTTGGATGGGCTGTCTGAGGAAGATTGGGATAAGGTATTTAACCCATTGTAGCACATCCCCAAAGCTTCAGAGCTTCTTCAACAGTAGGTTAATATAATACAACCCCCACAGTGCTACGCAGTAAACTGCAAAGCCAACGTCTGGCTCCTCAAAGCCGCAAAACCCACTTTCGACTCAAACCCCGACGGCGGCAGCCTCATAATCTGCGCTTCAACCGCCGTAAGCATCCCCCCTACCCCATAAACATTAGTATTTACTAATATAACATACATATAGGCCCTAGCACCGTCCGGCAGTTCAATGGCCTACGCTGTCTCCAAAAGCGCAGCTTTACATTTAATGCACTGTCTTGCCGTTTCAGCTGGTCCGAAGGTTCGGGTTAATGCCGTCTGTCCTGGATTGGTGTTGACGGAGTGGGGGGATAAGTTCCCGCAGGAGGCTAAGGATAAGTATTTGGGGATGACGCAGACGAAGAAACATGTAAGTTCCCCCTCTTTTTTTTTGATATATGAATATGTGGTGGGGGCTCATTGTGTGTGGTATATAGGTTGAAGCTGTTGATGTGGCCGATGCGTTCGTTTTTATATCTCAGAATGTGGCGATGACAGGGCAGAAGATTGTTATTGGTAGGTTTCTACACATCATTATGAAGTTTTTAGATTTTATGTCTTATTTGAGAGTTTGCTGACTGGTTTTTTAATAGATGGCGGTGTGGTTATCCAACCGTAGTTTTATATTCCCTAATATAATCGCATCAATTGTAATCATATATAAACCATATGATCCTCCTAAAGCGAACAGAAGAAGAAGAAAAACTAAAGTTTCAACTGCTATATAAAAAAAAAAATAGAAAGATATCTCTTTAACAAAGCCTCTAGGTAATAATTTCATATATGTAAATTATGCTTTTTTATTTAGTCCCAAACTAAACTATAAACGGCCCCCCAATTTTCGTAAGGGTGAAAAAAAAAAAGGAAAGAGAGAGAGAGAGAGTAACTTTAGGTAAGCTTCTGCTTGATAAAGAAAGCTCTAAGATGTGATAACTGCCATGCACATGTCGCACCCAATACCACCAGTTGGAGAATACAGTATTTCGTGATATTCGAATTGACAAGTTCGCTCTGATCTCTGAACTCCGCTTCTCGTTCCTATAACCATCATCATCATCCCGCATTAGCACAGAACCCCAAAGTCGTAGATACGATAAAAAAAATACCAAGGGGGGAAGAGAAAGAGATAAAAACCATACCCTCTGAAAAACCTGCTCACGTCTAATATCTCCCAAGCGACTATTCAAATCCTTCACCCGCTGAACAATATCGTTAATCTTGTCCTTATCACGACTCTCGATTTCGCTCGTTTCGCCGATGGCTAGATCCAAATGCAACTTGGTACCTCCCAAGTGATCGCCTGTTGAGAACCAACCGGGGTTCGCCCCGTTTGCTGATGCTGTGAAGCAGATTCGGTGTTCGCCGGCATCTGCAGCTGTGAATGTGAATCGACCGGAGCCTGCGCCCTTTTGGTTAATGACGCGGTGGTCGTGGTCGAATGTTTCCTATTTGCGCCGAAGGGTTTTTTTTGTTAAATAAGGTTATTAGATAACCAATTGGGCTGGTTGGTTTGTTGTTATTGGGGAGGTGGTGGCGGTGTTTTATACCTCGACGGAAATGTGAATGTTGACGCCGTGACTGGGTTGGTATCCGCTTCCATCGCCTTTATACTCTTCAGCTCTGTAGTGTCCTAAACATCACCAAAAAGGAGAATAGCAAGACGCGCATGGCACCTCGTAATCAGCTATCATATCCCCAATATAAATAACACCTCTCCCAATTACAGAAATACACCGAATTGTTCCGTACCAACAACCAATGTGTCCTTCGGTAGCTCCTCGAAGAAACACTTGGGATTCGATCCATCCAAATAGAAGTATAGCGCGGATGAAGGAACAACCCATGACGCTAGGAGCGCCGAGATGAATGCTGACGACCGCATTGTGAGGAGGGTGGTGGTGGTGGTGGTGGTGGTGGTGGTGGTGGTGACGGTAGGGAGAGTATTGTAGGTCGGCCGTCGTCGAGGGAGGTGGATATTCGATGGGGTGGGTGTGTGCTTGGAATGGGAATTCGAGATCCAGGAGGTCGTTCGTGTGGTTGCCTCGCTACCAAACCGGAGATCTGGCAGTATCGATCACGTGATAGCTCCGGAAACTTCCAACAAGCAACACAGAAGCTCTGAACTTCGAAACACGAATATTCCATTTGGTCTTATCGGGGTAGGGAAAGGATCTTCTCTACGTATGAGCTAATTGAAAGAGCGAGCTAAGTAAATAGTCTCAAGCTAGTAATACAAAGTTGAAGAATAATAATAAAAGTAATAGAGTAATAGTTAATCAGCAAGGGAGAAGAGTAGAATGGGGTATCTTTGAACGCATATTCACAAACGCCATGCGCCAAAGCTAAGAAGAGAAAGAAAAGCAGCTCATAAACGCCAATATCAAATAAAAACGCCTTCAAGTCCATCGAAATCAATAAACAGTAATAATCAGAAAGAATATGCACTTTCAACGAGGTGCGTTAGACGTTCGCACCTAGCGTCGCCTGGCTGCTTCAGCATTGCGTTTGACCATCTCCTGGGCAGCCCAGTTACTATAAAAGTTAGCTCCTGTTGGGTCTTTCTATACGCGGGGACGGGAACTTACAGTACTGCATTAGTGCCGCGGGCATGAGCTTCCGCGCGGTCTTTGGCGAGCTTCAACTTTTCGAACTCTTCAAGTGGAACGGTTTTCTGTTCGGGTGCATTCGTCACACCAGAGATAACTACAACTTCATGTGTCGATGATGCAAGCGGCGGGCTAATGGTGGCGGTAGTAGCTACAGGCTCTGGTGCAGCCGGCTCAAGAACAGCAGTTTCGACTTGGGGCTCCTGTGCCGGAACTGAAGGCGTGGCTTTGATATCATCAAACTGTGGCAACTCGGCATAGACAACCTCGCCCGTCAGTTTTGGCAAAGTACCGAGTCTGGCATCCTTTCGCATTTCTCGCAGCATAGTTCGAGCATCCTTAACGACCGGCTTTGGCTTTGGGGGCTCGAATTTCTTCAGTCTATCCTTGATACCGGTGGTCGTAGATATTTTCGGGAGTGCGGGCTGTGAAACCGGGGCCTTTGATTGAACTGTGGGTCGTGCAGCTCGATTTCCTGGGTCGTACTGGAAGGGGATTGGAACTGTCAACGGCTTGGTCGATTTCACAGGCTGAAACGGTTTCTTCTGCGTCACAAGTTTCGTCGTCTTTGCCGGTTCGGGTTGGTTAGGTTTGGCTTCATTATTCTTGGGGTGTCCGGTGGCAGGCGCCAGGGTAGGTACAGCTGCCGTAGATTTTGGTAGCGCAGAAACCGATGGCTTCTTGGACAATGTCGTCGTGTTTCTAGCCAGCGTTGGGATAGATGGCTTTCTTGACAAATCCGTAGTAATCTTTGGTAAGGTAGACATAGAAGGCTTTTTGGGTATGGCTGCAGTCGTTGGCACAGCCGGGATAGATGGTTTCCTAGATAGTACTGGAGTTTGAACCTTCGGGAATGTCGTCACTGATGGCTTCTTGGACGGAGTTGTTATTGCCTTTGGCAATTCTGGAACCGACGCCTTCTTAGATAACATGGTCGTGTTTTTCGGTAGTGTTGGGATTGAAGGCTTCTTAGACAAACCTGCCGCTTGAACCTTTTGTAAACTTGGAATCGAGGGTTTTCTCAGTAGAGAGGAAGGTTGGGGTTTCGGGTGGGTCATAGGTCCGCGAGAAATGACTGGTTGCTGCTGTGGTACGGTTTTGGCACCGATTTCTATTATAGATTTACCTTGAGCCCTGATCAATGGTTTGGCTGGTGCGTTTTTGGTTGGTGTAATAGTCCCGAGTCCGGTTTGAGGTGGTGCAATCGGCTTACGGAATTCTGTCTTTTGGATGGTAGTGTTGGACCGTCCTGGTGCCGTTGGCTTCGAGGAAACTGCTGATCGGACTGCATCCTTCGGTCTTTGTAATTCGGGAACCTTGGTTTCACCCGTATTCTGTGAAACCACACGAACAGTGGGCTCGATAGTTTTCCCTGTGGCCATTTGTGTTCGCAACAAAGCAGCTTTGGTGGTTGCAATGACGGGTACCTTCTTCAAGAGAATGGACGGGGCCCCTTTCTGCTTTACTGCGTCTTGGGCAGAAGTACCAGGCCTGCTCCCTAATCCCACATCCTGGGGGGCGGATTTAGAGGGGAAGGCTGTCGAGCTTCGTGCCATCTGTGCTTTGGTCGGTGACGCAAAGCTTCCAAGAGACGGTTTCGTAACTACTTTCCGAGTTGGAGATGAAGTGAACGGGGACCCCAAAACCACGGGTTTCTTGGCTTTCGTCGTACCAGGCGTAGTTGGAGCGAACTTCGAATTGGGTGTCAATGCCGCAAAATGGAGCGGGGTCGGTAGGACAAAATCCGTTGGGGCCAGAGCTAGAGCACAGCGGTCTGCGAATGGGGTCGATATCGCCAAAGGCAGCGGCAGCGGCAGCTCGTCCGGCTGTTCGGCAGCCGCGATTTTCGCTGCAAGTGGTCTTACAGCGGGCTTGCCCGCCAAAGGATCCTCATCACCAACTACCTTCTTGGTCAATCGTGTAATAGATCGACTAATTGGGGCCGGTGAGGGGGCCTTGGCGAACAAGTCCGCCGGGACCAACTTGCTCGGTGTCTCGTCAACCTTGATACCTCGGACAGGAGACCTGATCGGTGAAGGGATCTTTGATGGAGCGAGCTTTGAGGGAGTGAGGCTATCCCTCGAAGCCCGCCTACCCCGTGTGATCAAAGACGGGGGCGCAACAGCGATCACCTCTTCTGGCTCGCGTTCGATATCCCCAACCGCGGTTTGCCTCGTCCGTCGAGTACTCCGAGTCCTCCTTGTTGTCGTCACCTCAATCGTCTCAATCTCATCGAGAACGATGACATCTGGGTTCTTCGCCGCTTGGCTTCTTGTGACCCTTGTTCTCCTCGAGACAGAGGTTCCGGCGCAATAGGAACTTGTCTCTGGTCCGTCTACGCCGAGGGCAGAATGCTCCTCGGCACTGTAGTTCTCCTTGCGAGTCCCCGCCTTGGACCTCGCCCTAGTCGTCCTCCTCGTGGGCTCGGGAAGCTTGACGTTTTCGTTCACTTCCTCGAGGGGTTCTCTGCCGTCTGCATTTTGCAATGCAGCGGCCTGCGATCGAGTGACCCTTGGCATGATATAGTTAGATGCGACGAATCGCGGCACAATCGAGAAAGTCGGTAGAAATGGTGGAGAAAGTTGGGATGGGAGGTCGGCAGAAGAAGAAAGTAAGGATAGCAACGGGACGTGATCTCGTGATCCGTCGGAGTGCTACAAGAAAAGGGGGGCAAGGGAGGGGTTCGCAGCTGTGGGACCTTGAAATTAGATTAATTTCTGCGCGGCAGAGATGAGTGTTGTGTTGAGGTTGTTGTTGCCCAGATTGGTTAAAGGTCAACAAGAGGCGGATCTCCCAGACAACAGGCACAGATGACAGGCGGCGATTAGCGAAAGATTAGATTAGATAACGCGGGAGCGGGAATGCCAAATCCTAATCGGGAAAACACACACGCGCAACACGGTCTGCTCCAAGAAGCGCCCTGAGATCCCCTACCGCCATATTTAGAACCACACATTCAGAAACCGGAACATGAAGAAGCGGCTCTTCGCCACATATTGTCAATTGCATGGCTAGGCCACTAGTTTGAACTGCTTTTAGCATGGGCTAGTGCCGGAAGTTTTTGACTAATGCAAGGCATCAGGAACTCGAGTACTCCGATTTGCTGTTCAGGGGCATCGGCCAAGCGAGTGTCAGAAAGCCCGCCATTGTTCGCCCAACCTCGAGCCCTTTCGAACCCTCATGGCATAATTACACCACTATTCTTTTAGAAGTCTATATACTACGGTATCTTGTCAATTCAATTTTGCGAAAGTCGTTTTCTCCTCAGCTGTGTCAATATATCTACTACAGCAGTCGTATGAGAAGTTCCCCTGACCACATAAATTTTGTTCATGTGACTACATCCTTGGTGCTGTGCCACACATATGCAGTGAATTACTTAATATAGCTCATTCTCAACCTTTCAACCGTCAATATTTTTCACCAGCCATACGTCTACCCTTAGTAGCCTAAAATCTGCAGCTAATCCTTGATTCGAAAGATTCGGATTCGGCAAGTCTGTTGTCCGTCGGTCTCAAGGCAGTTTCTGAAAATTCAATGATCTCAATGCAGCCGCAAAATGACCAACTATTAATTATTTGAAATTAACATCAACAGCAACATACACATTGGTTTACAGTGCAATTCGAATCTTTCTTGTTCATTCTGACAAAATCGGATCCTTAACTTTGGGGCTCTGAGAAGTAATAGTGGGTACGAATAGAACGCCGATGGACAACCGTTTAGTGAGGGGCAAGGCACACAGCCTAGACCGCTCGAAACCGCCAAATCTTTCCCACCCAAACGATGCAATGCCCCAATTTCCCCCATTGCTTGTTATTCCTGAGACGGCTTAGACTATGGAGGGTGAATTTTGCACGCAACCAGTGGGCTTTCCCTTGTAAGTAACAATCCTATAGTACTGTCGATCCGGCTAGCATTGTACTATAAAGCATACGTCCGTTTTCTACTCGTTCGGTTGTTCAGCCTTTCATTTTCTCCCCAAAGTAGAATTCGTCAAATATCACCCAATCATCTATATACAGATCTATCACAACCCTATTGTTTTTCATGCCTCATCTATTCTCTGTTATCGACTCTATTTTTCCGTATATATTTATTATATTTATTACTACATCTATCAATTATTTTACTATACGCAAAGAAATGGCGAAGATATCTGTTGCCAAATCCAACCGTTGTGAGTGCCGAAAGCGAGGGCCGATCTCGAAAAAGGGTAAGGCCGGCAAAATTTCGCAACCTCCACGGGTTCCTAAAGGTCGTATGTCGGCGCCTTATAGTAATATCGACTATAAGCACAATGTTCTAGCCGCGGATAACATCCGAATCCTCGGAGAGGACACTATCTTCAAATTGGATCGAGAAGATCGATCGGGCCAAAATATTTTGGATCTCTATTATGGATTCAAGAATATGATTGTTGGTCAGAGAGAGCATGTAAGTACATAGTAAACATAAACCCCCTCCCCAGCAGAGATATATTTTTACTTTCAAAAATGCAATCGTCCATCGCATCTACAAATAAGATAATTATGTGCTCGTCGAGGGGTGCTGCGCTTGGAATTCGAGCTTGTTATACAGAAGCTTCTCGATCCACATACTATCTTAATCTTGCATTTGTATCGGGAAAGAGTGTTAATATGATTTACCCAGACGACAAAAATAGGCTCCCTAGTCGAAACTTGCCATCGCATCCTAAAGGGCTACAACGATCTCAAGGCTAGTCGCAACCCTGACTGGGACTATGTCATGGACGAAAGCCTCACATCACAAGAAAACGCTCTGGAAATCGATGAGTACCTCTTCCGCTCAACGCTTCGATTATCAGCTAGGCAGCGACGCTCTACAGCGAAGCAACAGCTGGAGCAAAAGTTCCAAGATCTCCTTATCGCCGAAGTTGAAATCTTGGAAAATCTCATGCTAAATCAAGGTGACCTCCAGGGGTAAGTTGCATTCTCTTCCTTCCATGGCCAAGTCATTGTCTCAAATCTATTCTAACTTTTATAAATAGCATGACCAATCACAAAATACATAGAGGAATCGGTCCAAAACACGTTGTTGCTAACATTAAGGATCACATTAAACCCGATTACCTATGCGGTTACTCAAACGCCCAGTCAGCACTTTCAATACCATCGGAAACCTGGGATAAAATCCCTCGGTCACTATGTGTACTTTCACCGAACAGCGAAGAAAGCGCTGAGTGCCTCTTCCTTCCTTTTCTCGCCTTGGAGCTCAAATGGAGAGGGACTTCAGAGCGAGTAGTTAAAAACCAACTGGCTCGATGTTTGTCCATACTCGCGGAGCGACAGGCAGAACTCGAGAGAATTTCAAATAGCGTGAGTACAACACCTATCTTTGGTCTTACTGGAGTTGAAAGGGACTTCACTCTCTGGGTAATGTTTCGATATGAGAGTAATTACGGGGGAGAGGTCCGAACCCACTATGTAAGTATATATCCCACTGTTAACCCCGGCTCGATAAGATTTTAGAATCTAACATTTCTATAGGATATGTGCGAGCTCGACTCCTACGATTTAACATCTAAGGATGATGTAGAGGGCTTCCGTGCTGCAATGACTAATATACATGATTGGGTGGAAAATGAAAGGAAGGCGCATTTCATGAGGTGTATGAATTCCGTGGATTAGAATCCAATAACACAGAATGAGTATAGGCTAGTTCACTTTTTGAATCTAGCCTAAGTTAATAATGAGAGTATATCATGCGGGGCTAGCGCTCAGAATCGACCCTATAGGATCGTTACAGACTACACTGGCCTCCGTAGGATATGAGCTTGTTACCGAAACCTTAGACCGGGCTGACTAATGCGTTAACATCAATAGCTAGATTATCGTAACTCGTGCTTTAAGATATTCGTATCCGTTAACATTTCGTGGGATCACACAAGATCTATATCGTTTTAGTTTTTTATAAGCTGCATGTTGCATGTAACTCCTTTGAATCGTTGTTTTATCGTTAAAGCTATTCGTTTTGCGACTGCCAATTTTTTTCTGCGAGTATTTCTATTCCTTAGTACTAACCAATGTTATTTATAAATTCAATTGATTGATTTGATTACCATTGATACCTAAGCTGCACTACTACTTCGCAGTAGCACTAATTCCGGTTTACGAGGTAATAAACTGCCGATATCCGGCCGATTCATACACCCTCTCGAGGGCTTTAGATCACTTTCGTGTTGTGTGTTACATTCTGCTCCTCTTGGTCTGCTGTTTGTGTCGTCATTGGGCGTCGCGAGCCTGAACATCGAGACATCCCATCACCCAATCGTGACTGACATGACCCAGTCCAACTCCCCGACCCCGGAATGGCGTCGTCGCAGGCTCACTCATCGGTAGAACCCGCTTCCCTTTCATATCTCGCCATCTTCAACCCCTCCCTCGGACTCACAGACGAAACACTACCCGACCAAATCGTCTTCTGGACGTCGCGTTCACCGGCTTCGCAAAATGAGTGTCTGAGACAGATAGGCCTTGCGCAAGGAATAATCGAATTCGCAAGGTATTGCATCCATGTTCTTTAAAGCCCAATATGGGATTTAGTCGTAAACAGGGCTCGTGTCTCTGATCAAATTGATAAAGTCAACATGAAAGCCAACTCGCAATCTTTCCAGGGGCTTCTCTGGAGCGCAGGATTTAAACTCCGTCGAGACGCAGAAGAGCAGAATCGTGCTCCATGAGATCGAGGCCGGATGGTGGATTCTAGCTGTAGGAGACATGAATACTTGAGATTTCTGAGTTATCGATGCTAACATTGGTGTCTACAAAGTCAATCGAGTTTACGAGGATCGATTATGCTACTGAACCTCCAACTACGGAATACTCGCCGCGAGAGGTAGCACCGTATTCAGTACTCATTTCACAACTTAAGACGTCATATCGACAATTTCTGCTTTTCAACGGAAATCTTGATTTCATACTATCGAATCACGGGCGGGACGTCCTTGTCCAGCGACTAGACAAGTTTTATGCACGATGGGCATTGGAGTGGGTGATTCTGCTAAATGGCAATCCTGCTGTGGACGTATGGAATGGAATCAAAATTGGCAGAGGAGTTGGTGAAGAGGAAAAGAAAGTACTTGGTGGCTTCGCAGATCAGAATCGGACCGAAGCAGACGGGTCGGAACGAATGATCGATCTCGTTGTATCTCGGTTCGGGAAACTACCCGGCGATGAAAAGGATGTGAAGGATACAAAGAAAACTAAGCTAGGATTTTCAACCCGAGGGACAGGAAGGATCCCTGGCCCAGATGATGGGTGTATTTATAGGGGCCTGGGAAACTTGACCAACGAAAGTGTGAGGGATTTGGCAGAATGGATGGCAAGATGGTATCAACATGGAGATTCCTCTTTCGACTATCAGACGGTACGACCGTCGAGGAAGAAGGCTCGCCGCGGCAAATCCAAAACGACTCCGGTGCCCCCACCAGCGGAAACCCCGCCATCAGGAATTACAACTACGATAACGGCAGCAGAGGCGCCTGAGGGATCAGCTTCAGCAACAGCAGCGGAGACTGTGGCTCCCATCGAAGAAGCTAGCGAACCGGAAACGAGGTTGCCTCCCCCGCTTTTCCCAACAGAAAGTCAACAGAACGCCCGGGAGGCAGAACAACCGCCTACATCTGGTCTAGAAGGTCCTAAATCTAAAGATAAGGATAAAAAGAAGGGCAAGCCGTCTGATGTGACTGGTGGATCGAGCAATGGACAATCTTCAGGGTCAAAAGGAGGCAATAATCTGATGCTAAATGTTCTAACATTGGGCACATATGCGGCATACTCTGCTTGGAATCGAAAAGGAGAGGATGATCCATCTAAAGCGGATACGGCCGATCAAAATGCAGAACCAAACCCCACGGAGGTATCTGGCAGGTTCATTATTGGGTATACCGGTGCTTTGGACGAAGATGAAGAAGACTCGGTTGTGAGTGATGAAAACGTAGACCAAAAGGATTTCATATCAACCACTATCTGGGTCGCGAGGACGAAGGATATGTCACCTAATGAAGATGGCGCTGATAAACAACCTATTCTTGAGGAGTGCCGTCTCGTTGCATATGCCGTAAGTCTGGATCTATGGTTTACATTTCCCACCCGCTAATATAACATAGGCATATCCCTTCATATTCGCGATGCTCTTTCGTTCGACTAACGAATCCCTTACGAAACCAAGCTTCTACAAGCTACTTCACGAGCAGCTAGCCCCCCTGAAGGCCCCACTGATATCTTCATCCGAAAAGCAATATCAACCGTCAAATCATAAGGGTGTTTTCGATCTTATATTTGATCCAGCCACCTTGACCGTGCATACATCTCTGCCTAGTATTCCGGGGGCGCCACCCAATACTCCGCTAGACAGTACGACCAATGGAGGACTGCCAAGGGTTGAAGCCCTTCACGTCCACACGCAAATACTGAGGGTGATTGAAGACACTAGGTGGAAAGACATTCCCCTCGGTGCCCCCTCTGGAGAAAGGGAACGAACCAACCGAACAAGCCGGGGCTGGTGGATCGCTTGGATGCGCCTCGAAGGGGTCGAGCCACAGAACAGATCTCAGCTAGCTTCTACCACCTCCCCAGCTACCACCATCGACTCTCAGATAGAACAACAGGGTCTTGTACCACCTGCAGATGAAATTACGTCTTTTATCGGCTCGGTTAGCAAGCATCGACGGGGGCGCCGAGAAGCATTTATTATCCGAAAGGGGTCCGATCACAGAACGCATGTACGGGCTTCAAAAGACAGCAAGAGCGGGTTTTCCATCCCAATAAAACTAAGCGGCGGGCTTGGCATCGATACTAAACATTATTTCGACCAATTATTAAACCTTACAGCAAGGACTTAGAGTATTTAGTTGGCTGTTATGGCGTGATGGAGCACGCCGATGTGTCTACATATGGCGTCCGCATTAGACTTTTTTTTTTTTTTTTTTTTCTTTGTCTCGCCGAGTGAGATAGCCGAGAGCCGGAGTTAACTGGAAATGTGATCCAGAGGGCCTTTATGCGCTCATTTGATGGATTGCACGATTGAAAACGTAAAGTTGCGTATGTGGCGGGGTAGAAGGTACCTGAAGGTACATTTGGGATGTTGCATCCACACTATCCATCTTTTGAAGGAGTCTTTTCTGGGGGAAACTATACTTGTTTTTTTCTTCTTCTTCTTCTTCCTTTTAGTGCAGTCGGAGGGAAACTTAAGAGCTGGGCATAATGCAACAGGACAAATTTTCTTTTCTTTGTTGTGTGTCTGTCGGATGACGACTCGACAAGATGTGATACGGAAATGTCTTCTGATATTGGCATTTTTTGCTTGGTGTGCTTTAAATCTTCAAACGCAACGAGCTCTGCCGCGAAATTACGAGTTCCATGACGAAATTTGGATATTGATTGATTGATTACAACATTTTTTTTTTTTTCTTCAGGAAGGGCTTTCTAGAATGTCCCCGTTTGAAGAGATGAAAAATTAAATATAGGCAAAAGACAGTTTCACATCTGATCGGTGGGTAGGGTTTCAGAATGAACGACCACCTTGAAGAAGCGTAGAGGCCCGAGAGGCTTAGGCACAAGCGTAGAGCTACGATCCCGTGCTAAACGGTTATAATTATCACTTTTTTTTCGTATATCTTTTTCATGCCGGACCGGTTCTGGGAGGGAACGGATATCATCTCGAGTCATACTTATTTAATTAATCAAAAGTTTCGCGGTCAGTGGGCAGACAAATAGGATAAAATGATCGGATCAATTATAATTAATGCGAAAAAAAAATCAAAACCAAAATATTGGCGGCCTACGGTGACGGCGCTCCGTAAATATGGATGGAAGTGAGGGCACATGATATATTATATCATATTCATTAAGAAATTCTTTTAACTATTATTATTATTTTTTCGTATTATATTCATTGAAATGGCAGGATGTGTGAATGGGATGAGATGGGGATGGGGATGGGGATGGGGATGGGACGGTTGGGGACAAATATGCATGTCAGCATTTAAACCCATTTACCGTTCGAGAAAAGTAAATTTGTATTTGAAGAGGGTTGCTTAATACGATGTCTGATATGATTACTGTACTCTGTATAATGGACACGGTAGACGAGATGTGTGTGTGTGGTATTTAGGTAGTGGTGGGGTGAGGCTCAGAAGGTAAGGTAAGTAAATGCAGAACGGGATTTGCCATACGCTCGAGCTCGAGGGGTAATTGGATGGGATTGAAAATGAGTTCATGCACCTCGTAGGGCTGCGTAATCAATTATCTATCTATCTATCAAGAAAAAAAAGCAGTGGTTTTGTGCTTTCCATCCACAATTAAATTCCATACTTGCAGTGTCCATGCGGACGGGAGCTTGCACTTGCTGAGACGGGAGCATGCTGCTTTTTGATATTCTTTTTTTTTTAATCCTTCTCTGTGAGCTCCGACGTATGCACGTATGGAACAATACAGGTGTCACTAGAAAGATTACACGGGAATATGGTGACCATGAGACATGACATAGCTTGAGCTCGCAGAGCGCGTATCATTTTTTTTTTTTTGAAGAGAGCCCGAAGTCTCACGAGGGAGGAGGAACAGTCGAGAGCCCTTCTGTTGAATATTATATCACAGCGGTTAACCAACTAGCAACTTCTTTCCAACATGATGTGCATACGATACGATACGATACATACAGACGTCCAACGTACCCCGTGGCACAGTGAGTACAACAACTGCAGCAGCAGCAGCTAGCAGCTGCACTCCACTATAATTATAATTATAACAAAATGTCTACCCTATTCTTAAAACGCTACCGACTAAGGCTGCGTGATCCCGCCTGGGTCAGGCACTTGCTGGGCCTTCTGACGTCACAGAAGGGCGCAGGTACTCCAGGACCGTTGCATTTGATATTCCTATTCCTATTTTCGTTCATCCCTTCTCGAGACTTTTTTCTCGTTCGTATTTCCGTATTCCCCACAATATGCAATTCGGTTTTGGGAAAATATGCCGTCAATCTCATCGCCATCCCAAGAGGGAGAGAGGCCAAACTTGCAAAAAAATCTCCGTTTTGGCTAGAACCAATTAGGACGTCTTATGAGAAAACGGGTCAATGCTACCACCGACACGGGCCAGGAACGCGCGAGAGCCGTAAAAATGTGAGCCTGATAATAATTTTTTTTTCATCTCAAGTTTCGCAATTGGTGGTCGGGTCCGTAAGCGCTAAAAACTGCCGTTGGAATCCGGCGCAGTTGGACATCCCGACTGGATGGGAACGAAAGTCCAACATTGTGGGGATCGGAATAATAAAAAAAGTACTAAGCTAGTAAGTACTATGTAGGACGTCGGTTTCTTTTGCTTCTGGAAAACAAATTGATGAGGTCTGTCGCACCATTCCAAGACGGACTAGGGGGGGTGAATTCGTGAAGCGAGGCCATCGGTGCCTTTATCAGATTTTCCCTTTGAGCAAGAATCATGAATCAGTTTCGCGTTCGCGTTACTTGTAATATATCAGGGTGAAGCTATCGAAGGAGCTCTTGTAGCAGAGCCCCATCTCCACATCGAAACGGGGGAAGGATTACTAACCGGCTGGCTGATGACCCAAATCGTGTGTTAATGCTAACGTTCCTGGCATATCACATTTTATCGATGGAAGTGAAACGAAATCCCGAAGAAAAAAAAGATTCGAGGCTCCGGATATTAACCCAAATCCAAATCCAAATCCAAATCGGTGCCGTTTCTGTTGCAGGCTGCAAGGCTTATGCAATCCGCAGACGAAACCGAAACGGCCTGCTTATCAAATCAAACATTCAAAACTAATTAACGATCGTACGAGACCACACACCCACTCACACCTTTTAGTTACAGATATATATATAATATATGTAAGTACATAGTATATATCATACTATCGAATATTAATGATAATAGAACATGTCCCGGGTGATCCAAGATAATCGTGAGATTACGCCCTTCGTTGGTTGGCTATGTTTTACCTGTAAGTGTCCACCCTTTTCGGAATTTTGCAACTTCGGAACCGACGAGATGGGATGGGATACCATGACCATGACACGAGTTAGTTATGTAGTCAAGTTAGGACTGAGCATGTACCCCCAAGCTGTATGGGGCATCTTGAGCCACACCCGTCCTGCTCAAGCCGATAATCCCATGAACCGCTCCGTAAATGATGATTGATTTCGAATTTCGAATGTTTCGATGATGGGAGCATGCTTGCAGGGCTTGCCAGGGAGATTTATCTTGGTATATAGGATGAGTGTGATATGATTATCTGTAACTATGTATATGTGTATGGATATGTATATGGATATGTACATATACATATGTTCTTGTGATTTACCTTCTTCCGCGTGGACCTTGTTCAGAAGGGGCCTGTACTGTGCAAGTTCCCGGCCGGTTTGTTAAGTTGATAGTATGATACGGAGGACGGGATTGTGAATTTTCGACATACATACGTACGTACGTACGGCGCGGCGGCCGGGTGACCCCCAAATTTCGTTTATTCTCTTCGAAAGTGGCGGTTCATTGGGATAATTCTTTTTTTGAAACCCGAGATATCATCCCACGAAAGTGTGAATACCTCTCTCTCTCTGTCTGTCTATTCCGGTTCTTGCCGAAGAGGTTTTAATGGGCTTTAACCTAGAGAGGTATATTTCCTAATTAACCATCGATATTGCGATTATTTCTCTTTCTTGTGTGTGTGTGTGTGCCCCACGATCTCGTATGAATTTTGTTTTATTTCAGGCAAAACCAGAAGGCAGAAAGATGACATCTCTTGCGATAGTATTGTCACAGATGATGGAATTTAATTCAAGTCCAGTTTTCTGATTCCTCGCAGGATCTAGAAATTGAAAGAGACAGAGAGAGAAAAAAGAGTTCATGAATTGTCCAATAACATCCAATTTCTTGCCATATTATAGCCCCACTATGACCACGAGTCAGTTCGTTATTCCATCCGGCCTATCGCAGGACAATTCTTGAAAAATAAACCCCTGTGGCGAAAGATGCGCATATACTATGTAATGTGCGTATGTACGTCTATTAGGGAATATCCTGTGACATCCCAAGCAGAAGCGTCTGTCCGTCTTCTTATTCGAAATGAGCTTTCTCTAAAAAATTCATAAATCTACTTTGTTAATGCATTGGTGGCTCTACTATAGCTTCAAAACTTTGATATTAATTATCACACGGTTGAGCCGTGTCTCTCTCTCTCTTTCTCTCATTCTCTCACACACAATCAATACCCACCCGTAAAATTCCGACCAACCAGAGGGAAAGTTACCCAAAGTAGGATAATGCACCGTCTCAAACCGTAACTACGGTTAACGGCCTCGTCAGGCCGACTCTTCTTTTGATATGATATCTCCCCCCCCACCCCACATATGTGTGTATGCATGTATGCATCAATCCCGTCTGAAGCATGGTCCCTGTGTATAATGTACATACCATACATACCATACTTGGTTTACAGTATGTTTTTAGAAATCGTCTCGAGCGGCTACTGGAAATAAAACGCCGGCAAGGCAGGCAGGGCAAGCAGGGCAAACAGGGCAGACGCAGCATATATGTTCATCAAAAATATCTCCCAAAGGAGGGACCATGTCGATAATATAATATAATCCTCCAGCAACAGTACTTCCTGAATATTTATGCATATATGCCTAACAAAAAACAAAAAAAACAAAACCGGTTCGTACACAGTATACTTATTGTATATACATACATATATGCTTTACCCTTCAATATTCGGAAGTCGGCTAGTAATTACCCTAAATTTGTGGACACAAAAAAAAAAAAAAAAAAAAGGTCAAGAAAAACCGACCGTTGTGGATATATCATATCGCCTTTTTGTGATAGAAGTTTTAAAGTTGAAGAAGGCTGTTTGAGGGAGTAAAAACCCGTAGCAATGTCACGCCATGTTCTGTCATAGAAAAGCGGACTATAATCGTACTATCCTCACAGAAGAAACGATCTACAGTATAAATTCACGATTGTATCCACCAAAAACTACCTTTTTCTTATAGTATAGGCAGGCATTCATGGGTCGTGATGACACTGATATTTGCATAAACTCTCTTTGTGGAAAGGGGGGGAATTGGTAATTATATCAGGCCAATGTCAATGTCAACGGACCCTTTTCTTCAGAATTGGGACCGACTAGAGAAAAAAAAAGGAACAGAAATCTGGGGAAAACTTTTTTGCGTCCCGAGGTTAGAAGTAAGTGTGTTCTGATTTAGGAAGAGTCGACTTGTACACTTAAAAAAATAAAATAAAAAAGTTAGTTGGAATAAGCCTGCGCTGGCCGAAGCACCGGGTTTACATAGAAAGGGGACCATGTGCGACCACTCATTGGCGACAAGTGGTCCTACATTTTAGAACTTCGCCGGGGGAGGAGAGAAAGAGAAAAAAAACGTGCCAATTCATTATACTTTCCTTTGTCCAACGATCGAATCGATGAGGGAAAAATCTCTTTCGCCGTTTTCGCTTATAGTCGGAGTTTGGGAAGGTTGAAAATTTGCTTTAAATTTGCCAATCGGGCGAACGACGACGTCGGCGTCGGTGCTGACGCTAAAAAAAATAAGGAATAATAAAAAATGGAAAATAAAATAGCACGAGCTTGGAAAAAAACGAATTCAACGATCTCGAGTCGCACCACGATGGCAATGCGGTGGCGAAAGCGTAATAGAGTCTGGTGTTTAGAAAGAAAAATTTTTTTTATCCCTAATCAATGCAAAGATTAGAAAAAAAATTGGTTAAAGAGAAACCCTTCCAATCGATCGTGAGGCATCTGACTGTACTAGTCCCTAAACCGGTGTATCGGTGACTTCGAAGTGCAGCAGCAGCAGCACCTGCACCTGAAATACATACCTCACCTACATAGTACACCAACTTTATCTTTCTTGTCGCAGTCGGTTCGCTCAAACCTGCATGAAGAATTTAGAGATACAGCGACTTAGCACGGGTCCCTCTTTTTTTTCTTTTCTTTTACTTTCACTTTTCGAGATGCAATTGGACCCTTGACAAATGATAGCCATCGCGGCCGTGTCTGTCTGCCGTTCCTTGAAATTCCAAACATTTGTGCAGGTAGGTAAGTAAGTAGGTAATAAGAGTGAATTTGGAGCAGGGGGTGGTGGATACATCTCAGATACCATCTCTGCCTACGTATTCACTATGCAAGTCGTGGTCCCACATAAGAACCATTATTTCACACTGCATTTCAGGTTTTTTTCTTTCCTTCTGTGGACCCCTGTTTGGTAAAGCGTCTGTGAAAGATGTGGCACTCTTGCCTCCCCTCCCCTCACCCCCAAGGAATTTGATAACGTAGTTTGGTGATAGCAAGTTTAAACAAAGAAGTAGAAGAAGTAGAAGAAGTAGAAGAAGAAGTACCTGTGGGTACCGGTGATCCTTGGCAGCCCTGACCCCATCCAGTTCTCTAACAACATTGCATCCTGCAAGCATCATCTCTGATGTTAGAAAAGTAGCTGGGGTGGTGATGGTATTGGTGGAGTGGCGGTCGCAGTTCCCCAAAGGAAAGTCTGAAGACGGGAGACTCGACTATCTGTCAAGTCAAGCCCAAAACCCAAAACCCAAAACCCAAAACCCAAAATCAAATCGCCCAAGTCAAAAAGCTAAAGGAGAGTCAAAAAACCCATTCGTACCGAGATACCCGCGTCGGTTCGAGAGTTTGGCTTATCAACCTTCCCCAAAGGAACCAGCGACAAGAGGCAAAAAGGAAAGGAATGGAAAGAAAAGGGAAGGGAAAGCGAGGCAAAAGTGGCAAGGGGGGGAGCTTGTACCACCTAAAAGCACAACATCTTGCAACGCTTTGGGCACCAAACGATGCTTTACATATGATATGTACTTACAATACCTACTATGTACACGGTCGAGAACCCCTTGATCCAATACCCAGTAGATATTTTATTTTTTTTATTTTTTTTTGTTGGGAGAGATCCGAGACCCGTAATTTATTCACAAACATTACATAGATTTTGTCCATAGTGTTTTTTCTTGTTATTTTGTTATTCTATTTTATTTTATTATTTTACTTTTAGGTTTGACTTCAACAGGGCTCTTGTTCGTTTTTCGCACCTTCGGAAGCTCTCTTATTTGTGGGTTTTTATTATATGACGAGAGGGTCTTTTGAGACAAAAGGGTTACGCCGATGGAACTGATGCTAGGATCTTTCGTATACTTTGTATAACATTCCCTCCTACCATTTCCATAGATCCTTTTCGTTCGGGTAGATGCTCATAGTACCTTTTGTCAAGCAACTACCCATATCTTTTTTTTTTAACTCTTGTCAAACTCGGATACTCGGAATTTCTGAGTATATGAGATTTCCCCAAAAACTTGTAGTACAAGAAATTTAAAAGAGACAAAAAAGATATGGAGCTCATGAGCTCTTTTTTGACCACATGGTAACAAAAAGAAGTACTATTGATATAGACTTTCTTAGTCCGCGAGCTTGTGAACGACCGACGGTACCCATCTCTGGTCTGTGCTTCCCTCCCCCGCCCGTCGTGAAGGAAAATGGTAGAACCGGTTCTACTAACTAGTGTAACCGGATACAGTAGACTAAATAAGCTCATATGTAGACGAGGAACAAGTTCTTTCTTTCTTTCTTTCTTTTCTTTGTATGTACGGAGAGAGAGAGAGAGAGAGAGAGAGGCATTTTTGGGGCTTCTTTTCTGGAAACTAATGTAGAAGAAAATGGTCTTATGACGATATTAAAGATGGCATATTCCTCCGGAGATCATTTGACATCGTGTGATACTAGTGGCTTTTACGACATCTTCGATCCCAGTTTTTTTTATTTTTTTAATAATTTTCTAACGTCGCCAAACACCGATTGACAGAGGGGAAAAAAAAGAATGAAAGAAAGGCAGTTTTGTCTCAGTTACACCATGCGATGACTAAAGCAGCGGTCGCTAGCTAACGAGGAATCAAGAATGCTCGTGTTCCCTTTCTATAAACCGAAAGAAATCGAGCTAATCAATCAAAATTAGCAGTTATTATGCTACTAAATTCTTTTTATAAACATTCATCGGCGGAGTACTCCGCATAGCAAGGTAGCTACCTAAGTACTTACCTCCTCCTCTTCTTCTTTTTTTTTGTTGAAATGATCAGGAACGGTCATAATATCATTCCAACCAACAAAACAAACAAAACGGAAAGGTAAAAAAACGGATTTTTTTTTTTTGGATGGGAGATGAGGCGAGACACATGCCTGAAGGAAGGAGGCACAGGCTTTCCCGTTCAATCGGTAGCGAAAATACCAGACAGGATGCAAAGGGGAATGGATGGATGGGATGCTGATTCGATAAAGAGCTTGAGCTGAAATAGCGGCCGCAAATGGCCAATCTGATGGGAATGGTGGCTTGACATATAACCGATATGGTGGGAGGGGAGGGGAAAAGAATATCAACAACTTACCTCTCTCTCTCAAGCTTCAGCTCTTCGGACTTTCCACGTGGAATTCATCTGATAGGCTGCAAACGGAGGGATATTTCGTCCTTGGGGTATATGCCACGAGATTTGATGTTTGAAGAGAAGAGGGTGTTGTAGATGGAGATGGTGTGTTGCGAGGACCTTCAAGCCACGAATCGATGTCGTTACGACACGGCACGCTTTCGAGTTCAGCCTGTGAACTTAAAAAGGCAGCGTTTGAAGGCGGTCAGCTGAGCGATTGTAATAGATGGCGTCTCCTCATGTCGTATATCATATATTATTAATTGAACAGCCCGGACACGAGGTGTTTTGAATGAATACTAGTAGTATAGTAAATGCAATATGCACTTGCATACTTTTACCATACTATGTAATAGCAAAAATGGGCTGGAATCCTTAGTTTGAGGTTTACGAGCTTAACTGCGGGTGACAAAAAAAAAAGAAAGCGCCATCCAATTTCGTTGCCTTCTCCGCATTTTCCAAGATCTTGGGAGCGATTAATGGAAGATGGTGGTCTGTTTCGTCCAATGGATAGCAGCCCTTCATCTCGCACTGATAGCTTGGGGTACTTGGGTACATTGGTTTCTCCGGAGTAAGGCTACCAGGTCATGGTTCAATTAGTAAACTTTCACATAATAGCCTGTGTATAGTCGTACTTTTGTATCATCTTGGGGAGGCAGAAACTTGTGTGTGCTTTGTGCATTGCATATTAACGCAGAGAGAGAAGCAGAACAGATGGGGCTATTACGGCGACTACGAGGGAGGGTCCCTGAATGTTGGCCAGTAAGCAATGGGCAACTATGCCTGAGGGCTTTCTGGGGGCTTCCAACGTTTCCGACGGGTCAAACACAAACGACGATGGTCATTGCTAGCGAGCTAGACCGGGGAAAAAAAACTTTTTTTTTGTTACTATGTTAAATAAAAAAATTTTGTGACAGAAGGGAGAGAAAGGATGTCATTGCAGGGGGAGACGAGCGAAAAAAAAAAAAAAAGAACATAGGAGCTAAACGCTTTGACACCGACAAAACAAAAATCTGGGGAAGAAAAGGCTGAAATGGGAAGATACTCCAGTCCCCGTCAAAACCGAAAAGAAAAAAAAGTATCCCCAGACTTTCGTTTCTGACGGGAGCGTTCACACATAGTTGCTCGCAATGAGAGACAGTGAGGGGGGCTGGCGCTCGATGGAGACCGAGATGTCCTGAGTGAGTGAGCATGATGCCGTACATACGGTATGTATGTACGCTGCCTGCAATGCATGATTCCGTTTTGCTTAATCTTCGTATATGAAGCTGGAAGTTTTTACGGCTGGTGGGGGGCTTACTCGCCCTGTAATGTACTGTGTAAGCAATGTATTGATGCCCAAATGCAAAATGCTCGAACGGGGAAGCTGATAGACCCTCACCCTTTCAAGGGTCATATCTGGCCATTGCATGCAATGCATTCCCCCTTGAGATTCGGTATCAGGATAGACGATCGGATCAAAGCGCTATTCTTCATAATCACCATCACCATCACCACGTCCCTGTGGGAGTATGCAACCAATGTTTTGGGCAATTGGGACCATATTGAGGCTTGTTCACGAACGAGGTGTTTTTTTTTATCGATTGCCGTAGTTTCCGAGGAGCCAAAATCTTAATTCCCTTTCATCCCAACAATCTCCATCGTTTTAGGGAAAGCGTACGAAGCAGTCGTCAATGAAAAGGCACTGAGACGAAATAATGATCAGACGACACGCCCTTTGGGTTACAAGGCCACCCGTCAGAGCGGCTCAGTATCTTTCTGGTGGCCGGTGTGTGGGTACCTCCGATGCCTTTTCCAGTCCACGGAGGCGTCAGGCGGTACATCACGTAGGATGGAATGCAAAAGAATTGGGGGAGTCGAACTCGTACATGTATCTCTTGTACCTGCCGTGCCATCGTTTCTATGAAAGGAAAAATCCGCTTAACCAATCGCAGGGTTAGCTCGATGGGCTGTCCGTCCAATATTGAAAACCGAACAAAAGAACCCCAAAAGATTTTTTTTTTCATCGAGGGCGATGTTAGCGCTACACTTTCCGGATAAGGAAGCGCAAACCTGAAATCTCAGGAGCAATATCTGTCAAATCTTCTCACTTTTTTTCCTTTCTGTCTGGCGATCGGTCCCTTGAGGTTGGAGTTGCTTGCTAAGCAGGGAAGCGGGAGCGGACAAGGGAAGAAAAGGACAAGAGAGTTTGGTGATGCTTCCCCACATGGACATACCTAGTATCCAGGGTACATTCAGTACATATTGTATTAACAATTTATGAGAACAAACTTGGTAAAAAAAAACCTCAACTTCAAGTGAAGTCGCTTTAGGGCAGCGTTTATATGAAAGCAATACTTGAATGCGAGTCGCAACGACCGGGCGACGTGAGTGGCCAGATCTGGGAGATATGAGATACCCTGGCCATAGAGACCCGAGCTGGTGGCAGGGGCCAGAGTGAAGCGGCAGCTGGCTAAGTTGGTTTTGTCAACTTGAGCTAGCTGGGAAAAAAAGAAAACAAAATTGCAAAAAGACAAGAGAAATGACGATACAAAGCGGTACTTCATGGCAAGAAAGAGGGGCGGCCATGTGTGCGCTGATCAGTGCTCTCCCCAAACAATACGTACTTCCATCATACTCCCTTCATACCTATACTTGCACTGTGTACACAGTAGCGATAATAACGTATGAGAGAATTGTAAAAGCATTGCTTTTGGGAGAAGAAGAAGAAGAGCTTAAGAGGAAGAAGTAAAGAATTAGCATAGAATCGATAAGTCTGGTGGAGATGTCTCTTGACAGATACGTACCCATATTGCCTTGTATCATCTACGCCATCGCTTCCAGATATACGTACTGTATCTTAACAGTACGGGAATCATCAATATCTGAAGCCATCAAGCACGACACCCTCTCGCAATATCACGCTGGGCGAATCCTCCACTCTCTCAGAGGAATGGGCCCTCGTCACTAAGTTTAACTTGGATTAGAAGCGCTAGTCCACTTTCAGAACCCCTGCCCATACTGACCTTTTTGAAAGAAGAAAACATATTTTTCTCTCTCAAAAAGCAAAACATCAAGAGGAAATCGAACAAAAGTCAGAAAAAGAAACCTACTAACAAAAAGCAAAAGCGACAGCCTGCCTGCGCTGAGCCAGCCAGAGCTGTGGTGGTGGTGGTGTGTGGTGTGTGGTGTGGGTTTGGTTAAGAGTCGTTAGTTGGTTAGCAGCATGTATGAGGACATCCACCCTTCACTTTGCTTGCTTGCTGCTGCTCCGACTTATATTTAATACATCCTGCTCCCCTCCAACATATCGACTTTCCGTGCCTCTACGACCTCTTGTATTCGCGTCTGGAAGTTATATATATATTTTGGCTTGGATCTCCAACAACCACAGTCCCTTCAATCAGCTACATACACCTTACATACATTACATGCATTGACGCATTCAACTCATCCTTCCACTCCCTTTCGACTACGACCATCGGGTGCTGCTCCCTCATTCGGACACTACATAGCCTGAACCTTCCCCCCAATCTATCGACATCTCCGTATATCAGCAACGTCTGCTCCACTGCATCGGAATATATTTTTATTGAAGTGATATATATAAGATACAGAGCCAGGCTCTCTTCATTAACTCGTCGACCCAAAAAGAAAAAAAGAAAATCAACACCGTAATTCACAAAACTACACACACACACACACTTTCACAATGCCTTTTGAATGGTCTCTCGATTACTGCCTCTCCTGCGATAGGGAAGCACCAAACGGAGCCGCATACTGCTCACAGGCCTGCCGTCTGGCAGATATGGAACGGGCTTCGTGTAGTTCGTCTCCAAAGACTGCCACAAGCACAAGCACAAGTGGTGCCCCTGGCGGATTCTACCTACCTCCTGCTCTCAACTTCTCTACATTATCAAGGACACATGAGACTTCCTCTGGATCTCCAGTTAGGTCGAACCCAACATGGCTGCCGCCCAGTAACTCCAATGGCAGGAAAGGTTCCGCCGGTTCGAACCTACATCCATCTCCATCAAGGACATCTCTTTCCTCGATGCCTTCCCAACATTCGCCCTTCGAGCAATCCTATCTATCCGAAAAGGCCCTTCGAGAGCTTAATGACTACGCCAATGCTTTCGATCAGGTCAGGGATAACAAGCGACGAATGACCATCTACTAGACGTGAAACCGTCCGCCTCGACCACCCACACTCCTCTCACCTCAAATCAATATCACGGCCTCTTAACGTAGCATTGCTCTCCTCTTTCTCATCTTCTTTTCTCATCATTTATACCACTATAAAACCAAACAAATATACCATTTTCGGCATTTAACGGGGTTACAACTGGGTTTCTACAAAAGTCTTTTTTTATTTTTATTTACTCTTCCTTATCGGAACATCATCCCCTTCCCGACAGCTCAAATCTTCGTCATCTCACAAATAGAGAATGCCGGAGACGACTACCTCTCATCACCATCCTCCTCCTCTCTCCTACTCTTTTTATTTCTCTTCATGTATATTTACTACTACCTCTGCACAAGGCCTCATACTTTTAATTACCCTTCCAGAACAGTTTTTTTTATATCCCAACATTCCGACATATTCGGCGTAAGGGGGTAAATCCAAATTCAACCTCACGAATAGCAACGGTCGTTCTTATACAATGGTGGTATTGGGTCTTTTCCGCAGAACAACTTGGGCATGTTTTTTATTTTCCCACTCATAACTTCTTCTTCTTCTTCTCCTTTCACGAACTTTGCAAGCGGTTGGATTTCCCTCTTACTTCATCTTTTTTTTTCCTCTTTACTTTTTTACCCGGGCGAAATATCATGTTGTCTTATGCAGGGTGGGAGTTTCATCATCTATCTGGGGATTTTGCTATCTGGGATTTTTCTTTTCTCTTTCGAATTTCATCATTTCCCTTTGTTTTGCAAAAAAAAAAAACTCAACTAGCGAGAAAGAAAGAAGCTCGACGATTTTTTTTTCAAACTTGAAATAAATCGCTCGATGACTACTCTTTTTTCGATTAGTTACCACGTTCCCACGTCGAACGTGCGTGTGTGGGTGGACACTTCGAGGCTTCAAAAAAAAAAAAATGCCTCTTATGCCACATCAATGTACATTAAAAGAAAAAAAAACCAAGGCCGAAAGAAATCAAATGAAATCAAATCATTAACCAAACACAAAAGAAAGAACACCTGGTGAACCCGTAGATCTTGTAGATGAATTTCTTCATTGACCAGTATCGAGAGGGTTCCCGGATCCCCCTCCCCTCCCGTCCCTTGTGGTTTCGCCCAAGCGGGTATGTGAATGAATCGAATCGAATGAATGGGTGGCCCTACGAGCTGTACCTCGACCTCCACTTTGCGACTGCAGGGCAGGGCGAACAATCACCGCTGCTACTACATACATAACTAACTAACTAACTAACTACCACATTAAACTATCGATTATGCATTGTGATTATTCGTTGATGATGCGATTTCCCCATACCTCACGCACGCACGCATTTACTGCGGTGTGCGAAGAAGAAAAAAGTTGATCGGATCTCATTTTGCTCACAAAAAATTTTCACAATTACGAATCGGAGACGAATACGAGTGTGCGCTCGCTCTGCCCTATGTATGAGCTGAGAACAGTTCTCATGCTTGTAGGCATTGACCACCGGATACGAGCCGGATGATATGAAGGTTTTTTTTTTTTTATGACCTGGTTGCGATACTTTGAGTTCGCCGTTTGGTATGTATGTATGTGTGTGTGTGTATTGTATAAACTTTTTTATTTTCTTTTCTAGATCTTTCCGAAGAATCGCCATACAAACCAGCTTGTTTGCTTGCTACTAAAAAGTATGAGGATGACGAGTTTCGAAGTTTTTTTGAGCGAGAAACAAAAAAAAAAGGTTAACATACCGAGCGAGTGAAGGGGGATTCGGAACCGATTGACTCCGTCCCCGGGTTTTCAAGTTTTTTTTTTTTTCCTTCTTTTAGTTTTTTTCGTTAGTTAGTTTCTGTTTGCACAAGTTAAGAGAGAGAACTTCCGTATTGCTCATAAGCTGAAAAAATTTCAACATATTTAAAATTTTTCTTTTCGGTTGTCTCGCGGAGTCCGTGCCAAAACCGAACGCCGAACGGAAGGGGAAGGGGAAGGGGAAGGGGAAGGGGGATATTAGGGAGAAGAAGAAAAAGCACGGGGGGGGGGAGATGATAAAAGCTATGACCATTGACATTGACAGGCTGCGAGTACCTGCCTAACCTAGGATGTTAGAGAAGTCTGTATTTCATTCAATTCGATCCTATTCTGACAATTAGGATTATATTATCATAAAAAAATAAAAAATAATTAAGATATTTTTTTTTGTATTACGGTGGATTAAAAAAAAGTCAATTGCAATTCCTTCGTTCCTTAAAGGCCTCGAACGGTCCTAATTATCCAGAAACCAGCGTCTTTTATCCGCCTCAGGGCATCGTTTTTTCTTTCTCTCTCTCTCTTTTTTCCCGTTGTGCTACATGTATGTAAGTATGTGGGTATGTGTGTATACATTGTACAGAAAGATCCTGCGAAGTGCAGCAGCAGCAGCTAAGACTTTCCTTTTTCCACGGATATCCCACAAATCAATCGCGAAAAGAATCAAATGTGCTTATATCCTTCTTCTCACGCATAAAAAACCTAACTGCTAAGCATATACTAGGCAATGGCTTTAAAAAGTAAAAAAAGAAGAAGAAGAAGAAGGGGGACACCGACGTTATTTTTCTCCGCAAAATGTCTCGACTTTCATGGATTTCGAGTGGGTAGCCTTCCGTTTCGCTTAATGGCAACGGGAGTGTTATGTGCTATCCGCTCCAGTACAACAGGGGGAAGACCCACCCCACACTGCACTGCACTGACTGTACTTACTTACTTACTTACATCCCGCGTTTTTTTTTTTGGATTCCTTCTTGACAGGAATCACGGCTACAGAAAAGAATGCAGCTTATGCGTAAGGCGCGTATATCCTATATTGTTTTCGGTAAGTATATGTATGTGTATATGTATATGTGAAGAAGAAGGCGCCCATTCTGCGGGACGGAGGGAGGTTCCGTTCAATAGAATGTCACGAAATGCTCCAATATAAAACTACTTCTTTTTATCTTTTGGGATTTCGTTATATACGCGGCGACAAGGGGAGAAAAGAAAAAAGGCAGCAGCAGCAGCAGCAGCAAGGTGGACTGCCTTTGGCTTGATAATCAATTGAATCCGGATACGGATCCAAAAAAGATACATACATATATCAATCAATCTCTTCTGCTTGCCTGTTTCCCTTGAAATTGGGCTAATTTATGCGAGATGTGATGGGGGCAGAAGGTGGTCTCTTTTTTTTAATTTTCGTTCCTTTCCCCAGATATCGGGAGCAGCCGTTAAGGCCAAGGATCGAATTATGGTTCCCTCCCCTTCCCCCCCTTCCTATTCCCTATTCACGAATTCATGAATATCATATTCCCGAACGTAAAGGGCAATTGGTGCAAGTGATGGGTGAGACTTTTTGTGGATTTTTTTTTTTTTTT
This sequence comes from Orbilia oligospora ATCC 24927, assembly GCF_000225545.1. Classification (NCBI taxonomy): domain Eukaryota; kingdom Fungi; phylum Ascomycota; class Orbiliomycetes; order Orbiliales; family Orbiliaceae; genus Orbilia; species Orbilia oligospora. Next base: position 249,650 of record NW_011645745.1, read on the forward strand.
TTGTTGGCACCAGCTGTGCATGTATGTAGCTTTCTCACCGCTGGTCTTCTTCTTCCCCTTAGGCTTGCACTATTCTGGCAGACCTTGAGGGTTTTTCGAAACGTCGTATATGTGGGTATTTCACCCCCTTCTTCTGTTTACCACTGGTTCTACTACCACATACTATGGACTATTTCTTCATACAAAGTTGGTGATATGCAATAGCAGGTTTGCTTTGTCTCAATTTACTCAAATGTTTCCACCCCCTTCCCCCAAAAACAATGTCTCAAAAGGTGACGAAGAAAAAAAAAAAAAAGCTCCCAAGCCGCGATCGTCCCCCTATTTTTTTTTTTTGTGATTCACGAGAGGACTGTCCGATATTGGGTACCGAGAGTGTTCTTACATACACGTCTCCGTTACATCCCGTCCCGCCTGCTACCGGCCCTCGATGCTTAATTGGCGAAAAGAAAAATCCTGGGAGAAGGATGGTTCGATTAGTAGGATCCAAGGCTATTCCTTGTGAGGATTTTCACTCTCCCAGCGCCTTGAGGAAAGTAAAAGTATGCAATGCATGAAATTTGTTCGTTTTTGTACACGGTTTTTTTCATGTTATTTCCTGCAGAGGCGAATAACGCACTCAAGTGCAGAGGCGATTGGATCGGATTGGGTGGTTTTAAGCCGGTTTGAAGTCAAAAAAGTATATGTATGTGTATGTATGTATGCTGTTTCGTACTTTTTGTTCAGACGGAAGGGCAAATGAAATGGCAAAGTGCGAGTGCGATGCAGAAATTTACTCTCACTTTCTCACTCTTTCACTCTCAGGGCGTAACGCCTCGCAGCCTCATTTGTTGAGGAAAAGGATTGGTTGGTTGGTTTGTAAGTATTCACGGAGGTATCTGCAGTCGGATATGTTGGCTGAGGTGGTTTTTTTTATTTTTATTTTTTTTCTCAATGGGTAACGGCTTTTTTGAGTGGTTTACGGAGGATCCTGAATCTCAATTTCATACAGTCCATTCGGAATATTTTTTTGAGTTTTGTTTTTCGGATACAATATAAGAATAGATATCAAATGTGATTTGAGCAAATCGGATTCGAGGCCAGTCTTCGCGGGGTCCATGGATTAAATTGATTGATACTGCTGGGATGTTCAATGGCAATGGACCCGGCATCAGCAAGCATTTGCAAAAGTTAATGGAGCAAGCCAGCCCGGCTGCCGTGGTGCGCTACGAACCAAGCATGTTTGTTGTAACAAAGTATGCGTTGTTTCGTGAATACTTTGACGTTTTGAGCCAAGATAGTCCCGGTCTTTGTAAGTAAGTACATACTACTTCTTGGTAGGGTTGTTCTTTTATTCACGCACGCAATTGTCAAGTGATGTTTGTATTTTATTCTATCGATCATCGAGTTTCAATTCGGTTTTTGTACTGCAGGCATTGCTGGTGTATATTCTAGGTACTTGGTTACTTGAGTATTTAACTCGTTCCGTGTATATTATTACGATTGTAGGGTATCCTTGGCGATATATCCATTGAACCTTCCGAGTACCCTTGGCTGTATAGCAAGCAAGCAAGCAAGCAAGCAAGCAAGGAAGTATATACTTCCTTTCGAATTGGATATCGATCTTCCCGTCACCGGATCTACTTTTTTACGAAAAAAGCCGGGAGGAATTCGTTTGATTCTGTTGAGCGGAAGTGGCGTAATTAAGCAGTATCACTAACCTGCCTCATCACTTTTCGAGGCTACTTTGCCAGGGCTTCCAGGGTCTTTGGATTGCATGTCATGTCATGAAATTCTCCATTAAGGTTGGCCCCGTTATGGTACGCAGGAAGCAGGAAGCAGGAAGCAAGGTAGTGAATCGAATCGAGGGTTATGTCATTGTGCCCAGATTTAAGCTTCCGTAGAGCTCTATGTTTCTTATAAAGTCGAAAGTAGAAGTAATGGGTAAGTATCAGCTGTGTATCACATCATCCTCGAGCTTTCAAAGCAAGCTGTTCCTGCCTCGTCACTTACCTAGGTAGTTAAGCTAGCTAGCTAGTTAACTGGCTTGCTAAGCAAGTAAGAAAATGTCCATTCTTTCCGGTCCGAATTGCTCGGAAGGAAAATTTTCTGCTTTTTGTTTTGTGCCGGGAAAGCCTATAGGTACTACATCGGGATAGTTACATGAGTGGGATGTTAGTTAAAGGTACTTAAGACTGTAAAAAAAAAACTAACTACGATTAGTCTCAAGCGCCAACCCTTCTTATTCCTTGCTATGGTATGTGCATTACATATACTTTACTCCATAGGGACTAAACTAATTACATACGGATATGTATATGTATACTATGTATATGTACGAACGGTATCTTGCTTTGTCGGTCTGCAACGTGGTACCAAGGCTATGATGCCAACATTCCAGACAATTTGATATACATATACATATACATATACATATACATATACATATACATATACATATACATATACATATACATATACATATACATATACATATACATATACATACGAAGACCCCTCCCTTGAAAAATTACGAATATCTTCGGGATGTTTTTTTTTCTTCTCTTTAACCGTTTTGAGGGGGGGTATTATCGGGATTGGTTTGATATGTTTACGGAACGGCTATGTTAGACATTAATTCGGGTGTCGAGTCGGCAGGAAATAGGTAATTCAGAGACAGATGGGTTTTGCCAACGCATATAATGATCATGAAGTACCACTGTGGAAGGAGAGAGGGAGCCGCTATGCTAGATGGGTTATTAGTCGTTAAAATTTTTTTATTTTTTATTTTTTTTTTATGGCACGACTCGACCGAGGCCTTCCGTCGGGAAACAACCATGGGGGATAAAAATCGTGGATGCATTGAGATGACCCGACTTTTTTAGCTATTGGGTCGGGTATATCGCGCGAAGGCTAGTGATTAGGTGTTTTACATGATGACGGGTTCGGTAAAAAGGTGATACAGTAACTAGCGGTTTACACGTCTACAACATACCGAATACCTAGTTTAAGGTTTTTCTTAAACCAATTGCAAGTGCCGTACGAAATGAGACTCATAGGAAAAAAAACAGGCACAAGGGAAAAAGAAGAAAGAGAGAGAGAGAGAGAGAGTCGCGGCGGACCCGTGCCGAAGCCGAAGCAAGGAACAAAAGCGACGGAGGCAAATCGATATGGCAGCTGGCTATGGATTAACTGATACATCCATCCAACTATCTTATTACCTTTACCTACACCCCGTACGTACATGATACATGCCTACATTACATACATTTCTTTTTGAACAAGAAACACATGTGGGAGGCGCCGAAGATCGGCTTTTGAATTTATTTGTTGGAATTGATATGATAGATGATGATGTGTTTGAGAAGTTGGTGTGCAGATTTCCGGCTTACGGAAGAACAAAAAGTGAAGTATGAATTTCGAAGGGGGGGAGGGGACCCTGTTCTACATGTTTTGGGATTTGTGAGGTGGGTGAGCTAGATCGACAGTTATGATCGAGGTTTGTAGAAGGCGAGACGATTAGTGGTATACTATACGATACTATTCGCTATTTTGGAATTATATTACCTCAAAAAACTCTTGGTATGGAGAATCGTGATTAGATGAGTGGATATGAAGAATCTTCATTTTTATTTTTTAAAAAAATTTTCACGATTATCATCCCGAAGGATATGTATAAAAAAAAAGAGAATTCTTTGACATCGTCAACGTCATAGGACAGGGTTGGGTTTAAGCGTAGAGGGGTTCCTTGGTTCCAAAACGGTTCCTGCTTGGTTCCTTGAAAATGAAACTAACCGTGTCAAATTTTTTTGAAGAAAAGAATTGATTTTTTTCCTTCGAGCTACGTATGATCACATTCTCCGGATCGTATTCCCGAAGGAAAAAGGTGATCACAGATCTCAAATGAGGTTCCTGGAATTCTTTCGGTAACTTCACCTTCCCCCTCAGCAAAATGTTGATTCGATTCAATTCGAATTCCTGTCTCCAACAAAAAAAAGGAATAACGCTAGTATCAAGACGGCCGTATACTTACTACTATGTCTTGTATCATCGGTTCCCGGTTCAATCAATAGGCTCATCCAGAACCTCGAAAGTCTAAATTACAAAGCGTGATCATTGATCATCCGGGGGGCGGAGGGAAGATAAGGGGAAGGTTGAGAGGTATTGTTCCCATCTGTGCTTTGATGTCAATCTACATGATAGACATGAATCTGAACCCGAACACGAACATGTGCGTGTACGTGTGTACGTGTCCATGCGGTATTCTCCATTTGATCAAGAGGGGGGGGATGTTCAAGATCGAGATCGATTTTCGGCTGACTCTAGTATGTAGAAGCAGTATACTACTACTACCTACTAGTATGGTATATACTTTAGAGTTTTTCGGTAAGAAACTAGCTTTTTGATCAATTGAAAAGCTTCATAATTTAGCTTTTGCTCGTCTAAGCTAGTTAGTTGAGCTGCTGCTGCAGCCCGCGATTTAATTAATTTAATTGCTTTAGCGGGGGCTGCACTGCAGCATATCGACGACATATCAGATCCAAACTTCGATTGGATCGGCCATTTGTGCACCTTGTTTTCTTTCTTTCTTTCCTTCCTTAGGTATTTTCTTGTATTTTTTTGTGACTTATTCTTCATCTTCTTTTTGTTGAGGAGTATTGACTGACTCGACTGCATGCATGCAGCTCGTCGTGTGCGCCTTCCTCGTGAGTCCCTGGAGCCTACCCTTTCGAGGTATTTTCGGCGGACGATGCAATTTCAGCTTTTTCTGCCCGTCGTCGCAATCGGGACAGGATCGAGGGAAAGAAGCGAGAGAGAAAAAAAATAGTAGATCCGAGCAAACGGAAGCCTTCAGCCGGATGTAAATCCGGTTAACGGAGACGCCGAACGAAACCGATGTGCCAATTCTTCTTCTTTTTTTTGTTATGCGGCTCACAGTACACATACATACTAGCCATGCTATTGACGCATCATGCATTCGCATGGCCAATCAATAAATCGAGCGGATTGGTAGGATAACTGTCTCCGAGCTGTCTGGTTGGCTGCCAGAACGCCATGGCTTCCACGATTGCTGCGACAATGGCATGACATTTTGCAAGTTCTTCCATTTCGATTGATCAAATCTCCCTTTTCAAAACGCCTTTCAACGCCTTTTTCGTCGGTGCTGTCGCCAAAAAAGTCCACGAGGAAGTGAAAGAAAAAGAATAAATTTCCGACACGGCTTATTTAATATAATATTAATGGTCAGGTCAGATCAGATCAGATCAGATCGATGCGGGACGGGCTGAGAATCTCAGACATTTTTCATCAAAGCGCAGAGACAATTTGAACGAGAAACAAAAAGTTTTATTCAAAATGTTGCATTAACTATATCCATGCAGACTATTGAAACTTGAAAAAAAACAGAGAGAAGAGAAAGGATCAGGCCATTCATGCTTCGCTTCTTTGCTTCCGCATTGCATCAATTGGGTCTTTTTATTTATTTCTTTTTTATTTATTTTTTGAACTTGTCGAGAACGAAAAACTTCGAATCAATATCTTTTAACTCCATCTCGAACGGGTCAGTAATCTGTATCGGGGATAGTCACGCAAGCCATCGTCCTCGGATCTCATTCTCTTTCGCCTTTCCATCTTTCTTACTGCCCTTGTTCCTTGTTCCACGCACGTAACCTACATAACCGCTAGCATCGGGCAGGGTGAAGACGGTGTGGTGGCATTGAAGCTTCTTATCACCAGATCCCGACCAGGGCGTCAAAGTTAGAACAACAATAGTGATAACGCCGGATTGTGGTATGATGGCTTCGATTGTTACATCCTAATCACATCTGAACATGGCGTTTCGAGCTAATTGAGCCGTCCTCTGTAGTATAGTATAGGTAGTTGGAGGGTTCCCCCCACTTGCGGACCCGTCGACAGGATCTAACTACTATCACAAGCTGTACCCCCAAATTGCAATATTTATCAGTGCAGTGCCCAAAGGATATCTTGTTGCAACCCTTGCCTTGTATGTGCATCTTCCGTTCATGCATGAGAACTTCTTCGAGGATCAAAATTACCCCAATCACCTTTGAAGGTCTTCAATTGCAATAGACCCTGGGCCAGGCCTGTCCATTAGTCGGCTAATCAATAATTCCCTCAAAACAGCCAACCACAACCAAAAAGCCTGGAGGGTTATATGCCACCACGTCCCGAAGAAGTGGCTCCTGACGTTCGTCACTGCACTGGAAATCATCCCGAAAAAGTGCTATGAAAAGATCCTTCAAAAAGCAAACCAGCACATCGAAAAATAGTGAATGTGATGGAAGAAGCAGCTAGTATTGTGGGGATTCAGCCGACCAGGCCGACATCAGGCTCATTGCCAATTACGAGGCGACCCTTTCCCATGCTTTGCTGCCTACCCCCACCCGTCTACGACTGTATCCGCCGTTGTGGTCTCGACTGGTTCGTTATTCTGTGGATTGGTGCGGTAACCCTTAGCCTTGACAAGTGGATGCCAAATGTGGGTGGGAACCATAGGTACTTTCGGATACCTTCTGCCGGTTTGAACAATACGAGTTCCACATACGCTTCTGCTTCTACTTCTACTGCTTCTACTGCTTCTTCCACTTTTTCTCCTCTCTATTTTGGCGCAAGTGAGCTGGATCACCCCGCTCGTAGACAGATCATTCCGTTCTGGCTGAGTGCCGTCTTGGAAATCGGAATTCCCGGCTTTGTTGTCGGGTTGCTAAACTTGATATGCAATAATGGGAGCATGAGGGACTGTGCACGGGCCATGTTGGGGGTCGTTAATTCTTTATTGATATGGTACGTCTACGAGCAAAATAGTTTATCCTAAGGAACGAGGGATTAGCTGGGATCTAGGGTATTACTTTGATACTATTCCTAGACGTCCAAGACTAGAATCCGAGGGATAAATGAAAATATGTGTGCATTGATGTTCTTTTTTTTTTTTTTTTTGAGGTCTTTTGCTAATGTGATATCTTCTCTTCAGCTGCTTTTTCCAAGTTATCATGAAGGTTTTCATAGGAGGGTTCCGTCCGGGGTTTCTGGAGCTATGCCGTCCTCGACCTGGGGTGCATCATGGCATGGGATACGATGGGACATATTTTAAGTCAGAAATATGCACTGGCGATCATAACATGATTGCCTGGGGGTAATAACAGAATTCTTCCGAGACGAGAGTCTTTTTTTTTTTTGCCTTAGCATGAAAATTTTCTTAAATTGGAATCCGAAGCTGACTCGCGGGGCGCGATGCAAAATTTTCTTAGACTGGAAAGCTTCCCGAGCGGCCATGTCGCGACCGCTTGTGGGGCAGCTGTTTTCTTGTCGTTATATCTTAATGCCAAACTTAAGATATTTGCCGACTACAGGGCTAACCCGCTGTTGATAGTGCTATGCCTGTCGCCATTGGTTCTGGCGGTGCTTATGGCTGGGGCGATATCTATTGATATGGTAAGTCACCCTTTTATGTTTCCCCATGTCCGAGAAACATGTGTGTTTCAGGAGCCGAAATGGGCTTTCCTCGTATACACAAGGTCAAAAGGTCAGAAAGGGTGGAAAAAGTCAAAGAAAGTTTGGAACCTGGGACCGGGAAGGCATCATGAATTAGGAAAAAACAGACGAGATTCTGGGGTATTCTGAGGATATGGGAGAACGGAAATGACTAATGTGCCTCATTTTTCTGGGGATCCCATGCAGTCACATCACTGGCACGATATCTTGGCTGGCGCAATACTGGGGAGTTTGGTCGCAATACTATGTTACCGGAATACGTATGCGGCAGTGTTTGATTCCAGATGGAATCATATTCCGTTGGAGGCGTCGTCACGAGGAGGTATTTGGAGAGGGGAGGACAGGGAAGAAGTGGAGAGACGTGAGTATCGAGTACGTTATGGATTTCCGAGGTTCTACAAGGATAAGGAAGTGCAAAGCCCGGTATAGGCATTTTCGACCGTACCTGCGGCACCGATTGTCTGTTTTTTGGATCAATGTTGCAAATATGCGAAGTATCTCAAAAAGATACTCGAAAGTACTTACGTCCCGTTCGTTTTTCGGAGCTTGGTATCTTGGAGAGAAGGGTCATGAGTCTAGAGTCCTAAAGAACAATGGGGACTTTTGTCAGATTCTTTTCTTGTTTTCTTTCTTTCTTCCTGCCGGGGTATCTGCAAGATTCTAGTCATGCTTTGCGGTTTCAGTTCTTTGATTGGAAAGATCGGTTCATCAACTGGACGAGGCTTTCTTGACCATGGCCATGGATGATGTGTATCAGAAGGTCGTGATAGATATTCCATCGTGCATTCTGCAGACTGTTCCTGCGCATATGCACCCCCCCCCCCCTCGTATAGTTTAGAGCCTCATTTATGATTTTTCTCAAACATGACCCCTCTCGGATCTAAGAGTTTCTATAAACATGACCTGTGCTCGGATGGCGGGGTATATGCATATGTATTCGAGTTCTCATGATATAAAAAAATTTTACCATGACGTAAAGGATCACAAACTTCCCGTCGTATACCCGCATTCCCGTTTGTAATACCAAGTAAATTAGACGACAATACCGTCTGCAAGAGGTCCTCTGACCCCATGAGCTCTCCTTTCCCGCTCCTTTCAAGCGTCTTGGGGGGGTGTTAATGGTGTATGGTTTTTTTTCTTTCTTTCTCTTTATATTCAGCCCTACAAGGTGGAACATGGTGTTGAGCTGCACAACATCCAACATGACGAAAGACATCCAGCCAATAACGTCGCTTTGTCTGTAACCTCCACCCTCCAAACCAACGTCTTTGTAAGTACTTACTTACCTACGTAGTGGTGCATATCAACGAAAGACAAGAATCCAAAAAAACCCCACCATCGAATCCAGCTGACAACCTTTGTTACTAAATTATAAACTTGTTACGACTCCACTTTTTTTTTAAATACCTTTTTTTATTTTTTATTTTAGTCTTCCCGTCCTACCCGTTGGTTTTTTTAAGCTAGGTAGAGGGGGGGAAGTTAGCTGCAAAATGTCACACTGTCACCATGAACACACGCACGGCAGCGGGGCCGGAGACGGTCACGACCATCACGACCATCACGATCACGATCACGCGGGCCACACTCACGACGACGACGTGACACCAGCGATTCAGTCGTCGCTTTATAATAGTATTGACTTTGATGCAGTCTCCACGCTTAACGAATCGGAACCTGATGCCGGGAAACGGGTGTTGAGAAAAACCTGGGATGAGAGGTTGGAAACTACACCGGAGTTGGAGAGTGATAGTGATCAGGAGTTGATTATGTTTGTTCCGTATGTTTTTATTTTCCTTTTCTTCTTCTTTCTATTGTTAGAATGGTATGCGATGTGGGCTAATGAGAAACCGGTTATGACGATATTATTTTTTTATATATATAGTTTCGCGGGAATAGTAAAGCTCCATTCTTTACTAATCTACGCCCCACCAGACCCCACCTCTCCACGAACCCTCAAACTATTCATAAACCGCACAGACGTCGACTTCTCAAACGCCACATCCGTAACTCCCACACAAACCCTCGAAATCCCTTTGGTGCCCCCATCATCCCGTCCCGAAATCATAGAAATTCCAGTAAAAAGGGCGTTATTTAATAACGTTAGAAGTCTTACTTTGTTTTTTGAAGAGAATCATGGTTATGATAATGATGATGAAGATGTTACGAAGATTTGGTATTTGGGGTTTAGAGGGGATTTTATGAAGGTTGGGAGGGAGCCTGTTATTACGCTTTATGAGGCGGCGGCGAATCCTAGGGATCATGTTAATTTGGTGCCGGGGGAGAAACATGTTGCTGGGGGGTCGAGGTTTGGGGCGTAGAAGTTTAGTTTATTGGGGGAGGGGTAGATGGGTAGCTTATGCATGGACTATAAGGGGCGTTTATGGGTGTGTAATATTGGGTTTTGAAGATAAAAATGATGATTGCTTAGGCACTGGGGGGTTTTTTTTTGGGGGGAGGCTTATTCTTATTGATAGGATATATAAAGAAGTTGTGTGCTATGCGCATTTTAATGTATTACTTGTAGGTTGGTTTACATCCTACTGAATATAAAAGATGGAAAAAAAGGAGACAGACTGCTAGCTCGGTCATTAGAAATAGGGTAGATGATGAGTACTTTGCAAGATCGTTATCAGGGAATTGACGCGAATTATGCTGGGGCGGGTGCAGGCGCCGCCGATTCGGTCTTCCTAAAATTGACTTTCTCCACTGCGATACTTTCGTTTCCGTTCTCATCCTTTTTGAGCTGGTAGACGTAAAGCACCAGGTTATTTCCTTGGACCTGTTTATACAATTTGTTAGAATCACGAATTATCTAGTGGGTGAGTAAGTCTGAGGGGGGGACACTCACATCCATCAGCACGAAACTGGGCACAACTTCCTCATCAGTACCCCACCATCCACTACTCATAGCCCCCGTCGCACTCCCGGGATTAACAAAAAATTTCCCTTCCATCTCATAAGCCTCAAACCTATGAGTCCCACCCCAAATCAAAACATCCACATCCATCTGCCTAGCAGCGATCAACAAAGAATCCGAATCACCAGGCGGGATAATAGTATGCCCGTGAGTAAATCCAATCCTAAACTGTCCATGTTTGACAACCTTCGATAGAGGTAAAGTTGAAGATTCGTCGAAGTCACCTTTGACGATTTGAAGGTCCGGTGCGGTGGAGCGCAGGAATTCGTAGGTTTCGCGGTCGGTTAGGTTCCCCAAGCAGAGGATTTGACCGATCTTTCCGGGGGCGAGGAGTTTTTTGAACTATTTATTTTGAAAAAAATTTAAAATAGTGGCTAGGAGGGGGGGGTGTTAAGGCCCTGGGAGAACCGGGTGAGGGGTTTCCCCCTCCAGGTGTGCCGGTTTGGTGGTTAGCTTGTGTTTTTTTTTGTTGGTAGTTCTTTTTTTTTGGAGATTGTGTAGATGGTAGTGGGGGATGGGGTATATGGGAAATTGTGTCAAAAGCTGGTGGGAGGTAAGAATGGTAGGTACCTTTGCTGGTATCTCCTATATGAAGCGTTGATATGTTAGCGTCCGCGCAAACTAAGTTTGAATTAGTGAAAGTGGTAGCTTACAGAAGCTCTATCTGGGATGAAGAGATCGCCGAGGGCGAGGACCAGTCTTGATGTCATCTTGGAATATCAAGCCGGATGTTTGATGGGCTCTGTTGAGGATGTTCTTTTTTGTCGGATGGTGATGAGGGATGACGATGGTGGTGGTGGTTGTACGTAGTAGAGTCGAGGGGAAGTCGTCGCAAGTCGCGCAAGCTTGGTTACGTTTGGTTACGTTTCGGGGAGCTTAAAATAACACGCTTCAACGCAGGAAATAATATCAGGATTCTAATTGATATCTACCGTTCAAACGAACGAACATGTTTTATATCTTGAATCATATGTATAGAAGGTATCTTATAAGAAAAGTAAAATACGAAAACTAATAATCTAGTCCTGATAAATTTAAATGGTGTAACCGCTAACGTCATATCTAACCCTCAACCTTGCCATAACAGCCCTAACCATCCAATTCTCTTAATTCTTGACCCTGAATCACCGACATCTTCCCAATCTCTCGTTGTAGCTCTTTTAGAACTTTAAGTGTGTATTCCATGTTCTTTGTTCTTCAAAAGAATTCTATAATAAATTATTTTTGTTCCGGTGTAAATAGCCCGCCAGGTTGTTGAGATCTGGACGCCCGAGTTTTTAGAGACCGTGCAGTTGGGATATTTCTATTGGGGTCCCATTTTTCTTTTAATATATGTGGCAAGTATTAGAGCGCCGGACTAGAGGCTAGAAATTTATTGATTGCGTATATAGATATATACTGAGGGCGTCTTTTTCAATATTGATGTAATGGGGACTGAATAGAGTTTTTAGACTTCAGGTCATGTATATACATATTTTGATTAATTTGTGCAATATAAATTCCGTGTAACAGTGTTATTTCTCGCAAAAGAACTACTTTCCGTGTTCTTGTTCACTTTACTTCACTTCATTTTCCAGGGTTTGAGACTCGGGCTCCTATTCGAACTAAAACGATACGTATATATACCCCAACAATCAAGAAGAGGCCGTCAAAGAAAGTTATAGGGAAGTATCGTATTTTTATAAACTCATACCCAATCGACGGCCTTAACACTGGGCGGGTCAACTTCCGATGCGTGAGCTACCCTAAAACATAATCAATCCCACCTGTACCCAGACTCAGTATGATAAACACCAACTAATTTCCCCTTGAAACGTACATTGACATATCATCCAGTGAGTACCTTCCTCGCTGTATTCCTGTAGTAGGATCAATTAACCAAGCAGAGCGTCCCCAGCTGGCTAGCTTGACTACTTTGAAAACTCCCACAGATCTTGGAGAGAGCTTCGGTAGATGAGCTGACTTTTTTTCTCAACAGAACTAAGTCTCCAACTTTTGTGTGGAAAAAAGAAAGTGCGGAGAGCAACTAACTAAATGTGTACAATATCAAATTTCAAATCCTATCGCGTTTTTGGGGTTACTCTACCCGCAGCGATTAAACCAACCAGATCTCTTCAATTTGGGTCTTGGTGAGTTAGCGTCAGGCTCGGGGGATTATAGAACTGGGATTCTGTTCTAAACTTAGACTTGAAGTATCTTGGGTTGTCGGGGTAGGAGATTGTGAACAAATGAAAAGAAGACGACCTGGGATGTGCAACTAGTAGGTATGTGATGAGTCGTGATCGGTGGTGCTACTTGACAGTATTAGTGAGGACTTTCGATTTGATGTAGTAGGTAGCAATTAAGTCGCGGCGCGAAGTAATCCAGCACATCCAAGCTTTCTTATATCTCAAAAAGCGAATCTCCGATCTTGAGTGTTTGTCGGAGGAAGACTTTCTAAATTGCCACCGTATCTGAACCGGGAATTCCCACGAGTGGGGGCATTCAAGGTTATCAAGGTTGATATAGATTCTGCGAAATCACTGTGGGCAGTCCATTGGTTATGCCTTTTGTGTTCAATGAATATTTGAACAAACCGGAGAAACCTTCGTCTCCGGTTATGAAAAACCGGCCATTGAGATGGCCCTCGCATGCGAAAGCCAAGTCTTTCTCTTGAATTTTTTAACAGAATTCTAATCTATAAGAAAGGCAATATGTGGTTAGCAATGTAGTTCTGTTAGTCTAAACTCTTTTCTCCTTCATATTATCATAGAATTTCCCCGTTTTCCGTGTGTGAGGACGTACGTTGAGCAGCCCTTTTTGGTCGATTTGTTATAGCCTTTGAAGATCTTTTTTGGGTGGTTTGCGGCACCTCGAAGCTCAAAGTCGAGTTTTTCCTCGTAGCGCACGGGCCATTGATTATACCTATACACCCTGTGAATTTCCGTCCAATATCGGGGACAGTACTTTGTATTTCATCAAATGAATCGTCGATATAACCCAAGATATCCTTCCCCAGGTCGTGCATATTATAATGCACCCGAAGAAGAGTTTTGAGCATGCGCGATTTGTATCTTAATGCTCTTGTTACGTCCATTTAATTTGGTCGTTTTTATTATGTATTGGCTTTTGAACGATCGATTGTAATAAATAAAAACTGCTTGCTCTATTCAAGTTCCAATTATACATATCGGTTAGCTTTACACTATATCAAGCTTTGTCAAGGGGATACGTGAAAGAGGAGCAACTTATTGAATCCCATTGATTTGATCGTGAATAGATTTAAGGGCGGAGTCTGAATTGGCCAGGGGGTTCCTATCGAATTCAATACAAAGAATCGACAACCTGGCTTCATACTTTTGGTTTCTATATATCATATAAGGTACTTTCTTAGGTATATATAAGTTACATAGGTTCATATTGACTTTTATATATCCATGCATGGTGCCCATCTTTGCAGATCAAGACGGCCTGGGTACAGGATAGGATGAAGACTGTCGAGTATATTACGCTACCTATCGTGGCAACCACCCTTTAAGGAATCACTTAGATACTCAATTGCAATACCATATGCATACCGAGACATTATAACAGAAGTGAAGCATTTGCGTTGTGTGTGGTATATCTACTAGATGTGAATGTCTGGATGCTATAAAGCTGACTCAGCTGCATCGGATATATGGCAAGAGAGCTCGACACGGAGCAAGCGATGTCGGCCAGGTCCGCAAGATGGTGTCTTAGCGCCGGAAAATAGCCCAGTCGGTCCAGACCAGACCATTGTCATTAAATGGATTCCAGTTCCCAGATCGATTGAACTAATGTTTATCCATGGTAATTACTCCGCAAACCAAAGTGAATCCTCAATTCAGACAGCTCGGGCACCTCCCGACCATTTATCGTTGAACCCAAAGCCTGCATTCGCACCCCCTCTCGTGTTCCGACCGTTGCACCACAATTGACGATAATTATAACATAGCCCAGGTAGTACTTAGTTATCCTTTTTTGCGGGGAAGCATACCTTAAGCAAAATAGAAATAAAAAGAAAAAAAAAGAAAATTGACTGACCATGCACATGCTAGCGGCCGCCCGAGGAACAGGTAGGCTTGTGAACAGTAGCAGCAGAAGGTGCAGGATCGAAGTTAGATCTCTGCAAGCTGATCGGATGGACGCGGACGGCCGACAGCTGCTTCGGTTGACCTCATCTGCAACACATTCACGCTCTCTTTCTACCGCCGCTGTTGCCCCACGTCGCCCCTCCACCGCTCCTACAACTATTTCTACAAATACTTCTGCGACTTCATATAATACATCCTCTTCTTCTGCATCTGCCAGATTATCTCAGCTGAACAACCATATACCTAATAAGGTTTCTAATATTTCGACTGCTTTGAAGTACTCTACTACAGCTACAACTACTCCGGACAAAATGAGCGCACAGGCCGAGCATCCTACCGTCCTGATCCCAGGACCCATCGAATTCGATGATGCTGTATGTATTTTCCCTCGCATATAGCGACAATCTTTAATGTAAAGGGAAAAAAAAGGGAAATATACTGATAAATACCTATATTAATAGGTCCTCCAAGCAATGTCGACTCCTAGCGAATCTCACGTCGGCATGCCCTTCGTCCACGTCTTCGGCGACACTCTAACCCAACTTCGTCAACTCTTCATCACCAGCTCTCCAGATTCTCAACCCCTAATTCTTAGTGGCTCGGGTACACTAGGCTGGGATGTTGTCGCCTCGAACATCATCGAACCAGGTGATGAAGTCCTAGTCCTCCACACCGGATACTTTGGAGATTCGTTTTCAGACTGTTTGGCCACTTATGGTGCTAAACCTACACAATTGGGAGCACCGATCGGGTCTAGACCGAGTCCTCAGGAAATTGAAAATGCATTGAAGGGGAAGAAGTATAAAGCTGTTACTATTACGCATACTGATACCTCTACTGGTGTGTTGTCGGATCCTAAAGAGGTCGCGGAAGTGGTAAAGAGGGTGAGCCCCGAGACTTTGGTGATTGTTGATGGGGTTTGCAGTGTGGGATGTGAGGAGATTAGATTTGATGAGTGGGGGCTGGATGTGGTTTTGACAGCTAGTCAGAAGGCGGTTGGTGTGCCTGCTGGGTTGTCGAGTATGTATTCCTTCTTCTGGACGGCTATGAGGGAATGGATTTTTGCTGACTGTGGAATAGTTATGATGTTGAGCGGACGGGCTATCGAGACTTATAAGAGCAGGAAGGTACCACCGGGCAGCTACTATGCTAGCTTGAAGAATTGGTTGCCGAGTATGTCTTTCAAGTCTAGGATATTTACAAGGGAGATACTAATTGGAATATAGTAATGCAAAACTATGAGGCTAAGAAACCATCCTACTTCGCCACCCCATCCCCACAGCTAGTCCGCGCACTCAATACTTCCCTCACCCAAATCCTCTCAGTCCCTCTCTCCCAACGCTTCGAAGAACATAAAGCGGCTTCAAAGAAGATCAAGGACGCAGTCACAAGTTTTGGATTAAAACAGTTGGCCAGTGAGGAGAGGTTCCAAGCCCATGGTATGACAGCAGTTTGGCTGCCGGAGGGTCTTACACCAGCGGATATTTTGCCGCATACAGCGAAGGAAGGGGTTGTCTTCGCTGGTGGGTTGCATAAGCAGGCTGCGACGAAGTATATTAGAATTGGAAGTATGGGCGTTTCAGTGGTGAGTTTCTTTCCCTTCTTTCCTCTACTCCTTGGAGTAATGGTAGTTGTGACGATACTGATGGTTGTGTGGTTTAGACGAACCCGGCATTGGGGCACGTTGACAAGGCAATTAATGCTTTGAAGACTGGATTGGTAGCTGCAGGTTATCAGTTGCCGTGAATTTAGTTCTTATTGAAGCTTAGTATTTAGTTAGAGATTGCACGGGATCTAGCTTGTACGATATATTTATTAGATTGTCGTTTAGATAACCGTTTAGACTAGAATGATTTAAATGTATCTTCGTAGTCGTTTACCATCTATCTATTGAATCTCTATCGGAATAGCTTCATTTTGGTACCGAATCAAAGACTTATCGCTAGTTATGAGGTAACATATTCGTTAAAAAGGGAACAATACTAAGAAACGTTAACGCCATTCCCCGTGCCAAAAGACGCCAAATACCCCCCACCAAGGCCTCACACTAACCAAAAAGATCGATCGAAAGCTACCTCTCACTATAATCATTCAAAGCTACACAAACCGCTCCACGATGGTGTCCATTATACTGTCGAATAATACTCTGAGTCGACAATTCCCACAGTCTGGCGAAATGATCACTGCAAGCAGTAACCAAATATGCGCTATCTGCGCTAAACGCACAATCCCACACCCACCGTTGATGGCCGTGTAGTGTGGTTTCTAGTGAGAATTGCTGAGGATCGACGCACCATATCTTTGCCGTATGGTCTGCCGAACAAGTTGCTAGGTGTCTGACGTCTGGGGAAAGGAGGACACGGGTGATGTATTTTGTGTGAGCTTGGAATTTTGTGACGGGGACGAGGGAGGTTAGGTCGCGGTTTTGGATCATACGCCAAACATAGCAGTTGCCCTGTTATTTCATCTTGTTAGTATTATTCTTTCCTTTTCTTCTTCTTAAAATAACGGATATGGTCAAGACGTACTGTATTATTGCCGGCGACGAGCATACTACCATCTGTGGCGACTGTAACACTTCTAACGGGCACATCATCCTCCGGGATCAACTGATGTGTACATTTATTCTCTCCCAGATCCCAAATTCTAACATTCCCGGCCTGATCACAACTAATCAGCTCCCCCTGATTAGGATGGATAACCACATCGTTGACCGGACTTCCATGACTATAATTCCTCTGCACCGTTCCCGTTCTGGTATCCCAAATCTTCACGGTTCCATCTTCAGACGATGTTACCATCCATTTACCCTCACAATGGAAACCTACACCCGTGACGTTGTTGGTGTGTCCTTCGAAGGAAAGTACGGGGGCGGGGTTTGTGGATTTTATGTCGTAGAGTTTTACGTTTACGTGGCCTGCGGCGGCGAGGAAACGTTTGTCGGGGGAGATGCAGAGACGGTTAACTTGACTGTCGGCGTGTTGGATTGTACGAGAACAGATACCGGAGAGAGCTTCCCAGAATCTTTTTTTGAGAAAAAAGAAGAAACATCGAAGATTAGTTTGTGAACAAAGCTGTTGAAAGGTTCTTTGTGTCTGGAGGGAGAGGGATATATGCATACCGTATGGTGTGGTCGTAACCGGCGGTACACATTATTACGCTCATTATGGCGGTACTTTGAAGCTAAAGATGGAGCTTCTATTATATTTTATATGGGTTGATGAAGCTGTAATGTAGGACGGTATCTATTATATCGCGATGCTGATGGTGGAAGTAATTGGAGTCGCGAAAGCAAAGCAGCTCAAGTCAAAGAGCATAGCCGACGCCAAGACTGGGCGCATGACATCGCTCAGAAGCGACATCATTCTCTCATACTCTCTCTCCATCTTCATCTTTCACAACCTCAACCTCAACCCCAACTTCAACTTCCACTACTATCGCCACCTCTACTACACCATCGCCACTACTGCTATATTAGAATCGCCAGAGGAAGAGGAGAGACAAGATGTCGTTCGCCCGCCTTTCATCCCTCGAATCCCAGCCCACCACCGACCGTTCAACCGGCTACTCGGACGACCCGGAATTCCAGAGTCTAACTCAATCCCTCTCCTCCCGCCTCTTCAACCTCACCTCCAACATCACAAAGGCGAACCATGTTCTCTCTCTTCTTGGGACAAAGAAGGATTCGCAGGAAACTCGTGAGCGTTTACAAAAGCTCCTATCGGAGACTAGGGATGGGTTCAAACAAATCGGTGAAGGGGTTAAGAAGGTTCAGTTGTGGGAGAATGTCAGCGTACGTCATCCCCGTCTTTCTTCTTGTCGTCATTCAACATATCGACACGCAAAAGCGCAAAAACATACATACATACATACACCCGGTTGAAAGGAAAAGTATAATCTAATAAAATGTTTTAAAAATAGCCACAACAAAGATTCATCCAAGAAAAGCTCTCTCGCGAATTCACCGCCGCCCTTCCAGATTTCCAAGCAGTCCAAAAGCTCTCCTTAGAGAAACAACGACAATATGTTATTCAAGCCCGTACAGCTCTAGACACCATAACTCACCACGATGAGAACCTATCCCACCCCCCATCACCCGGTGGCGGCGAAGGCGTCGAGACAATGCCATTAGTCCTCCAACAAACTGCGCAGCTACAATTAGCTTCACAATCCGAAGTCGACTTCCAAGAATCAATGATTCAGGAACGTGAAGACGAAATTAGAGATATTGAAGAGGGAATTACGCAGCTCAATGAAATCTTTAGGGATTTGGGAACTATGGTTACTGAACAGGGACATATGGTTGAGAGAGTTTGGACGAATATCGACAATACTAGGACGGATACTAGAGCTGCGAGTAGAGAGCTTACGACGGCAGCCAGGAGCCAGAAGGCGGCGAGGAACAGAGCTTGCTGTTTGTTGTTGATTTTGGCGGTGGTACTATTGGTTGTTCTCCTGGCCGTTTTGACTTGAGGAAACTTAAAGGTAGAAATATAGATACTGGATTGGGACATCTTGGGTTCTGGGGGGTGTGCGCTAATGCTGTATCGGTTGATATACCCTCCCTTTGGATCCGAAGAGTAGAGGGTTTGTATTTGTGTTCGCTCTATACATTATTTGCATTCTGATACCTAACTGTTTTTTGTCTGGTGGGTTTTGTACTTTGAACTTTCGATATAGGGGATAATTGGAGTGGAGGAACATTGTTTGATAATTTGTCGTTTGGGGTTACCGCCGGCGCTATGCCTTTCTATTGCTCGTACTGTTTTTTTGTATGTATTTTGCTCCACATATACTCCATTTCTTTCCCTTTCTCTAATTCAATGGTTTTTCTTGCCTAAATTCAGTAAGATATAATGTAAGCGAAGAGATGGTCGAGTATAATTCATTATATGGTGGTCATGATTAAATATGATTAGATTAGGGGGTTTGTAAATCGGTAATCTAAACTTTTGGGAGGTATATACAGGTCGTGAATCGTTAAGATAGTGAAATTTATGATGATGCCTTGGGCTGCTCGACCTTCTCGACAAGATCGCTGACACCTAACGCTCTTCCAATCTTAACTTTCCGCATGACCTCCTTTGGTTTTTTATCTTCCTGTCCCTCGTCACCGACTGGATCACCTTCATCTTCATCACCGGCGCCTTCACCAGTTTCTGCGTCACCCTTTTTGTCGTCCTTTTTATATAAGGCTTCTTCCTTTTTCACGCCGTCCCAGATGAAATCGAGGTTTTGTTTCATGGAGTAGGCGTCTTCGCCGTCGGCGTAGTATTTTGATTCGACTTTTTCGACTTCGAACTGGAGGGTGTCTTTGTAGAGTCTTAAGGCTGCTTTGTTGGAGACGCGGACGTGGAGGGAGACGTATTTTGCGCCGAAGGTTTCGACCATTGCTTTTTCTGTTTTTTATTGTTAGTATATTCTTCCTTCTTTAAAAAAAAAAAGAAAATAGTAGGAGGAAAGGAAAGGAGATAAACATACGACTCTGCCTCATAAGTTTCTCAGCAAGTCCCAACCGTCTATGAGTTCTCATGACGGATAGAGAGGTAATATGACCGTGAGGGATACCATCGAGTGGTTCTTCTTCCATCTTTGCTAATACGTATCCTACGATTTTGGGGGGATCATGAGGGGATTTTGGAGGTTTTGAGAGGTCGATGGCGACGTATGAAAGTTGAGGCCAGGTTAAGGCGTGGTAGAGGTAGTATTTTGCGAAATAGTTTTCGGGGAGGTTTGTGATGTTGCAGGTTTGGACGTGGGGGATGTGGGAGGGGTGGAGCATTACGATGTCCATTTTGGAGGTGGGTTGAGGGGGTGGGAGCTGGTAGAGCTGGTAGAGTTGGTGGTGGTCTTGGTTGATATGATAGTGGTTAGTGGTGGTGGTGGTTGGTGGGGTGAGAAGGTGGATGAGGATTGAATGAGGATTGGGGGTGGTGGAGTGTGGTGAAATTACTGGATTGGGATAAGTACTATGGTTCTTGGGGCTCTGGGGTGTTTCGGGGGGCAAACATCAACACAGTATGGGAACTTCGGCGGCGGGTAGCCCGCTGGGCCAGCATGTATTGATATTGATTGTTTCTGCTTGACAATGGAGATAGTATGTACAAGATGCACCCGTACTGCTTTCAACAACAACGACGGGGACCCAACCGGGAATGTCCAGTGACGAGTCCCACAAGAGAGCAAGTCGGGCACGGGCAGCCTGATCCCTGAACGACGGGGCGCCTAAGAAGCGCGAATTCAAGCCGCGACATTGGTTTCGTCGGCAGCAGCGGAACATTCCCTTCCACAAGGATTGCATACTTGGGAATCTTTATATTCATAAGGTTGTTATAGTGGGAGGGACTTGTCACAGCCGGGATGTCAAGCCCGACCATGTTGCCTGGCCTGAACCCAGGAACCATGAGGTATTCCAGACCTGGCTTTTCACAAGGTTAGTCTGGACGTAGAAGCTCCTGTACCGCTTTGGAGGTTTCGTGGCATTCTCACGATTGAGATTTTGAAGACTCGAGAGATCTAGGTGCGGCTGGATGAAGGAGGTTTGTATGGCGCCTCCTCGGCGAGGCTGTTTTGGCATTGATGTTAGTTATTTTAATACTTCTATAGTATTTGATGTATTACCTTTCGTATATTGTAGCAGGAAAACTAACTGATAAAAGAGAAAACTCTTCGCCTGGATCAAAAGCTTTAGGGGTATGCTTATGGCCCACTAAGCGCACCCATTTTCGTTCCTCGAGTCTTCATTTTCATCATAGGAACAATATTCTGCAACTGCTCCTTCTCTTGCTTCGTGGTTGTTCTGGGGACATTTTGTTGATAGAAACTTGCTATATATGAACTGTGAGTAGTTGAGGACGTGTGCAGTGTGGATTCGGTGTTGGCGTGGTCACATTGAAGTGATATATAGTAGCTGGTGGGCGGGAGTGAAGGTGAATAAGGGGGCTGGTGACTGTGAGGAGACAGGGAAGAGATTCCTAAATCCAAATGCTTCTCTGATGTGTTGCAGCTGTTGGATTATGGTTCAAAGCGACAACACAGGCAGCACTTTCGTTTGCTCGGGAACAAAGAACATTATCACGTGAGTCTGTGTTTGTTTGTCCCCGTGCGTTGCATGTCCCCGTGTTGAGGCTCCCCGTGTTGTGACCCGTGTTGTGCACTCGATTCTAATCCCGATTGGGATTCAACAGCCGCCAACCTCTCTGCCTCTTTCTATCTGTTCCTCCTCCATCCTTTCTTATGTATCTATATCTTTTGTCCACGCGCTTCTTATCACCATTCATCATCACCTCCCACTTCCCCACCATCATCACAGCTAACACCATCACAATTATCATCAATTCCTAACCATTCGCCCTCACGATGTCGCAGCGCTCCTCCGCCTTCGGAGGCAGCACAATGTCTGCAGCATCAGCTACATCACTAACACCACGACGCTTCCCATCCGCTCTCGAACGTAACAACCCGGATGTTCGTCCGTCGATTCTCGCGCTCGTCGATACGAGCAAACCAATCTCACAGCAGGTCGACCAGATCAAGGCGGCTACGCAGCGAGAGGCTGGTTCTCCCAGCCCTCGTGTGACGTCGGGAGACAGCGATGTCTTTCGACATTCACAGCGTGGCCCGCCGCGATCTAACGCGTCGCACCATTCCGTCCGATCTTTCGGCAGCTTTGGTCTCACTCCAAGCACGAGGAGACAAACTAGCGGCGAGCTAGGAAAGGGGGATGATGGCCTAATCGTGGCCATGAGGAAGAAGGCGGCAGAGGAGAGGAGGAAAAAGCACCTTCGAGAGATGCGTGCTTCCCAAGCGGGGAGCACGGTCTCGAGAAGTGTGTTTGGGGCCTCGAGGGTGTCGAACTCGTCGTTTGGCATCTCGCGAATTGGCCTCCATTCTTCGACGGGGTCTGGGATTCGTCCCGCCTCGTCGTTGATGGGGAGCCGTTCGCAGAGACTGCCACCAACCAGCGTCAACGCCACCACCACCCCCAACGATACCGCTGCCTCCCCGCACCGCTTCGAGGACCTTAGATACGTCCAAGAGGTTCTGGCCAGGTCCAGAGGGACCTCGGCCGTGAGCAGCCGGGCAAGCTCGCCGGAAGCAGCAAAGCCGGAAAGCCCCTATGCAGCCTTGGCTGCTAGGGCACGGGGTGCCTTGTTCGAAAATACAAGGGGCATCCAGGAGGCAAAGGCGGAGAGGAGGAAGGAGGAGGCAAGGAAGAGGGAGATGGAGAGGGAGCGTCAGAGGAGGGACGCGAGGATGGAGATGCTGGCGAGGTTGGCAGCAGAGGAGGAGGAGGAGCGTCTCCGGCGGGAGGAAGAGGTACTCTCGGCGAGCAATCGCAAGCGCGATGCCGCCGGGACCCTCCGATACTCGCCGGAAGACACGATGGACAACTCCGTCCATCCATACGGCAAGGAGGCCAAAGACCCGCGGAAGCGGTCTTTGGCCGCTGACTCGCTGACGAGGGGCCAGCAGCCAGCGAAGAGGTCCCGGTCCTCGGAACCGGCTGAAGAAAGACCGCGGTCTTCGGACCGAAAATTGATGCCACCACCGCCGGCCCCCACCTCGCAGCATTTTGCTGCAACGCCCTCCCCGCCGCGCCCCTTCACTACCAACCAAGGATCCTCCTTTGGTGTTTCGTTCGGCATTAGGTCAGGGGAGATGGCCGTTGAGGAGGAAGAGAGGGAAGAGGCCGGCGACAATCGTCCGGCTAATCATAGTGTAGAGCCGGAGATTGGGACGCCGGTCTCATTGTTCCAGCCGTCGAACGCCCCGCTTGGGGGGGCACCGATCGCTCGCGACTTTGCCTACCCAGGCGGTCCCGTTTTCAACCCCGAGCCAGTTCATGCGGGGTCCGATACCGAACCCGACGAAGACCAGGAGGACGACGAGGCGGACGAGCAAGAGGTGGCACCAAAGAAGGGCAGCAAGCAACCCGAGGTCGTCAGCCTTCTTGACAGCGACGACGAGGACGAGGACGCGGAGGAGGAGGAGGAGACCTTTGAAGGCTTTGGTGACTACGACGATGAGGATGAGGAGGGAGAAGGGGACGACGAGATTAGCGATGAAGATGAGGAGGAGAATGGGTCTAGCGGCGACGACAACGACGAGGGCGATGACGAGGAGCCAATGATCATACCGATTTGCAGTTCGCCAGTCCCGGAGAGTGTCCATGAGGATTCACCGGAAACCAACGGCGCGATAGCTCACATTCCAAAAAGCCTACTCGCCGAAGAGGGCGTGTCTAATTTGACCGCCCAGAAGCCTGTTGTCAGGAACAATGTTCGCGCCACAAGATCCCGATCTTCAACCGCCCAAACATCTTCACAAGAGAAGTTGTGGATGCGCGATAGTGGAGGCAGACTTATGCGCTCTGCATCCCCTGAGAGCGTGGGAATTGCATTGGCTGCACCAAGTAACGACCAAGATGCGCCGAACGAAGACGATCACGATGTTCCGAACGATGATGATCATAATGCGCCGAACGATGATGAGACAGCAGGCTCTGAGCTACCCATTGACCCACTTTTGAACCCTAGTGTCGATGTTGCCATTCCGGCAGTCGCACATGCCCATTAGGTTGGGCAGTGCTTCCTCTACTTCTGGTTTACCATGGCATTGATCTTGATCCTTACGATAGCTTGTGGATGGTATTTTTTACATCATTAATAGCTATCATGCCCTCTGTCTGCCCGAACACTAATTTCTTGTCAAACACGTCTGGTCGATTTTTTCCTCCGGATGTCGAGTGTTTCCTCGACCCGGATGGATCTCCTACTTTTTGCAAACCTGGTACTTGCAGGTTTTTACGATCCTCGACATAATGGTTTTTCTTTTACCTTCTTTCTCATGCTGTTGTCAACTTCGAGTGTACCCCTCGATTTTTAGACATGGCTTTGGACTTCTTCGTCTTCACGACCACACCGAATCCCGGTGATCGCTCTTTTAGCTCCTGTCATTGGCAGTGGCTAGATTGTTGACTGCCTTACCGACTTCGTGTGTCTCCCATCTCCCTCACCCTCTATCCGATTTCTGGTACGAATATCCGACTCGGCTGCCCTTTCGAAGCTGGATCCTATTCCCTACATATTTCGACCCGTGTCCCAACATCTTTTTATGCATGAACGGCGACTTCATTCCTTTCCTGTATACTGCGCCATAATACGTCTGGCGTTCAGCATATCCTTGCATATCTTCACTACCGTCAGGATCCGCTTTTGTACCTGCGGCCGCCTTTCTTTAGTATCCGGCGCAAACCGACATGCATCTATTCTCTGCCGACAGTCACATACAGTCGTGATGGCCCATCTCTGTCGATGCATATTCAAAAGAGCGATCATTTACGTTTTACCTTACTAGAGCAGCCAGTATTAATCGTGTCCACACCTTCCGCCTGTTGTATGAAATGGGAGATGGGCGAGATTAGGCAGGGCGAAAAAAGTCTTTATTATCATACTGCTCTTTCTTTGAACTCTTATTGTGTACTATAACTACTTACTCTGGGTAGAAGCAATGGGCGGCGTTACATACATGCTTTTTCTTCTTTTTGTTATTACTTGTTTGGTTTTCTACCTGCGGTTGCCTTTTTAGCGATATGGTTAGATTGTTGCTAGCATGGATGCATGCTGTTTTTGTGGCTGTGGGGATGGTGGATTTAGCGGCTCTCGCTAGGTGGTTTTTATAAGATAGGATAGGATAGGATAAGACGAATGAAAGAAGAGACTGGGTGGAGTGTCTCTATTGAGGGCCGCTACATTATTGTTATTGCATAACACGTAGTTTTTGAGTAATCAAGCTCGGTGATATTAAATAGGTTCGAGATGCAGTTGTAGTTTATTGGTCCTTCTACCCTTTGACAAGTTCTTGGGTATAATTGAAGGGAGACGAGTCTGTCTAACTACACCTATACATGCTGAAGACTTGAGTTACATAAAATCGTCCTCAAAATCCTCGTAGCTCTGGCCGTGCTGGTTACTACTGCCAGCCACAGCGCTGTCATCGTTCCATGCATCGTAGGCATGATCCTTCTGGAACTTGATATCCTGTCGTTCCAGTTCTACTTGCTTTTCTTGCTTTTTCTACAATTCAAAGCGAAGATTGATAATCTTAGTATTCCGACTCAAAGAACTCCAACAAATAGAAATAATGACATAAACGTACCCTGTTCTGCTGAGCAATCCGTTCCCTCTTCTTGATCTCTCTCAGGTGGTCTTCCTTCTGTTGGTACAGATCTGGGTATTCCTCCCGTTTAGTTTTGTTGAGACGGTTGACGATGGGGTTTTGTCGTTGAACGACGGTGATTCTTTTGACTTTTTTGGGGTCTTTGAAGGAGACTTGACCGACGGCCATGCTGCCGTCTTTTCTTAGGTTGCTCCATGGCGTGTAGATTATGGCGACGTTATCCTTTTTGTTGCCTTGCCCGAGTTAGTAGCCTTTCTCTTTTCTTTTCTTTTCTTTTCTTTTCTCTTCTCTTGTCTCTTAGATCTGTTCTCATTCTTAAAGACCTTTTATGTATTGTAAAAAATGACATATGGGGAGACATGCCTTCAATGCTATTCGCCTTTGTCAACTGGGCCAAATCAGTGAGGAGGTCTTCTGGAATGTCTTCCCAAGATGCACCCTCGCTGAGACGGAGGTAGATATGTGCGGATGAGAGTTTATCGGCGTGAAACCAGACATCTTCATCCCAGCCGTGTTTGATGAGTTCTTCGTCTGTATTTATGCATATCAATATCAATATCAAAGATTTTCTATGCATATATATATATATATATCTATTATAGTATGTATTTGGGGAAGTGAGGAGGGACGGATACGATGAGTACTTACTTTCGACTTTATCCTTCCCGACGTAGATGTACGCCGGGGGGTCGACGACGTTAGAAGTGAAAAAGAAGACCATCTTTTACTATTTTAACCTAGCCTAGCCTGGAGGAGTTTATCATACGATGTTATCGATAATGAAAGTGGGAAATAAACGTCGGGATCTCCGGGTCGGCGGCGGGCAGCGGAAGAAGAGTCGAGTGTGGGGAAAGGAAGGTGGGTGTGCGTATGTTAATTCCTTCGCATGCAAACATATGAAATTTTTCGGTCTTTCTAATTTCTATCTTTTTTATCTTTCTCCTCAGCTTACAACTGGAAAAAGTATATATATTGGCGCAGATGGGACTGGACTATTAAAAAAAATCAACTACGAGTATCTTTATTACTATTTGTATTCTATTTATATTCGGTTCATCGATATTCTTTTTGATTGGAATTCACTCACTCGGGCGCCATTTGCATGCGCATGCTTCACCGAGATCCCATTTTCAACCGCATTGCTTGAAAATACCACACTCTCAACACACCTTTCTCAACCCCTCCAACCTTTCACTACGAAGATACCTTATATCCACATCCACATTGACATATCCACATCGACAAAAAAACAAAAATGACTGATATCTCTTCAATCCTCCACGGTGGTTACCACCACCCGCTCTCTCGAACCTGGCAAGGGACCACCCAACTCACAAAATCCATGTTAATCTACCCCCTCTTCATAACCGACAACCCAGACGAAGAGACCCCCATCTCCTCCCTACCAAACCAATCCCGCCTAGGTCTAAACAAACTAGTCCCCTACTTAACCCCCTTAATCGCCAAAGGTTTAAAATCCGTAATCCTCTTCGGCGTGCCCCTCGCCGAAGGTACAAAGGACAGTTGCGGAACCTCAGCCAACGACCCCACAGGTCCCGTGATCTCAGCAATCAAACTCCTAAAACGCGAGTTTCCGGAGTTATTCATCGTTTGTGATGTTTGTCTTTGTGAGTATACCGATCACGGACATTGTGGGATCTTGAGAGAGGATGGGACTTTGGAGAATGAAGCTAGTGTTAAGAGGATTGCGGAGGTGGCGGTGAGTTATGCGAAGGCTGGGGCGCATTGTGTGGCTCCATCGGATATGATGGATGGGAGGATCAAGGGGATTAAGTTGGGATTGATTGAGGCTGGGTTGGCGCATAAGGTTTTGTTGATGAGTTATGCGGCGAAGTTTGCTGGTCCTTGGTATGGACCTTTCCGTGAGGGTATGTATCATCTCTTCTTCTCTTTATGGAAAAGCATAGTGAAATATATGCTAATGGTAATTTTTTTTAAAAAAAACATAGCCGCCGGCTCAGCTCCAGCATTCGGCGATCGTCGATGTTACCAACTCCCCTCAAACGCTCGTGGTCTCGCCCGCCGCGCCATTACCCGCGATCTCTCGGAAGGTGCAGATATAATAATGGTCAAGCCCGCGGCCAATTTCCTGGATATAATCAGTGATGCCAAGCAGGTTTCCCCTGATACTCCCATTGCGGCATATCATGTCTCGGGTGAATATGCGATGATACACGCTGCTGCGAAAGCTGGAGTGTTCGATCTTAGAAAAGCGGCAGAGGATGTTATGACGGGGATATTGAGGGCTGGAGCTACTATTATTGTTAGTTATTTTACCCCGGAGTTTTTGGAGTGGTTGGATGATTAGATTTATGTTTTTTTTTGGAGGGGGGAGTATTTGATGGGTTATTATGGGGGGGTTTGATTGTAGATAAAAGTAATAAGGGAAAAAACTCTACTCCTTCAATTAATCGTGGGCATATTCATGATTGGATATATCATATTCATGGTTACTTGGATCGATGTGGTCTCAAATCCAGAACTAGATAGGTTATGAAGACTTTATTATCTAAGGACTAACTTTGAAGCTAAAGGTCTTATAGCCTGAATTATGCCCGATCCACCCTATGTCAGAAACACTGATATATGAATAACTTAACGATAACCCCTGTATTACCAAAAACCTCCTTGAGAATAAAAATCCAATCGTGGCAGGGTCAATCGACACTCTTAGAGTTCCCAATCATACCCACGATATAATACCATTCCTTACCACTCGAAGCTTATAAAATACTAAGCGCAAATCCTAATCAATATATCACGGGATACTTCGATATTTTTTTCAAATATAACTATAGTATACTATATCGGATAACCACCCTTGTCGACCCATGGGCCCACCGACCCTTGCCACCGACCCGTGTTGTTGCTTACAAAATACCACAATCTCATTCGGTGCTCCCGCAGCTTAACTTTTTAGCCCGAGCGCCCGACATAACGTCTGTTCTGATATCAAAATTCCTTGAATTCCTTCATTCCAACTTGCAACTAGACCGACCAACTAAACCTCTCTCTACTCCCCCCAAAAGAGACACCAAAGCGGGCTCTACCTGTATACTAAACACCATGTCGTTATTCACAAGATCTCTCCTTCGCGCCGTAAGTTCCTTTCCCTTTCCCTTTTCCTTTCCCTCACCATCTCCCGATCAAATCCGCCTTGTAGCGAACGAACATTAAAAAAAAAAAGTGCGAACATACTAACATCATCATTAATAATCCACCATTTAAAAAAAATCCAGACCACCCGCCCAACCTTCTACCCCACCACCGCTACTACTTTCACAAAAACAACAGGAATAACTTCATTATTCGCCCGTTACCTCTCCGATTCGACTCGCGCCGCAATCGATAATGCTGTCGCTACTTCCCCCGTGGTTTTATTCATGAAGGGTACCCCGGAGTTCCCACAATGCGGCTTCTCACGTGCTAGCATCCAGGTTTTGGGTTTACAAGGGGTTGATCCGCAGAAATTTACTGCGTTTAATGTTTTGGAGGATGATGAGTTACGGCAGGGTATTTTCTTTCCCTTCCTCTCTTTCCTCTTCTTCTGCTTTCATTTTTTTTAAAAGCATGGTGGTGGTGGTGGTTGGTTGGTTGGCATCAGTACTAATATACGGTTTTGATTTGGGGATAGGAATCAAAGAATACTCCTCGTGGCCGACAATACCCCAATTATACGTCAACAAGGAATTCGTAGGCGGATGCGATATCCTCATGTCCATGCACTCCTCTGGAGAACTTTCTGAACTTTTTGAGAAAGCTGGTGTATTAGCCCCCGGTGATGAGGCCGAACCTACAACATCATCATCGTCGTCTTCAGAGTCGGCGGAGAAGAAAGATTCTACTAAGACGGAGTAGATTTTTTTTCCAAAAAAAAAGATTTTAGGAAATAAAATAAAAAAACAGCAAATAATAATTTAAGAAATAATGAGATGAAAGCTCCGATGTGACTTTTGAAAATTTTCGAAATAGGGTGGTATTCATGAATCAATTTCGAATGCAAGTTACTCCATCACATATTGATAACTGGAGGGGACTGTAAATATAATTATCAAGCTAAAAGAAGGAACCTTTTCATGTTTGAAGACGATAGAAAAGTCGGGCATTTTATCAGTTAAGCTTTGGGTTGAAATCTTCTTCCGCATCATCTTTTCTCACCAACGCCCCTGTCCGGCCATGCAGAATATGTCATCATCGGTTTTTTTATATGATAACCAGTGTAAGATAAGTTGTACTATTTATTTCGGTCTTAGCACATGAACGGGCATTTTTTAAAAAAAATCTAAATCAATAAAAAAAATAGTTTTCTAGTAATATTGATGATAACGCTCTGTCGCAGCCTGATCTGAATCATGTACGTACAAAACTATTTCTATCCGCAATTAATTGATACATGCTTGAAGCTTAGTCTGACGCTGAATAGGAACAAGCAAGTATTAATAATGCTATATAATCGCAATTGGCAAGAGTGATATAACGCCACCTAGCTAGACGTCGAATCCAGCCGTGACCGAGAAAAACAGAGAGAATAAAAAAAAAAGCTCATATGAAATCTATCTGTGAAGAATAACCCCCGCTCGCGCGCGCCAGTCTACCAAATAGTAGAAGAATAGGAAGGGAAAAAAATATACTTCAAAAAAAAAAGGCACCGTTTGAACGCCTGAATACTGCAGCCCCCATCTTTAAACAAGAAAAAGGAGACCATGACGCCGATTTCTATAAACATGCCCTCTTATACCTTTAATATATGGAAATGAAAAAAAAATATTGAGTCAGCGATCAACCTCGCAATTCGCCGGGAACGTTGCGACCTGTTTTGTACATGACAGCATGTCGGCTGAGACCGCCCGTTCTTCGATTCTATTGTCAAAAGTTAGCTATCAAGGGCCATGCCTGCCAGAACAACTGTGGTAAATTCTTACCTTCTCAGCCTTCCTAAAAACAACTTTCCCACATTTTTCCATCGACACCGGAACAACTTCGTTCTGGTTAATCCCTCTAAACTCGTCGAACGTCATTTCTCCCCTTTTCCTCGTCCGACCTCTTAAATCCGCCTTATCATCATCAGGTTTACACTCACTTCCATCGGTCTCAAGGACTTTAACTTTGCCTTTGATGCTAGTAAGTTCTCGTTTGCAGGAACGGTGGAGGTGTAACGCTCTAGGGTTGCGATTGTACCAGGCCTCGTAACGTTCCTTCCAGGGTTGTGATGTTCGGACCCGATGGTTCTCCGGGAGATCGCCAACTGCATCTACTTCGGTGCCGCATTGGGGTAGCATCGGATTCAAAACTCCGAAGTCAAATTCAGGTTCAGGTTCAAGGACGGGGCCGGAAAAGGAAGACATTAGACTAGGAGTAGCCGATCTACATTCAAGTTCTCGACATCGCTGTTCGGCTGCTTGAAGGCGCTCAAGTAAACCATCTTCAAGTGCTTTCCGTCGTTCGAGTTCATCTTCGAGTTCTTTGATCCTGGATGGCTCCCTTTTCGTAAGATCTTTGTCTAGTCCGCTCAAGTTCCCGATTGGTGCTAATACCAAGTCATCCAATTGCTGTTGTTTGACATGGTCCGAAGGGTGCTCCGACGTCCAGGCTATCTGGTGAATGTTCGGAAGCACTAATTTCTTTTCCTCGAGGCCCTTATTTCCCGCTTCGGCCGCTTCCTTGAGGTTCCGTATTTGCTCCTCATAATGGTACTTCATGAGTTCGTGTGTCAAATTAGACGACTTGAGATTCTCCAATTCGGCCTGTTCTTGGTTTGCCGTATATTCTAGTTTCTTGTTCGCCTCTTCTAGCTCCTTGTTTGCGCCCTCTAGCTCCCTATTCTTCTGTTTCAACTTCTCGTTCTCATCTCCCACCTTCTTATTCGCCTCTTCCAACTTAGTTTTCTCCTCTTTCAGCCCTTTAAATTCAGCATCCTTCTTGTTTATGCTCTTCCACAAATCTGTCAGACTCTCCTTCGAATAAAAATTCTGAATAGCAGAATTATCCAGTTGCGTTTGAAGGTTCTTGTTCGACAGCTTGAGTTCGGAATTCTGGGCCTTTGCTTCGTCACGTTCCTTTCTAATATCCGCGTGCTCCTTCCACATTTTGTTGAACTGCTCTGTGTGGTAGATACCCTGAGCGGCCTCATTGTCCAATTTCTGATGAAGTTCCAGATTCAAAGCCTTAAGATCTTCAAGCTGTTTTGCAGTTTCAGAGTATAAGCCTCCTATTCCGGTGTTGACGAGGCTAGGCAATCGAATTCGGGCATCATAGGCCCTGAGTATCTTGACCTCTCTCTCCAAAACTTTATAACCGTCCCTGGCTACTTTGAGCTCAGAATTCGCCGCGTCAGAGTCTCTCCGTGCCTGATCAAGGTGGCTTTTCACACTCCCAATGTTCTGGGCGAGGGCATTCTTTTCGTTGATCGCGGCCTCTAGTTTCTCGGCTTGTCCCTCCGTCTCCGCTACAAGTTGTCGATAGTCCTTTTTAGAGTCGTCCAATCTATTTTGTAATGCTTCACACCGCTTTTGTATTCTCTCAAGTTCCTTGGCCTTAGCCTTCGACACACTTAGCTCCCTTTCAGCTTTCTCATATCGGGTTCTTGCATTAGCAAGTTGTTTTTCCAGCCCTAGAGTGCTCCCATTATTCTTATGGGAACTCTCCACCTCCTTCTCAAGTATTTCGATTCGGCACTTAAGTTGCTCACATTCCTCCTTAGCCTTCTGAGCGCTCTTTTTATACTCCTCACACATCTCATTCGCCACCCTCAACTCCTCCACCATCTTCTGTTGTTCTTCAGTTTGCTGAAGTATACCGTCAGTTAAGGCAGTCACAGAGGTTGCTACTTCGTTCTCCAATATCGAGCACTCCCCCCGGTGAGATCCCAACCCTTCGGCTTGGGTGTTATACCTTTCCCTAACCTCATCTTCTGCATCTTTGTGGGTTTCACTAAACCCTTCAAATTCCGCGTCGATGTCAATGTCTTCGGGGTCTATACTGGGAGGTAGGGGTTCTTGTTCTTCGAATGTTCGTATATCGCACGGCATATCCGCCGGCAGGTTTGCCCCTTCATCAGCTTGTGGCGCTATTGAAAGGATCTCTTGGATTTGCGGAGGCACGAAGATATGCATATCCTCCTCGGGGTCTTGCGGTTGTTCGGGGACACCAAAAGTCTCTGTTGCTTGCCGTCGTGGGAAGTCCAGAGTGGTCCCACTATTGCATATCATGTCATTTAATCGTTGAAGACTTAGCGTTGGCAGTGGTTTAAATTTCCCAATCTTTGGGCTTGAAGGGACCTCTTGGGCTGAAGCCTGGGCAGTCTCTGATACATCTGCCGGCTCACCACTTTGCTCTTCGATAACTTCGTTTTCGGCTTCGCCGGTCTCGACGGCCGTAACATCTGCAACAGTCTGACTTTCCACCACCTGATCTCCCTTTTCCTGTGTTGGGTCATCAATAACTATCGGCTCCTCATTTAGAATTTCGTCATCCAAGATGACAGGGGGAGATTCAACCCTTTGGCGTTTTGGAGAAGGTTCCAAGTCGGCTACCAGGGTGGTATCCTGCTCTTCAAGCCCAGGTTCCATAGCAGGACTAATGCGTCTTTTCCTAGAGGCTCGAACAGGTTGCGTGCGTCCAGTATCCTGATCCTCCTTCCGTGGGTTCTTCTCCAAACTCACCCGTACGAGCCGTGCTGCACGTCGGCTACGTGGTGTCGAAGCCTCTCCATTGTCATCGCCATCCTCTTCCAAGTTTCGAGAGGATGATTTATCCCTCGTTTGATATGACACTGATCTTCGTGTCCTCATAGTCAACAATGGTGGAGCTTTATCAACCCTATCACGTACCCTCTCCATACTATTAACGCTTCTATCTTTCCTAGGTGACCGTGACCTATTCCTTAGCCGACGAGGCTCTGCCTGCATGTCACTCGCATCCTCGGGGGAATCTTGAGTGTTAGGCTTATCAGGACCCTGTTCTGCATCCGTGATCGTCGTTGTAGCCAGTACGATAGACGGGCTGTTGGACGACGGACGTCTAACTGCATCTTTAGTTTGTTGCTTGGGTCCCAATCCATAAAGCCCACCACTATTACGTTTTGTAGAGCTTGGCAGGGATTGCCGTGATGATCTCCTTCCAGTGGAGCCTGTGGTAGACCCGCCGGATGTACCTGATCTTGTAGCCTTCCTAGATCTACTACAAGAGCGGCATGTCCAGCTAGTTACTTTGTAGCCCCTGATGTGATCGTTAGTAACTCGTTCTACAGCATCGTGGGTAGAAGCTTAAATCAATGAGGGTACTAACATATTTTCCAGCCCGGCATTACAACTTCTGTGCCACGCTCTCTTGCAAACTTGACACTTGACGGGGTGGTCTGCTGAGAGGCCACCATTCTCCCGTTTACATGCAATGCAAACATTTTTGCTTGAAGAAGAACGTGTGGTCGGCGGCATATGAGTGTTTCCGGCGGGTGCAGCAGGTGGGGGTGGCTGTGGAGAGGGAACCATCCTTCGAGAGGCCTTTGACCTAGATGATACCTTCGGAAATGATGGGTCTGATAGCGTAGTAGATGAAGAAAGGCTCATAGCCTTCGGCGTGCTTTCTTTGGGATTAGACATGTTTGTTGGAGGTGGTGGAGGAGAATTTGAAGGTTGCTGTGATTAAGAAGAGAGGAATTAGGTTTTTTTTTTTAATGAGAGAAGAGATGGGTCTCAAGAACTTACCGGAGCGTCTATCTTCTCACTATCAATTAGATCTTGAGGAAGAGACCCCTCCAATAAAGGATTGTCTATTTGGGAAGGTTTTTCTTTGGCAGATGGAAGAAGGGTTGGTGATATGGGAGGAGTTGGAGTTGATTGTTGAGGTTCAGGAGCAGGTGGAGGTGCATGGGCTTCAGCTGGAAGCTCGGCAGGCGCACCCTCAGCTGAGGGCTCTGGTGCTCCAGGGATATCTTCAGTTCTGCAAACACGGCCAGAAAACAAAAGTTAGATATAAATAAGGAAGTGTAGACCGATATCTGCCTACGCGCTTGGACTTATCATACCTAGACTGTTCTACGACACTCTGGGAACTTTCACTAACTGGTTTTGTTGCTGAGGGATCATCGACGAGTGGTGGGGATACGAATTCATCAACAGTTGTTAGGATTTCGATAGCTGGCTTATCTGTCGGGGCTACTGTAGCAGGTAACGAGCTTCTAGAATCGCTATTCTCGACCTCCACCTCCATGGCTAATTCTGTGACCAAAGGTTCCAAAGGCTCAGAAGGAGACTTCGGATTACTCAAAAGTTCAACTTGATCGCCTCGTATGGACTGGCTGACTGGACTGGGCGGATCTACTCCTGTAGGATCTTCGCTATGCTTATTCCCATTCTCAAGAGTGACGACCTCCTTTTCAACCACATCATCACTCATCATCCCCGCCCCGCGTGGGACTATCCCTCGTATCAAATTTTTGTATACCATCTCTTTATACTCTGCAACCGACACGACGTATCCACACTCTGGGGTGCACCCATACTTTATGACCCCATCAACCTTTTGCTCGCTGTAGGGAGTCTGGTGGGGTTCTGACCCAGGTTGGCCGGGACATTGAACTACACGGCCAGATTTGCAGTATAGCTCGGCTTGTAAATCAGATGCAGGAGTAGACCGTGGAGCCACCGCCGTAATATCATCGT
Organism: Orbilia oligospora ATCC 24927; assembly: GCF_000225545.1. Classification (NCBI taxonomy): domain Eukaryota; kingdom Fungi; phylum Ascomycota; class Orbiliomycetes; order Orbiliales; family Orbiliaceae; genus Orbilia; species Orbilia oligospora. The sequence continues at coordinate 285,013 of NW_011645745.1, forward strand.
CATCCCATAATTGAGGGTTCCCGGCACCCCGACGAGCACTTCCCGATCTAAATTTTACATTCCTCTCCTTCATTCTCGGTCGTGAGTTTTGACGCTGGGGAGAAGGCCTGTCTGCACTGTTTCTCTCTTGCGATAGACCTGGCGTTTTATCTTGACTTGGGATAACTGTCGAATTTATATCTGTATCAGGGAGTTCATCATTCGTAGCTACAGGTGGGTTCTGCTCGGTTTGCTGCGCATGTGCGTGAGTCCCCCATGATAAAGTATATGTCGGCTGACTAGCAAATTCAGCCGGGACTTCTGAGCCTGGAAGTTCAGCCACGCCTTCTGGGGGATGAGAAGCAGGCGGGGTGGCGCTGCCCCCGGTCAAGTCGAGTATAGGTACATATCTATAAGGGACTCATTAGATATCGTTCGGTACCCTGGAACGGTAGCTAGATTATGATGGATACTTACGACTTCTGCACTATTGCCTCCGGCAGCAATGTTTGATTCTATTCCTCGTAGAAAGAATTATGTCAGCTAGAGCCCATAAAACCTCAAATACCAGGTACTTGTCGAACAAGATGAAATTAAATCCAACTCCAATCAGATCTTTTCAGTTTATATTTGTTTTAATCGTCAATGTAGCTTCCTTAACGCTACGTGCCATCCAACTCCCATCCATACCCCAATAAGCCATCCCCTTCTTCAACCAGAACCACTTCCCATAACAGCGTCCCGTAAGACGCCAGCGCCATTCAGAGTCCAATGAATATAGCCACCACAGCCAAGCTTGTTTGTATTAAAAATGATGTAACCCAATGCCATTGGTCCCTTATCCACGACGGGAACATGCAACCTTGCAGGTAGACCACTAAAAGCGGCAGTGCTAAGGAAGATCCCAGGAAGGGGACGCCACACCCGGGTTGCGCGAGAAGCGGTGGTTATCAACAGGATTTTGAAGAGTCCAGTCTAGCAAAACCGGTGGATGTAGATCTTTCCCACCAAGGCCTCGTATAAAATCGTCCCTGCCGGTTGGAACTGTGGTATTTGCCATTGCATTGAAAGAACTACTGAAGACTAGGGAGGGTAAAGAGTAAAGTCCAGAAACGAACTTAAGGAAGCAAAGGATGTTTTGATGGAGCGGTAAGCAACGACAGCAGAAGCTGTATTCAGACCTTTTACCAAAAGCAAAAGCTTCATCATCGAGTTGGGAAATAAAGATAAGAAGGCGAGAGCCTATCTTGATTTCGCGGGGGGAATAACCAGAGCTATGACCGCAAAGTACAATGGATATATTTTACTGATAGGATTCCTACTTACGTTGGAAGGATATACATCATCTTCGTCGTTATCATCAATAACGATAGCATTTTTGGCATTTGACCCGTCTCTGATTATAGTGGTATGTGGCTGAGGTGTATTATAGTGCGAAATACAAATTGGCGATGCCATCTCGGCACCGAGGGGCGAGCAAGCTCAGCGATTCGTCCAGTATCTGCAGACTCGGTATAATTTGGTAATTCCGTATCGTTTCCTTCGCATTGTGTATTTCAAAATCCCAAACTTTTCAGTAGAGATATCGAACTAAGTTCTAGGAGTAGGTGATGCGGTGTAGCCCTGCTATAACATGGCTGATAAAAGGGTAAGCTCACGACCCTTTTTCAGGCACAGATTATTGTGTCTTTGTTTGGAGTAGCAAACACTACAAGGTCTCGTGGGTAGTTGAGAGCAAATAACTGCGTGTTTCAGCAGCGGAAAAAGTCGTCCTTAAATACGCAGATAGCCACGGCAAGTCGGTTCGGATGAGCGATTCGATTCTCGTCGAAGGTGACCGTTTTTCTGAGGTGTCGTGAAAGATTTGTCGTGGAAATTGAGGGGGGAGAGAAAGAAAGAGAAAAGAAAGATGCCTGAGAGGTTTGGATGTTTTCGCGTAACATGTTGGTGGCTTGCGTTTGGGATCAATATTGATGCCAATTCGGGCGCGCATCCGTTCAGGCGCCTTACCAGATACGTACTGGCCAACTTGGCTAGCCCGCTACTAGCCCACCAGCCTGGGGTCGCTGGGCCGCCGTGTGCAACTACGTCCAGGATGTATCAGTGGACCCGGATCACCCGATGTCCAGAGGTGGCAGAAATCCTGAATGGAATAGTTGGATTGTGGATAGCATGCTCGCAAAAAATTACCGCAGGTCCAATCAGAGGCATTTCCCACGTTTCCTGAGGGTCGACGTCGAGCTATCGGACCCACAAGCAACATATTTTGTAACATAGACGGCATGACATGATATGATATGATCTCGGGGTTTACTACCTGGCAGGCAAAATTGGATTCGAGGATAATATTATAATATCGCATTCATGGATCCAAGCTCGTATCGTAAGATTAATATCTCATTACGTAAATACAACAAAAGTCAACACACCTAAGTGCTAGTGCCATTTCGAATTTCAACAAGGAAGGGTTATCGCATCGGCTGAAAATGCATATACGCATATTCACATGAATCGACCCGGAATTAAGGCTATCCGTTCTTTCTAAATCCTTTTCGATCGTAACTATAGACGGTTTGTAGTCAATTAATCAATTGACGCTAAGAAACCAGGATAATCACAAGTTGACTCATGAATTCAAACAGAGAGTTCGAATTCGAATTCGAAGACATACTCATGATATATATATGAGATATAAAAAGGTAACTAGGTAGATTTGTAGATCTAAAGCACGTAAATGCTTAAGCTTAATTAGTATATAGTTAATTTTTCATTAGGGCCTGTTCTTGATACCGATACGTAGTGTTACTCATGATCTCGCCGGCCAAAGAAAACCACTGGAAAAAACGTATATACCAGGAGACAGACTAGTCCCTAGAGGGTAAACCCATTGATATTATAATTTGAGAAGAAAATGTAATGGTGCATAGAAGCTTCCAGCTGTAGGTTAGTATTCACATTTACCCCACCTTGAAAGGTTCAACGACTTTACCCTTTACCTCTCTTTTCTTTTTTCTTTCAGTTTGAATTTCTTCCATTAAGGACGTATGTCACAATTTTTCTCATCTAGCTCGCATGAAGTGGACCTCGAAATTCAATCTATTAATAATCTCGAGATCTCGTCCGAGGCCGATACCAAGAAGCCTTTAGGCTTGGCAGTCCCCCGCCAGAAATCACATAGACTTCAAATTGCATGCGGGGCGTTCTGTGCCACCAAGATCCCATTCCGAAAGTAGCTAGGCGGCCATATCACTCTTAAATCTAGCGAGAAAATAAAAAGATCGAGTACTTTTGAGCCACCAAAGTGAACTCACTTGTCGCTACAATGTAAATTTGAACTGAAGCGCTTTAATGATACAATGGGACACAGGTGAAAGTATTCTCGAAGAGTATTTGTATCATTCCCTGGCATCGATATCACAAGGGGATATATAGTATTCCCCATGACATCTGCATGATTAGGTATTTCGCCAAATATTTAAATATATGTTTTTTATACCCGGGATTACTCGTTACATACAACTAACATCGGATGTATACGTGAATTGTAGTTTTTATGACTGCACTTTGCAAGTAGTAGATTAAATTAATTATTTAATTCTTATTGATTCACAGCCGTCCTTAATACAGCTGCTGCTATTGAAGCAATCCTTCCGTTCTCGTTAATGATAACGATCATAATAAAACGTTACAAAAAAAAGATGTTGTCCTCAAAGAGTATGTCCCAAAAAAACCCACTCTTTAAATCAAATGCTTTCAATCACTTAGAAAGATTCAATAGTCCTAACCCCCCACCAGTTCAAAATAATCGCAAGACCAACAGTATCTAATAACGAACTAGCAGTTCCAGCAACAACTTCAGCTACATCAATAGCCTTAGCACCGGGTTCTCCAAATCCAATGAGACCTCCAATGGTAGCTCCTAGAGAGGTAGTGAAGAAGACCAAAGTTCCGAGGTAAGCGGCACCCTTATAGCTGAGGGTGCCGGTTGTGGTGAGAAGAGCGGCCATGGCGTATGTTTGGACACCGGAGCCGATGAGAGTGGTGCCGAAGAGGACAGCGCCTTGCTTAGCTTCCTATATGTTACACGTTTATGGTTAAAATATTGTTGACGTCATTGAAATTAGTGTTTGGATTTGTAGCTAACCTTGCTGTGGAGGAAGTTTTGGCTGGCATTGGCCTTTCTTGCACGCTCGTACCTGTCTATTGGTGCTGTTAGATAGGTGATCACAGGGAATTTATTCCGATTGTCGTTAATATAGGTGAACTTACCACCGAAGAGGGGAGCTAGGACGGCGGTGTGACCAAGCTGAGTGAAAGCAGTACCGACTAAATAAAATGACCCATGTTAGCAAATCTATCAATCCTCCTGGTGTAATGGAGAACTATTCTTCTCCATCTCCAGCTGCATAAGTATCAAAGAATGCGTGGATACATACGAGCAATAGCGCTTGGCTTAACTGGGGGCAAATAGTGAAGAGACATGATTGCTAATTATCTCGTTTTTCTAACGGTCTATTATCGGTTTGGATTGATTGATTGATTGATCGGTAGTTCTGGTAGAGTATAGTAGAGAAGAGGATGATGGAAGAATGGTAATACAGAGATTTAAGATTAAAGAGGACAGACCAGACGGGTGGGAAGTAACGCCCTCTTATACCAGCGCAGCAAAACTCTACGCCCCGTTTACACCGGCTATACACGCTTCCCTTACACAGTCATTACAACATACATATGCACATACTTTGTTCTACTCTGTTCTGTTCTGTAATTCTGTGTTTCTCATCCGGAGACCTAACTTGGCCGGAATTCTGTTCTCATAATGACGTTTCTAGATCCATGGCGGCCTTTCTTGCAGCCCCCCCGGCCAGCAAGCCACAGCCTTTAACTTACTTTGTAAACTAAACGGCGCAACCCTGGACTTTCCATCGTTACTAACAAGGCCAATCGGACCATTCCATTAACCATTCCAACGTTAGGCGTGGCGGTTTTCCCTTACTCTTCCTCTTTAAAGCTTCTAATACCTAAGGTATATCACATTCCCGCTTTCCGGCCGCCTTTTTTTCGCGGTATAAAATGTTCATTTTTCGCCGCATGCGGTCCTGACGTCATACGTTCCCCAACCCGCATCCAACAACCCGCAAAAAAATCGAAAACCATGGCTGCCCATTCCGCCAAGGCCAGGGCATGTGCATGCGTACAAGCACTCCACCTTGCGACAATGCAAAGGAAAAAAAAAAAAAAAAAAGCTTAGAAGCAAAAGAAGCGATGAGGTAGACGCCAATTCTTACCTGTTTAGATTAAGATCTTATTACAAGATTTTATCGGCTTCTATGCAAGGTACATGGAATAAATTCTCTAGCCTCTCTAATACCACACATGCATACCATCATCTCATATGCGCATATATGCCCAAAGACTTTTTGAACGCCGTGCAATGAAACTCAAAAAAAGACAGCAGCTAGTAGGGAAGATTGATGAAGCAAACATAAATGTAAAACAAGTTTGGAAGTGTAGTGGCTGAGGACCTTTACGAAAGGCCAGCAGGGGTCAGAGATGTATCACAGCCTTGCATTGAAAGTTGTGACAAAATAGATATCAGTTCGTAAAACAAACAAACAAGCATTGTTACATGAAGGGTATCATTACAAGTTATTAGGGTCGTAGTAGTGTAAAGGAGGATCTCCAAGGCTTTTCCTCGGAAAGTTGGTCTAGTCCTGGGAACAAGACCAGTTCGGTCAATGAGCTTCAACTACTCCAAAGTGTCATTAGCATTCCCATACTGCTCTTCAACAAGCTTGTACAGGTTCTGTGGTGTGTATCCGCCACTAAAAAAAAACGTCCAATTAGTCAACTAGTCCATTCAGGGACCGAAATACCAGGAAAGTGTCCAACTTACACATTGGTGATATAATGATCTACAAGTTCCCCTGGAACGAAATCCATCGTTGGATTGATAATCTCGGCGTTACCAACCATCTCGCTATCCGCCCAACCGATGACAGTGCTACTTTCACCGGTTTCAAGCATCGAATCTGGATCAAACGGATATAATGGCGACAGTTTGTAAACTCCGCTGACAACAACAACCGGAACCGAGTGCTCTTGTGCACATCTAGCCACAGTTCTTGCTCCTGCGGTTGTGATCATCGATCCATTTCTGAGGATGACATGAGTTCCCATGAGAACCTTGTTGACTCGGGACATGACAGCTGGAACAGCCGAGTCTGGGATCAAAATCGTTTCAACACCAACGCTCGTCAACGTCGCTTTCATCTCAGCCGTCGTGAGAGGCTCATCCTTTGCAGCGTTCTTGCCCATTTGTTTTAGACCAGTGGGTGTCGTGAACTTCGATGGAGCCTTCAAGACGTCCTGTGTCGCACGAGAGTCGTTTGGATACGCCTCGATCATGACGACGGTGAACTTTCGCTTGACGGCAGCTTTCATCAAGAACGCTTGCAACGTAGGGGACGATCCGAGAACCATAACAATTTCATTAGCATGGATATGGGTTTCGCTGTGTGCCGCAACTTGCTCGTCGACCAGCTCCAATTCGTCCATAAGTTCTTTGATACCCTCAATAACATCTCCTCGAATGTCCTTATCCTGGAATGGCTCTTTCGACTGAGGCTTCAGTCCTGGCGAGTCATTAGGCAGCTCCTCGGGTTGGAGTCGTAGGAGGAAAAACAATGCATGTTGAAGATTATTCTCTCCGAAGTTTGGATTCGGAAGTGCAATTGATCCCTGACGAGTCAAATCCCTGGGATTGGGAGGAATATAAGCCTTTGACTTCCTTCGCGACATCGCATCGATATCTTCCTCGCCGCCATCCCGCGAAAACGGACGTCCCGAATATGGTGTTGCGGTTCCAGAGCCTGGGTTACTACCCAGGTCAGCACTCTCATCACCAATGCTACTGGCTCTCGAGAGTCTGCCTCCGAGAGGAAGATCCGCAAAGCCCAAGAGGGGATTGCTATCATGACACTCTTCGCGAATGATACCCAGGACTCGTCGGACAATATTTCCAATGACTAGCTCCCGTGGTTGAGCTGCGATTATGGTTTTCCCAAGGTCCTTGACATCCTTAATGAGTCCTTGAGATTCGCTGAGCTTAGTGTGTCGGTTTTGTGATACAAAGCGTAAGAGAAGCTTTGTGACGGCCTTGGCGACGTTTCGGCTGGATTTGATCTCTCGTCGCTTGAGAAGACTGATGATGGAAGCTTGGTCAGTATGCATGTTGATGGTGGATCGTAAAGTAGGACAGGTTGTTTTATCTACCCTGTAAGGATCTCAGTTGCATCATCTGCTTTTACAGAAGTGACTGATTTGAGGAATTTGGCCAGGGCCGGCGGGTACTCGTCGGCGACAACCATCTTGAAGCAAGGAGGGGCGTTGAGGTGGGGTTGAATCTAACGTTGCAGCGGGGTATTTGTATCGTTACTCAAGTTCAATTGGAGCTAAATAACGGATGGTAAACGCTAGATATGGAAGCAGCTAAGCCTTTAGGCTTGCGATCGCTATGGTCGAAGGGTTGATGTTACGGAGTGGTTGATGATGGAGCTTGCTTGCTTGTTGGAAGGAAGGAAGTCAGAGGTAACGTTCTTTGTGAGTCTTGGATTGTTTGTCGCTAAACAAGAAATTGATTTGCGTGCGCCGCATTCAAGAAGGAATGCTGTCTGCCGCATCGACACAACACACAAAATGACACACCTTAGTCATCTCGTGCGCTAGGCAGTTCTGGCTTCGAGAATACTCCTGCGCCTGGTTTGAAATACTTTTACTAGATGAACATCAAGATGAAAGCCTCGTGGAGATAATTCATAGTATCCTAAATTTTCTTTTTCAAAAACAGCGAGTTTAGGATCCCCTAGCAATGTGGGAGCTCCAACAATGGTATCTCTTAGCTACAAAAAAAGAATATTCGCCATATGCATCCCCATCATATTAATAAATGAAATAAAAAATAAAAACACCGTCCTTGCAATGATATTAAATGAACCAAGACAACTCGCAGAATTAGAGCATATTAAGCCACATTCATTAACTGTGGTCATCGAAGCAAATTTTACAAGACCCCTTGAGAGATAATATCAACTAAAAACAAGAATTCGAGGGCTGCGACTTTAAAGCCAGTCGTCATCCTCATCGTCTCCAGCAGGAGGTGGGGAGTGCCTCATCAATTCTATAACATTGCGGCTCCTAGATGCGTCTAACCCTGCGGGATTAAAGATTGGTACAAATGGGGTTGATTTGGCAGATTTCAATGCGGTAGTATCGATTCCACTAAGAGAAGATCGTGTGGGCCGGCCAGGTTTTTTCTTTGGAGTCGAATTCTTAGTTGACGAAGCCTTCGCAGGCGAAGGAGCCGGTGACGCAGCCCTAGCCACGGGCTCCGTCGGTGTCAATAGGCTCTTTCTTGGCCGACCACGACCCTTAGGGGTAGTATCGACAGGTGTCGGTTCGTTTAGGGTACCTGGCTCTCGTCGAGGACGTTTCGCAGGTGGGGAAGCAGCAGGGGTCGAATTAACATCGGGCGAAGCATTTCCATTGGCGGCAGAATCTCTTCGAGGACGCCCTCGTTTGGCAGAGCCTACAGGAGCCGCTGGTGTCCGATTGTTGATCGGCGTAAACCCATTACCGGATGAAGCCTTAGCTGTTCTAGGTGCAACATAGTCGCCATCTGCTTTCTTAGGGCGGCCTGGACGGCCACGCTTAGAGAGCGGTCTAGAAGGTCGGGGCCCAGGCTTGCGGTTTGGGCCAGTTGGTGTTTTGGGAACAATGTTTCGCGCTGCAGGCGGAATGCGAATATCTCCAACAACTGGTGACATCGAACCTTCATCTTCGGACGCACTCTCATTTCTTTCTGGTTTTCTCAGCCCAATAGCAACCTGGAACGGGGGCTCAGATTCGGGTTCATCCTCATCCTCGCTTCCCGCGCGGCTCTGAGCTTCCGAGCTATAAACCGACAGTGGAGGGGGACTTCGTCCTTCTGCCGCTGCGAGGGCCATACGCTTCGCATCACGCAGGGCCTTGTCAATTTCCGCTTGGTTATACCCTAATAATTCAGCTCCGCTCTTTGCGGGTTGTTTCTGCGAAGCTGCAGTACCCATGAGAGCGGGGCCTGCATCAACAGAACCGTCATCGTCGTCATCGCCGTCAGAAGCGACAGGCGAGTGGATAGCTTTATTCCTCGAATTGGAGGATAATGGCGTCAAGGTGCTTCCCTTCAGCCGTGACGATTTACTCAGAGGTGTTTTCCGAGTTGGTTCGAACGTGAGGCCGTCCACCAGCTCTCCGGTTCGAGTACTTCTCCTAGACTTCTTCGGCATAACCTCTTGTTCCTCGTCACTTAGCAATTCATTCAGCCGTCGGCCATCCGCCTCATCCCCCGAAAGATCAGCGTAAATCTTGCGTGACCCTGGCGGTCGTCCTCCTTTCTTCTTAGAGGCAGGCGAACCCGCTACCCCATCTATACGCCGCCGTTTCGGATCGGGCGTCAAATCTGTTCCAACATCGTCGAAACCAAGTTTCGCAGCCAACTTTTGCGCCTTCTCCTCCTTCTCTTTAGCGATTTTGGAATCATGCCGTCTCCAAGCCTCCGGAGAGATCTTCAGCCTCACTATAAGTGTTCCCTTTCTCTTCTTTCCCTTTTTAGTTCTATCAAGAACCCAATCCGCGACTGTTCCCTTTTCGACCGTTTCATATTCAAGGTCTCCCTGTACCCTCTCTCTTCGTTCTTTCTTACTTAAGCTTTGCTTTTTGGATTTACCCTTCCCTTTCTCCCCCTCTAAGGACGGGTCAATGTCAGGTTGATAATGATGGAATACTCCTGTCAGGCCGTAAGGCTCACTCGGTGCGTCTTGTTCATCATCGGATCCACCAAATGTTTCAGTTGGATGAATTACTTGCTCTCCATAGTGGTGGTACGAGTCATGATAAGGGTTACCGTAATCATCCAGCCCCTGTTCTTGCTGTTGAGAATGTCGCAAACCGGCGGCCGCAAGAAATGCTAGCGGGTCTTTCTCCAATATTGAAAGACCTGGTGTTGGGGCATCTTGGGGCTGCCCTCCCCATGATTGGTATTCGTGTGCTCCATTATTTTGGTGCCCATATTCTTGCGCAGACGCCGAGCCGTCGATGAGTGCAGGGTTAATGTTGGGTTCATGGACTAGGAAGAGCTGGATTAGATATCAAAACCAGGTGTAACGGGCAAAAGAATCAACTCACCTTCATGTCGTTGCGCGGACTCAATACCGTCACTATGTAGAGGGGTGATACCAGAGCGCTCTGGTCTACTAAATCTCCGAGGGGAAATTGGAATATCAGGAGGATTCTCAAATTGCCTAAGATAATCTCCGTTTTGCTCTCTGTTAGAGGAGCTGAAGGAATCCATATAACTGGAAATCCTAAGCGCGGGATCAATAGGAATCGAAGCAACATCGAGACCGGCTGCGCTGAAGTGTGCTTTATACCCAGCAGGCGTGGCAACAATATTACGATCATTGAATTCCGCAGGGAACACAGGGTCCTCCCCTTGATCAGCTGTGTCTGGTTCCGCACCATCCGTAGCTCCAAACGTAGGGCCCCATTTCGACATAGCATCGCCATTCTCGCCATGCCCATCATCTTGCGAAGGCTTACCGCCGCTTACACCATTTTGCAACCACCCAACATTCCCTTTACTGAAGTCCACTAAACTTTCTATACTCCGAACGTCGGCAACATGCTTCGTAGTAGCACCTAAAATCGTGCCTTTAGGAGTGTACGGGGTATAATTTGGTCTCCTACGACATCTGCCACAGGCGCAGAAGCCTAAGCATACGGGACACTTCCAATGGTGTTTTGCCAAACAATCATCGAAAGGGTCCATATCATACGCTCGCCACAGGTTTCCAAAACAGTAGGCCTTGCCGCAGTCCTTGTTTGTGCATAGCATTGCCTTCCAGTTTGGGTGTCGATAACCACACGTGTGACAATTGAGCAGTTTCCCCTCCCTCTTCTTTTTAGCTATCTCCTTCTCATCGTCTAGTTCATCAATAGTATTTGGATCAAGATAGGGCCTCGTTTGGAGGGCTTCTTGACAAACTCGTGCCAAACCCTTCCTCTCCTTGCTCATATTCGCAAGAGCGTCAGGGAACCGTGGTGGCTCGGCAATTTGTTCGGGCACTTCGGTTTCTTTCTCTTTCTCTATCAAGATTCTAATCACCATTTCCCTGAACTTCTCGTGATTTGTAAGAAGATCAACCCAGGGGTGCTGTTCGACCCACGAAAGCCCGCTAACACAAAAGCAACTTCTCCCCCTAGCGTAGCACTCCATGCAAATATCGTAAGGGTCATCCTCAAGTTCCTGCATGGATGGAGGACAGCGCTTGCACGAGAGGAACCGATTGAAAATATTACCTCGACAAAATGAACAAGTGATGTTATACTCGTTCGGAATCACGTCGACCTTCTTTTCCTTCGGCAATAACGGCGAGAAGCACTCATTCATCAAGATGCTTGTGAAGAGGTTGTAAAGCCTAATGAAATCATCTTTTATAGTAGGTGGAAATAGCTTCAACTCAGCTTCGTCATTTCTCGTCAAAGCTTTGGTATAGTTCTTGAGGGTATCATATACGATCGCTTTGGTTTTATACTGCTCATCCCGACAGACCAAGCGAATTTTCGGCAGCGCTTCTCGAAGAGCGTGCTCTAAAGTATCCACAGTTACCCTGTTCCATGCAGCCTTAACAGTGGTCGTCCCTCTGTTCCAGACCTGATGGGGCGCCAGAGGAGGAACAAGCACGTAGTCTCCTACTTTCTGTTCCAAAACAAATACCGTGAATGGCGCAGCCCGTAGATCCTCTATGCTGGCGAAATGCGCTTCGATCGAAAGATCATGACCTAGCGTACCAGTCCAATACTCCGCAACCGCATCCCTGTCGGCCATTTGTGTCATAAACCATAAACTGCTTCCCTTCTCACTATTTGGACCTTCCTGGGAGGCTGCAACCATGATATTCTGACCAAGAGTAGCGCACATTTCCATATGCGCAGGTGTGTATGTGCCCTCATGTCCGACGTAGCACATCATATTCTCGGCTCGAGCTTCTTTTGGTAGGGAAGACATAAGGTCGGCACGGGTGGATAGGTAGAACGTGGATTCTGGGATAATATTCGCAAGTCCAGATCTCCAAACTGGTGGACAATCAAGATCTTTTCCGTATAGTCTCTGTTGTCGGCCATCGTAGTTGCTCGGTGTGAACTTAGAAGTTAATTTCGCTAAGTTGTTTAAGTAATGACCCAGCGTCATAGGAATTTCGGTCTTGTTCGGTATGTCTCTGACGTTAACCTCTACAGGAGCCATAAAAGTTCCCAATGTTAGAAATAGAGGTCTTAAGGAACATAGATGAAGATAACATACGATCAGCACCATGGTTCGACTTTAACCAATCCACCGAAAACATCCATTTCGGCCAGTCACTCCTCAAATGCCAATTTTCAATAACAATCGGTATCCCTCTAAGAACCACATGTTCATGAATCATAGCCTGTAAGGATTCGATACTGGTAGGGTTTATTCGACGAGCATCGATTCTTTGTACGGATTTGAAATTCGGTGTACTGGAAACCAACAGGGGTATGTTGATGGTCGGACTTAATGGCACAAAAGGTGCCGCCTCTTGTCGAGGCGCCATGATGTATCCCTCAGCTCCAATCAGTGGTGTATCGAGACACCATAAGGTTCGTTACTGTGTCAAGGCGCGATTCTCGAAACCTATTGGCGAATAGTTCGGTTATGGTTTCCGCGAGCAGTCGCAGTCCAGATATAGAAACGGCTAGTAGGTTCTAGATTTCAAGTTGATTGTCGAAGATTCGGGTTCGTTCCCAGTAACTGCAATTTCTCTTAAAGACAAGTGTCGATAGCATTCAACTAAATACGATGATGAGAAGGTTGGTGATGAGGCGAGAGATGGGAAGGTTGGTCAAGCGAAACCCGCGTTATGTCTCTGCTTCGGCCTTTGACAGGGTTTCGTCCACCGCAACAACACCAAAAAGCAAACAACATCAAGATATCTATTTCAAGGTTCATGCGGCGGCAGCACCAGGTCGGCACCCAGACCGTGCAATAACCAGAAAGAATGTTACCTCTGCGGCCACATCTTCTGCCGCGCTCCGTAGTTCGACAATTGTCTTGTCGACATGTCAGTTCAAACCTTGCACCACTAGCACGAGGTGGTAGGAAACCGAGCACAGGTTCTTCCCTCGTCCCAATATCAAATTCCACATGTTGGAATCGAAAACTGGCGACAGCTGGCGCCGGAAATGTTCGTCTAGTCGATAGCGCTACGACAGCTGCAGTCATTGGGGATGATACTCCTGCGCCGTACGAGCCGCCCACAACCGGTATTCTGTCATACCTTCCCGCGAAGGTGGTACCGTATGCTGAACTCATTCGTTTGGAGAAACCATACGGAGGCCTATACCTCTTCTACCCATGCGTCTGGTCGACTTTGATGGCCGCTACAATGGCTACACCGATTTCGCCACCAATTGCTGCGGCGTCGACGATTTTACTATTTGGATCCGGAGCCTTTGTCATGCGAAGTGCAGGTTGTACGATTAACGACTTTTGGGATAGAAAATTCGACAAGCATGTCTCCAGAACACGGCATAGGCCAATTGCTCGCGGCGCTGTTTCACCGACACAAGCATTTTGGTTCGCAGGGGCTCAGTGCATGGCGGGCTTTGGCATTCTACTTCAGTTCCCTGTCGAGGCTATTCTCGCCGGCATCCCGAGCATTTTTTTGGTTATCGCCTATCCTCTAGCAAAGAGAGTCACACATTATCCTCAATTCGTCTTAGGGCTGGCATTCAGCTGGGGCGCTCTACTCGGGTTTCCCGCTATGGGGGTGTCGTTAGTTGATGGATCAATGGCATTGGCTGCTGCTGGGTGTTTATACGGAGCCAATGTTTTTTGGACTGTTCTATACGACATCATATACGCTCATCAGGACCTACGAGATGACGTTAAGGCAGGGGTTAAGGGAATCGTGGTTCGACACCCAGAAATTACAAAACCGATTATGTCGGCTCTAAACGTCCTACAAGTTGGGCTACTTGCAGGAGCTGGTTATTTCGCCGGACTAGGCCCTATATACTATGCATGGAGCGTGTTCGGCGCAGGAGCCGCCAACGGCTGGATGATCTGGAGGGCGAATTTGAAGGATGAGAAAGAATGTTGGCAGTGGTTCAAGTGGAACAGCTGGATGGTTGGTGGAGTTATGGTTGGGGGCGGATTGACAGCCGAATATCTTCTTGACTACTACCAGAGGGATCCATCCAATGAAACTGCTCATATCAAGGAAAATTCTGTCATTCTAGCGGCTTAGGGTCTTCAACTCACTGTCAATATGGTATTTTCCTGGAGATCTAACTCTGCACCCGAGCTTCACAAAGTTAGAGTTACGTAACACCTATTGTAGGATGTGTATTATATTTTTTGGTAAATACTTTATGTACATAAACTTTCGAGCTTTCATAATAGACGCTCATACATATAGTCATTTAGTCATCTATATTGAGTATATGTATATCATATAGGAAAGACTTTTGTCAACCTTAAAAGCTAAATACACTGCAACCCGCCTTCCAACCTCGACCCCCAAATCGATATCACAGAAAATACCATATAATATCGATATTATCCCCGATGAAACAAATCTACAGTTTCAACTATTCTCCACCTCCCCTCCCTCCAGCTTCAACTTCATCTCCTCCACTACCCATGAAACAATAGTACTCCACTCCTTCATAGCCCCACTCCCACTATCCCCACAAGCCAACAACTTCTCCACCGGCCTCAGCACCCTAAACCAACTCCATTCCGTTTCTAGCACCTTAATCTGACTAGTCGTGACCGGATGTTCCCACATAAGAGTATTCATAGCAGGCGCCACTGCAATCGGTTTATTCGTATCCCATGCTCTAACAACCGATAAAAGCAAGTTATCACTAAACCCGCCCACGATCTTTGCCAGACTATTTGCGGATAACGGTGCGATAAGTAATATATCCGCCCATCTTCTGAGTTCGATGTGAAGAATCGGATCACCGATTTTGGCCCATATGGCTGTTTCTTGATCAATTTCTTGAGCCGTGCGATCTAGAGTTTCGGCAGGGTTTGAAGATAGTCCTCTAGGCCATTCATGATGGTCTAGATGGATTCCATCTACGTTTGGGATGTTTAATAGTTCGACGAGGGGTGGGATGAATAGTAGAGATGATGTTGTGAAGACAAGGCGGATGGAGATGTTTGAGTATTTGGAAAGGGCGGAAAGGATTAGTGGGATTTTGATGGAGGCTACCGAACCAGTTGCTGCGAGTAGGATGTGAGTTTTTCCATCAGATGCATGGGAAGATGCTTTGAAGGCCGTTTGGGGGGTGGGGATGTCGGAGGGTGATGCGTGGGGTGGCATTTTGATATATTATTGAATTCGTGGTATCCTTCCCCCGTATTGAATTTTGAGACCTTTTGTTTGTGGTACCTTTTCTTTTATCCACACTTTGAGCTTAGGCAATAATGGCAATAATGAAAAAAAAATAAGGGAGTGAGATATCTTCGAAGGTGAGTTTTTGAGGGTTTAGTAGCTTTGATCCTGGAGACACCACCCAGGTTATCGAAGTTTGAGGTTCCAATATTTATACCAAATCCTGAATTAGTAATGCATGGAACATTCGATCCTCATCGAGCAATTGGAAGTCAAAGAAGACAGGTGTCTCTGAAGCCGTGATTTAAAGAAGTATCATGCTTCTTCAGAACAATTAAACAAAATAATATCCTATACCCGCTTGATCGGATCAATGAAGCAAGAGATCCAAATGCTCCAAGGCTACCTGGTGAAGTTGAGGATGTTGTAATTTACACGGTGTTTGTGTTGAGAGCCGCCCCGAATTAGCCAATTGACGTCTTCCGATTCCAAACCTCAACTCCGACCTCGAAATCTAGAAACCTCAAAACCCTCCCGCAAACCATCCCTCACCAAAACCTCGCCCCCCTCACCGCTCCTCGAGGACACACTGCCACCATGTCCGTTCCCCCAGGCGGTCTTAGGACGCTTGGCACCGTACGTCTCCCACCCATAAACCCCGCTCAATCGCTCATCATACTAAACAACTTTGCATTAGAAATACACCCTCAAATCCCACGGTATCTGGGAACGTATCCGCCGCTTCTTCGCCGTCGATCCGAACCGTTCCACCGGTATCCCATATGTAGCTCAATACCGTAATCCACTCCCGGGTACCCTCCCACAACCAACCTACCACGACCCCGTCACCATCCCTTCCGGCGACATTGCCGACAATCCGTACTGGAAACGCGATAACCGTCGTGGATACCCCCAACTCTCGGTCGTAACACAATCCGACCAGGCTGGTATGCTATTATTGGGTACCGCGGCCATCCCAAGAATTGCGGATGGCGCGGCCGGTGAGAAGCAGTTAGTCGAGATTAAGGAAGGGAGTCAGAATTTGGTCGAGGTTATGAAGAAATTAGGGAATGAGGGATTGTTGATGAAGGATGGATTACCCCCGCTGCCGGGAAGGCCGGTATCATGGATACAGCAGACGGGTGCGTGGACGGGATTCCCGGATAAGTTAGTTGTTTCCGAGGAACTATTGAGAGGGGTTCTAACTGACGCGAGTGGGATTATAGGTATCCATGCCGGAATTTTAATTGAATGGTTTCTATCTTCCGGTGTAGCTATTGGAGGGCGAATAGAGGAGAAGAGGTTTTGGTTCCTCAGTGTTTATATTTTTAGATGTTGTATCATATATGCGTATACAATTGATTTCTCGAACAAAATATCGAAAATATTGGGATATAAATTTCGTGACAACTTGATCCATTAATGAGAATATCCGGATATATGCATAACATTAAGATCTATAGTATACCAAAAGAGAACCATGGTATGAGAAGGGGATGTAATAGAGGAATTAAATAGCTAGTATTTTTGTAGAAATGGTAAATGTAAGGCCGACAATGCACTGCACGGACGTACGAAGACCAATTGCTACTACTGGACTATATACAAAGAAAAAGTTTGGTCCCTCCATCTTCCGATCCATTATTTCCAACAAGTACATATGAACACTAGGGGAAAGGTATAATCAAAGGAGGTCTATATATAGTGCCTTCGATGAAAGGGGGAAAAAAAAAGGGTAACAGGAACAAGGGTAATAAGGAGCGTCAGAAATTCGGGGGAGTGTCAGCCAGGCTTGCAGGAGGAATCAACCTAATATCCTCGCCCACCTGCGCTGAGCACATAATAAAAGGGTTATACAGCTTGGTAGAAGGGAACAAAGCCATGTTGAGTTGATCGTACCGTCGTAATAGAAATATGATGACGCAGCTAAAATGAAAATGAAAATGAAAATGAAAATGAAAATGAAAATGAAAAAAAAAAGATCTGGGGAACAGGTAAAACGCCAAAACGCTCCAATGTAATGAATGAGTGTGCAAGGAAACCCCCAGTACTGGTTGCAAAGAAAAGGGAAACCCAGATGAATAAAAATGGTATGATGCTGGTGCTGGTGCTGGTTGCCAGAAATGTATCGAAAGAACAAGAGAAATAAATAAGACCTTGTAACCCAAACTAGCTCTTTGCCTAAACGGATAACTTATACCAAACTCCCAAGTACGTTTTTCGCTAAACTCACAATTTCGGTCTTGATGCTTGTTCTACTGGCATCTTCGAATTCTCGTACTACGGTTGATAGCACCGTTTTCCGGATCTTTGCGTCAGCTTTGATGAAACTATCGCCGACTCCTACGCTGCACGCCGTTGGCGAGTTTATCAGCGTCAGGACCCTTGAGTATGCATCGATCAAAACGTCGCACAGCGTCGCAAATGTTTCGTAATAATCCGGCTCGAACGGTAAACTTGAGTGCACCAAATACGAAAAATCATCCCCATTCGGGTCATCGTTGTTTGATGAAGAATGTCCACCGTTTGGGAACGGTAGCGGGTTGTGATGCATAAACCCGTTAGTTCTTGCTTTCTCCAGGGCATCCATTGCTGTGAAGTGATATAGACCGTCAATACCACCCTGAGCCGCCGAACTACTTCTCCGTACTTTTTGCGCTGAGTTCCTCGTACTCCATAGTTTTACTCTTCCCATCCCTTTTGCTGCTGACGAAGTGGATGTTCCATCATGTGTTGCTTGGTAAGCATCAAATTCTGCTAACAACGAATTTAAGGCTTTCAGGTAGTCAATTGGGTTGGATGTTGCAAGGTCTAGAACAGAAGGTATCGATTGGCCAAGGACAAAAAATGTAGCCGCCCTTTTCGATAGTTTTCGTTGGTCGGGTTGTACTCTTCGGGGTAGGTCTTCTCTTGTGAACTGGACGGTGTTGTACCAGAACACCCTTCCTTCGTGCCTAATATCAAATACAAAGTTAGTTGATTTTGTTGGGCGGAAAGACAATTGGTTTGCAAAAATTAAAACATACGCTCGTCGCAGATAGTCCAGGGTGTTTATTCTCTTCTCAGCGATCTCGTGGACTGTGTCGTACATGCTTGGCGGGTGAGCTGCTGCAGTTGGAGCTGTTGCTGTCGGCACAGGGGTAGAGGTACCATTGGTCGGTGCTGGCGAGAAGGCTTTGATAGGACCATTATTATTCCCTGATGCGGTAAAGAGCATCGCGCTATCTACTGATTTTTGAGTCTTAAGGATTGGCTGTGCGGGTTTTCCATTTGCTGTTGGCATGAGATTGACAGAAGGCGCTTTAGGAGGTGGTGATAAACTTGTATCTGGACGGGTTTGTGCATGCGACGAAGTAAAGGATCGCTTCCCCTTGGACTTCTGCCGTGTTGATAACCTCGACTTCAGGCCGGATAGGGTATAGGCGGACGGAGTGGGAATGGGCTGTCCAAGAGATTGTAAGGAAGCAGTGGAAGGAGATGTGGTGATGTTGGATCCATTGGAAGGGGTTGGGGAGTGAGCGGTCCGTCGAGGATTAAATGACGAGGACGGCGGAGCGCCCGTCGCCGTCGAAGGTCGTAATGCCGCCAGTGCAGCTTTTGAGGGTGCTGATGCCGACGTCGAACCTGCCGGCTTCAGGCGATGTGCATTTGTGGCCATGGGGGCGGAGAGCAACATTTTGGCGGATCCGGGCTCGCAGCCAATATATACCTGGACTGTCCTATGGAGGCTTGACCTGACGAACGAACGGATTCGTGCTAAACTATCCCCAGCTTGGCTCGACTTCCGCTAAACCAGAAACCTTCAAGTGAATTTTTCTTATTTGCCTGTTTCCCTGTTCCCCCAAATATTTCTTTTTTTTGTCTTTCTTTCTCGTCCCCTTTCGCTGGCTCGCAGGCTGGCCTTCCTCTTGATCCGCCGCCCCTGTGCGTTTCGACTTTGGGATTTTTATCCGTGGTATCCTCTCCTGCTAAAGCTCGATCCTCGCTTTCGTTTCCTATCCTTTATTATGCCTCAAACAGGTAGAGAATCTTCAGAGCCCTCGGAGCGGCGGGACTATGTTGGCTGCACTGGCTATATCGAATCCCTTATTTCGCTGTGCTGCAGTAGCGTGGGTGTTAAGCGGTTGGAGTTATTTGGGATAAAATGGTGCCCAGTACTGCGCTGCGTGTTTTAGCTAGGGTTCGGTGCTGTCTCCTGGGAATGCTGCAGATGCAAAAAAAGCCACCAAGAAAATTAACTATTCAAGACCAGGTCGGGACCAAGGATTTGAAAATTGATGATGTCGGTCTTTTTTTAAACGGTCGAGAGGTAAACGATTTCAGAAAGAAAAAAGAAAGAAAGAAAAGAGAAAAAGAGACGGTGTCGAGAGAGTATCAAAAATGTGCTTGCGATAAATGGTCGGAACCAGCTTGGCCCCTGGCGAGAAATCCAAAAGGCAACGCGCGGGAACTGGCTGGCGGACGAGTGTGGATATTAAAGAGATATCTTCAAATTCAAGTTCAAGTTCAAGTTCAATTAGATCTCGAAGTGGAACGGTAGTCGAATCAGTTTAACCGCCAGCGAAATACCACCCGGCGGTATTCCTGTTGTGTAATTTATGTAGAGCCGCTATTAGATATTTAGTCGCTACGGTGTAGCCAAGTTGATCGCTGAGGTCGGAACCGAATTAGAGCAATGCGAAGGAAGAGTCGGTAAACCACCAACCCCTGTGAAACGTCGATTGTCGCCGCAGACTGTAGAAAGGATATAAGCCAGTTAAAAATCGCAATAGAACGAGGGTGTATGCAATGTCGAAAATAAAGATATCGATTGGGCCGGGAAGAGGTTCGAATCCGAGGCAGAAAAAGAATCGAATCAGCAGAGGCGGCACATTTAATTACTAATGGAAGCGGGACATCGACAATGTAAGTAAGTATCCAGCAGACTAAGGATCTTTTGCCCGATTTGCTGAAAAGAAAAATTAAAATAAAATAAAATAGATAAAATAAAATAAAATAAAATAAAATATAAAATAAAAATCGGTAAAAACGTGGGAGCGAGAAAGGTAAAAAAATAATAATTCTCGAAGGAGTGACCTGTCACAATCAAATAGAAAGAAAAAAGAGAGAATGGACCTTTCCGTTGGTCAGAATCGGTATGGGGGGCTGTGGGGAGTAGAGAGAAGGCTCGAGCGAAGGAAACCGAGCGAGCGAGGGGAGCTGGGGGAGCTTACCAGGTATATTATAGCACGACAGTATGATATATCACAGATACGAATATACCTGTATCTATCCCTATCTAGCTGATGATTGTCACGGTTTTTTCAGGCTACCCAGGTTTGGGGTTTCTTGCTTTGCGGAATGCTGACTAGTCCGTATATAAGAAGTAACAAAGCGGACAGCAATGCATATGTACGACCGTAGGTCAGAGTATGTATATGTATGTTTGAGGGAGACGTCGGGAAGTTTTTTTTTCTTCTCTTCCTCTATCCCTTGGCCTTCGAATCGAATCGTCTTCCTGGGACGGGCGGGCGTCAGATGTTTGCAAGTCTGCAAAGTTCTACTTCCAGTAGTCGCAAGCAGCAGATGATATCAGCGATGGGCCAATCGCAGCAGGAGATGCTTCACTCGGGTCGTCTTGTTTTGCAGCTGGAAGGTGGCGGAGAATGCCCCCATCCAGAATTAGCGCCCGCCCTGGATGTTTCTTCGGTAGGAGCAATGGAATGTTCGATGATTCTGCAGAGCAGATTTTTCCAACGGCAAATTTAATGCCGATGGGGGTACGTCCGAGGTTGAAGTTGAAGTTGAAGTTGGGTTTGGTGGTGAGAAGCTTAAGCTTGATATTGATGATGGCAAAAGCTCCGGGCGTGGACCCTGAATTAAATCCAACGTCCGAGATAATATGCAATGTATGTCTGTACCAAGCATCAAAGAAGATGTCACCAGACTTCCTTTTATTTGACTTTCCCTCCTTTTTCGTCTTCGTTCCGTCCGTCGGTCCCAGCTGTTCGTTAGTGTCGTCAGTAGTGTCCTCTTTCCAATCTGCTAAGCTATCTATGGCGGTAGACTCGAACCCTCCAAGCCCTACCAACCTATAAAGCCAGCCTTATGGGTAGCCAACAAGCCGGAAACCCGTTAGTCACAAAACAATCAAGAGTCCGCTGATTCAACCTCAAAGATGGATGGAGAAAGGAGAGGAATATTAATGAGTGTTTGCTATCTGCGAGTTCTCGAGTCGAGTGGACACAAACAAAAGAGGTGCAGATGGGTCCCAGTCCTACACCGACAGACATACCTACGATAGCATGTCACGCTTCAGGTACCCGGGCCCACCGATTTATATAAATCTAGACAGACGAACGTCTTGGTATTCTATATTGCCGTCTTCTTGCAGGCTTGTCATGACTACCCCTCCTCCTCCTTTTAACGGCACCCACTTCTTTTGTGCATCGTGACAGCTCCGATCTTATATTACATACTCCTAATTTCTGGCTATTTCGATATTATAATTTCAAGCGGTGCCCTCGGCCTCGTGTTTAAAATTTATGTTATACAATTGAAGCTAGCTAACCGGGCCATGCATCTTGCATTTCTCCATACGAGCGAGCGACCCAAACCTACCAGGAACCAATTATTGTATAGGCCAGTGCGTATTCCCTAGCTTTCGCTCGGTACTTGTCCCTCCTTCCGCTGCCCTGTCGATATTACCAAGCGTATATCTCGTGACGGCAGAATGGGAAGCAGAAGAAGAAAAAATGAAGAAGAAAAAAAATGAAACGAAAGCATGACATGCAGCGCAGGCAGGAACACACACAAATTGATGATATGTCCTGTTGCTTCTGCATGGCATATGGTCCAGATGGTGGGGATACAATTTTGAGGTCCCCCCCGTATCGCAAAGTCTATTGGCCATTGAATTCATGAAAATCACATCCTCTTTTATCCAAGCCGCGCCCACCTGCCTTACATACATAGTAGGGAATTCAAGCTGCTCCTGATTGCGCTCTGATTGCGCTCGGGATCGTCTTTCACAATTTACTGGAAAATGCGGGCGTCTTGTGGGACCCGAGGTCCAGATGCGACCAATCCCATCAATGGCTGCTTCATGATTCCTCAGAACCTTCGAAAGCTTCTTATTCACAATCTCGACTCCAGAAATATGTATGGTGGAGAATTCATGACCTGTGAGAACAAACATCCCCTAGTTGTCTACCAAGCTGTCAGCTGAACTGCCGTACCCTAGTTCATCAAGGGACAATGAGGATAGTTAAGACTCTAGGCGGGATGCGTATATGCAATGCAGAGGAACGAAAAAAAAACTACAACGACTAAAAAAACTCTGTTTTACAGGAACCGCCGTTTTAGTGGAAGCTTTCTCCGCTAGAACGCCATGGGCGGGAGAACATTCGAGGGAAGCTTTAGCTCTTTGCGAATGTTGATATTGGTTTGACAATTGGGGTTAGAAGAATGCTAGCCCCTCTTCATATTGTATCATCGCCCACAAGTACCTAAGTTAACCGTGCAATTGACTCCTTCAATGCGATATTAATTGCAAATCAATGGCATATCTGACATCTCTAACACGACATGCAAAGACCAAAAGCCCCCTTCACATTTATGTAGGGAAACAACGTTACATATAACTCCTCTCATCGGTTGGATAGTACCTCTTCAAGGTCACGCTGACGACAGCTATGTAAGGTAGTGCAGGTCTAGAGGATGGGTTCAGGAACCCCAAGCTCAACTTACCATCCGGAAAGGGGCATCCTACCCCTTCTTTCCCTTCACTCTCTGACAAAGAAAGCTCCCACGTTTTTCTCGCTAGCTGACTCGTTTCTGCCGTCCTGGTGTGGTAGCGTCATTTCAACCGGAAAAGCAACCTTTTCTGCTCCTGCATGTGCGGGTTGTGCTGCGCTGCACTAGTACTGGCATGAGAGCAGGAACAAAAGGTGTGACTTCCGCTGCAGGAAAACGTTGCTTTGGTCAAAAGAATTGCTCAAGATCGATGATGCCAGTTTGTTCCTGTTGATATGCAGCAGTTGCAATGCATCTACGAGCGGGAACCGTTTCCTTTGGACAAACATCACCATTACCCCTTTTCCCCCGCCGTATCTTGTAAATTTCATTTAATTAACTCGAACCGCGTTCTCCCGATATCGTGTGATCGATAACAATGGTGTCACAAAAGGGTGTGGTCGAGCCCGTTTGTTCATCTCCGTGCCCCACCATTGGTATTTCACGAAATTAAGAATCCCCAGTACTCAGTCTAGTCCCTCGTCTTTGGGTGACAGTCATACTTTTCGAAACCTTCTTACTTGGATGAAGAGAGGGAGAAAGAGAGGGGAAACCTCGGATTCCCCGGCATGGTCTTCTCGTGGAATAACATCGGATGGAACATTTTTTATTATTATTATTGAGTGATCGAGGCTGGAACTGAGATTGAGACCTGAGACTGTCCTGATCCATCGGTTGATTTCTTCCACTAATATATTTAAAAAGGCTGAATTGCTTGCATGTCTTCCCTCTATTCTGTATAGTGGGATTTCAAGGACAAGGGGGTATAGAGCGCTACCTCGAGCCCGATATATTAAGTATCTCCGTATTTCGATCTCTACTATACTTCTAACATCAAACAATTCGATCAGAAACATGTCTTAAAATCCATGGTCAGCTTACCTGTAACAATTACAGTACATTGGTTCGATCCAAACTGAGTGTACGGCGTAGGACGATCTATATCTAGATCTATCGAGAAGTGCAGTATTGACAAAGGATAAATCCAACTCAGAATGAGATATTAATATTAATATTGTCACTAGATCGATTCTTATACCAATCCCCCAATTGCCAATGCAAATATAAAAATCGCACTTCGACGTTCCGGGGAACGTCTGAATCGGGGAACGTAGGCCCGTCAATAATATACATGCGATGTCTCATGGGACTTTATGTCTTCAAGAATATTATGCCGAATTCTTAAGGTTTCGTAAAGAATTCGAATATTTCTCCTTTTGGACGAGGCTGAAAGCTGTTAAGTTGCTGAGCCACATACACTGACTGTTTCCAGCCACAATTCCTCGGAACTAGCCAGCTACCCTGGTCAAGGGTTACGACACCGTCTATAGTACCAGGTCTGTCTTGTCAACTGATTGCCTTGTTCCGTCGCATTAAGGGACAAGGTTTTTTTCTAATTCGTCGGGTCGAAGCGAGCCCTGATCTTCTCAGTTTGAAAAGTTTAAAAAATAAATAAATAAATAAAAAAAAGAGTCGCATCTATGTAATTGCATTTGAGCACACTATCTATCGACTGTTGGACATCAACTGTTTATCTTCGTTATCCCCTGAAAAAAGATCACCAATTTCCCCAAACTTCTCAAGAAATTACCTGCCGCACTTATCTTTCCAAGAGGCTTCTCTGCGGCTAGTCTAGCTGTTAGCCATACATGCGCACGCATGAAAAACCTGCATGCAATGCATGGAAAGTTAGCAGCTTCCAAAGTTTTTCCCTCCCAATCCCCCCACTCTTCCATAAGACTACGGATATAAACATTGATTATCACAAATGAGCTTCTTGTGTACTATGGATACTATGGATACTATGGATACCTTCTCCATCTCGGCGGGGCCGGTGTGTACATACAGGGCGTGCCCTTGGATCCCCCTGTCAGTACACCGAAAGTAGCGATATTTCTTCTCATAACATTGCGTCGCGCGCCGGAAAACTCCATTGTTTCCAGATAATGGTTGAAATATAAGCTTTTATAGAGTATATATTTAGGGTCTGCGGCCGCGGGCGCGCAAAAACAATTCTATACGTAAGCCAATCGGCGGATTCGGAGTTTTGGAAAGATCATGTTCCGGGGTCCCGAGGGCCGTCCTCGTGTATGTTTATATTTCGACATATTCTTTTTTTTTATTGTTTTTTTATATTATCCTGTTAATTGTCAAATAACGCCGTTGATTTGGCCGCATCAAGCGCCCGTTAAACGTCGTGAAGACTTGAAGGGGAAAAAAAAACTTGAATCGACGGCAGTTTTCTCCGCTGACCCACAGTATTAATATAGAGAGTCGTTTCTTAATCGCTAATAATAGCGAATTACGAAGGCAAAAGAGAGGTACCTTCGATCTCTGAAGAGCGCTGCGTTATATATTAATCACAGCAGGGTGCTACCATGTACACATTCAAGCCACTTTGTTGATATACGATGTAGTAGAGTGGCTAGAACTTCTAGGCTGCTTGTTAATCACAGGTGGATCAACCTAGCCTCAAATTCGAGTGAACGATGAAATCTGGATCAACAACAAGGCCTCCCATAGTGCCTGACCAAGGCTATAATAATCGGGTTTAAGATCGTCGAATTAAATCTGCAGCGAAAGGAGCCAAGCAAAAGGCGAGAAAGAGCCCCCAAGTCTAGGATCCAGGCCAGGGAAGGGAAGAGAGAAAAATTTTAAACTTGCCGTCTGTTCCAACCGAATCACCATCGCCACGTCACAACTTCTAAAAAAAAAGTAGGTGGCGATGGTCGATGATGGTCGATGAAGAGGAAAGAATACCCTTCGATTCATGCACGAGTGACAACCGGAGAAGCAAGAAGGCTGCGATAGGTATGGGGTATTGGTCGCACGCAATCCATTTTGGGTAACCGATTACTGCAAGATCCTTTCCGTTGGTCGACGGTGATGAAGCAAAGTTATACTTTGTGAATGGCGAGCCGCCTCTATGCCCTCTTCAGGTTGACTGGTGCTTTGGCGAGATTAAGCCGACTAAAAACAAGACGTTAAAATCGAACCCTTGTTAGACTTTACCACAGTTGGGTTGAAGACTTAATAGGCATTTCGAAATTTCACTTATCCAGAGCTCTAACGTGGGGCAGACGCACACCCAGCTGATTGATTCCTGCTGTTGTGGAAATTAGCTCTCTCACGAATATGGAGCCGGCGTCGCGTCGATCAATAACAATGCTATCACGCTTTTTCAAGTCGAATCGAATAGCGCTCATGTCGACGCGCCTCGCTTCGAGGGTTCAGGTACCACCGCATGATGAGGAGAGTGAATGAGGGGGCGCGGGACTCTCGGATGGCCATATGGGAGAATGCCCGCACCTGCGGCTGATGGGCTCCTGCATGAATGCTGTACGACAGCGACACCTCGATGATAATTGTGAATTGCTACGCTTTAACACCGTCTATGCAATGCATCGATCGAGCCAATCCGCTGAATATAGGTGAGGTAAACGAAACAAGGTTTGACAGCCGTTCCACGGCACTCATGATATCAGACCACGACGGCGAGACGAAGGCCGTGGCCTGTGTGCCAATTGGAAGTTATCAGGGGAAGCCCCGGTCAGCCATTCGAACCGAGAGCACACGGAGGCTTTTGAGGTGCCAACCTCTCGATGCACGATATCGTGTTGGGGTTAATTATATTTTATTTTTCTCTCCCATTCTCTTCTCTTTTGTCGTACCTCGTTCTTTGAATGGAATATCGAGATTCAGAATACTTTGGTTACGTCAGGACCTGTTGAATTCAGTGAGGTATATCTGAGATGTGATGATGATGAATGTTTAATGTTAAGATGTGACCTTTATTAATTTCCTTCTCTTACAATGTTCCGACCGCCATCGATCCATCTTGAATCATCTCAAGGATTCCTATGTCGCTTGTCCGGATGCTGGATCAACCGGGGCCAGCTCGAGCCAATGCGAGATGGGGCATTGATTCGTCCATGGCACATTCCGATCCGCTTCTTCCCAATTTAGTGAGGAGAATGAAGAGCGCCGGACATCGCGGAAGCACTTTGAGAGCCCCCAAGAGTCAAGCCGAGATACACAAGAAGGGTCGAGTTTGGAAAGTAGCCCTCGAACCCTTGGGAAAGCACGAATAGCTCGAAACATTGACATGCACTGATAATTTCTTTCCAAACGCCGGTGTGCCCTAACTAACATGCACCTGAGGAAACCATGCACCCACTACCACCACCACCCACTTGCTTGCCCGCCCCTTATCAGTGGGATGGGAATAACTAGGTATTAGGCATGTAGTATGTAAGTTACCAAGTGAGTACTAGGTATGGGATATGTCCCACTTGCCTTGCGTTCTTTGTGAGTGATATCTCTGTTTAATTGAAAATCCAATAACTTGCCTAGTGGGCTCTGCTGATAGCGCAGAATTATCGACCAGGTATATGATATCAGTCTAAAGTCCGAAGCGCACCTACCTTTGCATGCCTGTGCCCTGGGGTGTGGATCGCGATCTGCCTGGGGGCCACTACCTTGTTGATGGGCCGTGGGCTATAAGTAGTTAAAGACATAATACAGACCTGTTATGATATGTATGATGCTGCTGTGTAAATTACGGATTACGATAATCCGTCTGTCTGTCCATCTGTCTGCAGTTGTCTTTGTAAAAAGATTGTATCTATCTATAAATGCTGATTGGCCCCGTCCGTGTGCTATGACACGGTGTGTACGAAGGCCGGATTTTGCAAGAAAACAACTTTCGAACTACACATACAACAGATCACGCATATGCATCGTGCTTGCTTCCTCAAAATAAAAAATAAAAAAAGAACAATCACAACCTTGTAACCCATACGCTTGGTTCAATTGCAGGGGGCAATCCGGATTACCCGTCTCAGAAACCAACAACGACCCGGGTCTAGTCAACAGATCGTGATCGAGATCATAAACTACAGAGTTTCCCTCCTTGGATGCAATCGTAGCAAGCAAAGCAAAGCAGAGTAAAAAAGCTCGAGCACACCGGCCGGAAACAAAACAACAGATCGAGTAAGTGGAAGGAGTCCCGCTTGATTTCATTCGGTTTTCGATTTGCAAGGTTTGTTCTTGCGTAGTATGTATGGCGGAGCCTGGGACAAGATAAATTTCGATCGGGGCCAATTGGCTGAAGCGAGAATTGTCCAGGACGGTAGGAAAGAACGGCCCAAAAGCAAATACGGCGGCGGACGGGTGCATGTACCCCCAAAGTTGAGAACGAGGGAGCAAGAAAGACGCCCGGACTTTCTGGGCTTTCTTATTTTATTTTATTTTTCTTTCTTTCTCTCTTCGTCATATTGTTTTATATTTGGGACATCTCGCCGCCAACTGGTGTTTTCAGTGCGCCAGCCCAAACCAATTTATATATTTCCTTCCCGTTCGAGGGCTAACGCACCAGCATAACCAGATCAGAGGACCCTCCTTCTGTCAAATTTTATAGTCAATCGAATCAGCTTATCGACGTCGACGTTCGTTCTGTTGCTCGTTCGTTCGTTCGTTATTTTTTATTTTATTTTATTTTCTTATTTTATTTTTTTCTTCTAATTTTTTCTTTGATTGTCTTGAAGAATTCTTTTCTTTCTTTCTAATAACCATACATATAAATAGCATAGCAGCCGCGGCCGTTTTGACGACTTAATTTCGCTCGCTGGACCCACGTGGAGGCTGGAGCGTGCCATTCGAATTCCAACAGTACATTACAGCACAGCACGGTACATACATTATTCATTCACTAGCTTCTAGTCAGTAAAAGCAGAAGCAGAAGCAGAAGCAGAAGTGCTAGTGGAAATAGAAGTCGAAGCGGACAGGAATTAACAGGTAGTTTCTCAAAAGAAGAGACATCCCAGCCAAAAAGCTCACTCACTCGCTTGCGTCCCTTACCACCAAAATATCGCCGACAAAGACCGACTATACTTCGCAAATTAGTACTGTCAGCTTAGCACTAAGTTAAGGAAAAGTAATCCTCGCCAGGAAGAGGAAAAAGGGAAAGGAGATCTCCAGCGTTACGTTCGTGAATATTCGGCAAAGTCTCGAATTCGTCACCCCATTTTAACGTATTTGGGACTGGCTGCATCCGGCTGTGCATGCAAACCGCCCTATCTATCCAACATTCCTGATATTCTAAACCATTATCGCCGTTTCCCTCAGTTCAGCTGCTACAATGCATCTTTGATTCTTCAATTACGACACTACCCGCCCAATTACGAGAGCGTTCGCAGGGAATTGCCTTGTTATCCGAAATTAATCCTGAACGCTTCCTAACCCGCTCTTCAAAATACCACATTTCTGCCCAACACATTACCCGTAATAATATATAATACAATACTCGCACTCGCGCCGATACCAAGAAATCGGTGTCGTTACAGTTTCAAGCCAGAGGACACCGTCGATTTTTTAATTTTTTTAATACAAGATACCCAAGATGTTGGCTTCTCGCTCTATTCACAATTCTTTAACCTCCTTGGGAGGAAACGTTGGAGGGGGGCCATATCCTACGGCTCCAGTTGGTCCTCTCCAAATACCTCAGCTGCATGATATAATGCCTCGTAAGAGATCTCCATCGCTCTCGCCGAAGCCTCGTTCCCCACGCTATTCCGCTCAGGGACAGCCTAGATCGAGACGTGCTTCTCCTCCATCGCATCCTCCACCTCCTCAGCACCAGCAGCAGAGACGGCCATCGCCTCCTTCGCATAATAATTCATATGGTCCGGGTCCGGGTCCAGGCCCAGGCCCAGGATCTGCCCCGATATCACCCCGCCCAGTTCCTAATCCATCCACCGGATTCCCATCTTTTACCGCTGGTAGAAATGTAAGTTTACAGAAAGACCTCATTTATAACACGTACGATGAATACATAGATGCTAAGATTCATAATATAGTTCCAATCAGAATTGCAGCTACAGAATATCATCAATTGGCAAACTGTCATTTCGAGAAATCTATTTGACGACCCGCCTACTTATCAATCTGTTCTAATATTCCTTCTACCATCTGTCCCATCACCATCCGTCAATAATTTTGTCCGACAAATCCTCAATACGCCAGATCACATTGCACACTTAAATAAATGTTGGGATATCCTAAAAAGGAACGACCGAGAAGAGTTGATTTCCTTCGGGGTACCAGAGCAGGTCGGTGAAATTAGATTCGAGATCTACAGAATGTGGCTCTTGGTCCGCCTTGCTTGGAGGATCGTGCAGGCGCTTAAGAATGCCAAAGGCGGGAGCAGAATAGCAGAGTGTGGAGAATTCGTTATGCATGTTATCGAAACAAATAAGGCTGTATCACCCGAGAAGTTTGTAAGTTTCAACCCCCTTTTTTTCGAACATGAGTGATTTCCGGAACCCGCCGAGTCGGTAGTGGAGTCAGCTGCCTGGAGAGGCCTAAAATTGCTCCATGTATTCCTTGAGAGGGTTGCTAACTTGGCATTGTGACACAGGATCCAATTCCACTGCAGACATTGGCCTGCGCTCTAACATACCCTCATCCATCATTGACCCTCCAATCAAAGATTAAGGACAGTGTTACACCGCTTCAGAGAAATGACCGAGATATGCTGGCAATAGAATACTTTGAAATGGGCTTCCCGCAGAATGATGCGTCCGCTCTATACCTACCTTCGAGTATTTATGCTAGAGCACACCAAGCTCGGCTGTATCGTCGGTTAGAGTTGATCCCTGAAGCTGAGGAGGTCGAACAAAGTGTACGCACATGGTGGGGTAAGACTGGCCGGACTATGATGCCGAAAGCCAGATTTACCGACTTGGTCTTGTCCGAAGGCGAGGCGCCTTATGATAACATAATCCTAAAGAACATTGAGGGGTTCTTTGAGAAAAGAAGTGAGAATGGAAGTAGCAATGGCGCAGAAGAGGGTGACTCGAACTCTGGTCGCGACAGTGGTGTAGACGTAGGCCCCGTCCCTGAAGAAAATGTTGAACGGAAACCGGGTCCACCTCCACCAAACTCACAGCGTCCACCGGTACGACCAATGCAACAGCCGTCTCAGAAGCCTTTGCCAGCTGTAGGGGACCAACCGGCCCCGAGGCTACAACAGAAACGCTCCACTGGTGCCCTGCCGGCCCTTAGGCCATACAACCCACAACTGCCAAGTGCATCGACACCAGCCACTGAGCTTCCTCTTCCTCCACCCAAATCCATGCGTACCCAGGCACCTTCGCCGCGTATGCAACAGCCCCCACAACAGCCCCCACAACAGCAGCACCAACCATATCCATCACGTCCTCAATACCAAAATGGATCAGCACCATCGCTCCCAGCATCGAAGTCATATGCCGGGGCACACCCCTACGATGAATATACCGGATCTTCTGACAGCCTGAATAGCGATAAGAGCGCCGGCAAGTCCAAGGTCCGAGCCAGCATCGGTGCAAAGCTCGGCTTCCGTCGAAAGAGTTGAGCTAGATAGGCTGTTGGGCTAAGGAGCAAGCATCCTGGTAAATTTCCTTTGTTAACTTATTATGACATACATCCTTCATGATACGCCTACCATAGACTTCATTTCAACCAAAAAAAACAGGGTTTTGATGTTTCGGAAACAAAAAATCCCTGGTATTCTTTTTCCCCTTTGGAGGACTGGCATTCACTAGAAGCAAAAAGCGAAAGCGAAAAAATTTCTGTTCTCAATATTTTTAGTTACTTGCATTTAGGGAGTTTATTCTTCTTCTTTTTTTGGCATTGCTATACCTTCCTTTACTCATATTTCCTTTGTTTCGAACCTTTCATTAGATACACACAAGCAACCCCGCTGTATGAGTGGCCTTTTAACACGCTAGGGGAGCTTTACTTTACCTTTTTTTTGGAACCTTTGGGTTCTAGTTAATGATATGATGCTGTTTTTCTTTTGTTGACTGCAAGCGTTCCCTAATGACCTTTCTCCTCAACCTTGGTTGAGAATATACATACTTTATTCTTTCGTGTATAACCTTTTTTTCGTACTTATATTCTTTCCTTTGCCTCCCTTCTTTCTGGTCCTCAAATACAATCGGTAATTCACCTGGTCTGAGGTATTTCATTCCCGTACACGATACCCTATGGTACTTTTAACTTTCATTCCCCTTTCAGTTTCCTTTTTCTCAGAATTTTTCTTTCTTCTGAAGCACCTCTCTCAAAAGAAGACTTGGTTTTTGATACATTACCCGATGTTTTTTTTTTCCCTCGTGGATAATATTGTAATAACAAAAGAACGATAGTAAGATGGAAGAGGATAAGGGAGGGAGAGAGGTGAGGGAGGAAGAGAGGTGAGGGAGGAGGGTATTGCTGGAGAATATAGACAAAGTTTTAAAATATAATTTTTTTTTCTTCTTTGACCCGTTTCCAAGTTCCCGAGTAATAGGTTCCCCAGTGGGTATATATCTGCATATGACTTGTCAATAGTTCCGATCTCGCTCCTCACGCCATAGCCTCATGCTCAGGGTCCCATCTCTAATGCAAGATGATGTAAAGTATAGAAACTGTCCGTGCAGAAGTGAATGGATATCGGGTGACATCCGTCCCGATGGGTTTCTCCGAAATTACGGGTCTACCAAGACCCCATCAACCTTTTTACTTTATTTTATTTTTATTTATTTTTGTGCGGCAGATGCTTAAAAATAGGTTCATGCCTCACTTGGTCAAGGGATTCCTTTGAAGCCACAAGTGGACAGCCTCAAGATCCTTGCGATATATGTAAGTATGTATAGAGAGAGGAATGAATGAATGCATGCATGCATGGTTCTCTACGGGTGAATCCGAAATAAAGGGTCGCATGGTTAGGGCTGAATCAATGACCATGTCATCGGCTAACCCGTTGTTTTGTCGATAGGGCTGTTCAGACCCCGATAGAATCACCTACATATCTAACGAAGAAAAACATGCATGCGAGTTCGTGTGATTTTCCCTTCTAGAAGCACATTCGAAGCCGCGCTCCTCTTTTTTTCAAATAAAAATTTGGCGAACTCACGATGCATGATAACTCGGCGACCGGCTTGGTGCATGCATTGTGTGGTGGAATTGTTGGATCTACTTGGGTCGCGAGGTCCCAGCCAATCAGAGGTTTATGTACGTCGCAAATTTACCCGTTTGGAGATTAGTCTCCCCTGACTCGCTTGTGGTGGGTGAGCATCTTGATGCTAAATTTGGCTGGATCGTTGTCCACCCATGGCACCCCTGGCACGGGTTCAGACTTTCCCATAAATCTTAACTTAACTTTTTGATATACACACAAAGAAGAATCCGAAGTTAGAAAATTTAATGACCTAAACTATTCTATGGTCTCCCCCTTATTTTTGGGCGTGTGATGCTTTGCCTCCACCAAAAAAAACAAAGAAGTTAAAAGGCTTTCTCGGCCTGAGCGAATAAGATACCATCTTCAGGGTATCCAAACGGACAAGGACAAGCGTGTACCGTCGATATACCGTTCATCAGTAAGACCTAACGAGACCCTTTTCGCTTTTATGGAGTACGTGCATGCCAAAAAGGAAAACCCGGTTGATCCAATCTTGGATAATAGCCTATGATCTTCGTGCATTGATGCATCGTGATATCAGCTCCCGTCTTTCGACATACAAGCTGGGGAGGGTTACATCGGGGACCCAGTGGTACCGAATCTACGGGACCGTGTGGGATGGGGGTCCATTGTTGGTTCGCTGTCCAGTGAACCGGTTAACGTTGCTTAATATATGCAGAAATATTCACCGCGGAGTATACAGCGCCGCAAAAGCTATATTCGACTACAAAGATGTATCTATGTGAGCACATACTTACATATGTATGTACTTATGTATGTGTGTGCCAGATCATAGGGCTCTTTGGGCTGCATGTGTATGTATGTGTCGCATGCACAATATGTCTCCCAAGTGAATGAAAGCGACTGGGCGGTGGCAGGGCATACGTCGAACCCCTCTCGATTCCTCCATGATCTAAAGGGTATGGGGGTTCGGATCACTTGGAGGACCCTGATTGAGCGGTAGCATGGTTGTATTCTGGGATCATTCCTGCATGGATTGATTCGGAAACTCCACTTACGTTGATATCCTTTTGGGAAAAGGTGTACATACCTTTGGTTAGGTAAGTAAGTAGGTATGTGAGTACCTGTGAACTTTTTTTACCTCCCGCGTGAAGTTACCTTCCGGTGACCGCTAGAGGCCTGATCGGGAGGCTTAGCCAAGTGGGGTACGGGAAGACAGACATCGTGATGTTTTTGGATAGGATACCGAAAGAAAAAATAGACTTGGTAGGAAAAATCGGGCTAGGTTTCCTGGTTTCATGGTGATGGGAGTCTCAAGTTTCGATGATGTATAAATCTTGAGGGTCCCATGCTAGCATGTTATGGTTTTTAGTTCAAACATCACATCACCACTTCAGAATTGGGAAGTTAACCTGACTTTTCCACAACAGACAAATTATCCCCAAACGCCTTCATGCGTATAATATTTTAATTCTTTCTTTTAAAACCTCGTATCTTTCTTTTCTCCAGGGGGCATTTCACTCGCTTAGTGCTCCTTCGGTGAATTCATTCGTTTTATATATTTTTATTGATTACTTATATCGTATTTACGTATTAATACTAAATTTGTCATCATTTCACAACGCCTTTTCTTTGGTTGTTAACCGTTCGCTTCGTCTGTCGACTCCTTCAAACAGAACCCGTCTACGAGTTTGCTCATTCGTCTACGGTGCACTTTCGTTTCTCTTTTGCTTTATTTTTAAATTTTTTACATTTTTTAATTTCTTTTACGTGTTTGGGGCTTTTACATTCTTCTCAGAAATCTTCTTTACCTTCGTTTTATCTTTGATTACTTTTCCCTATCTTTTTTTTAAACTTCTTAATAATCAGTCGAACTCCTCCTCGAGACTGCAAGAGTGGTTTGATACGACTTGCGGGGTACAATCAGTAATCTTTAATATCGATATATCTTCCGTCGGAATTCCGCGATCAGAGACATATAAAACGGTCTTGGGTGGGACTTGGGAAATCTCAGAATCAGAATCAGAATCAGAGACAACTACAATACTACGTCCATCTTAGCCTCAATCGGAACTCGAATCAGCAAAAGATTTCCTCAAACTATAATATCTATTCTTCCCTCTTTTATACACCTTATCCTTCTATATATTTATATATAAAACCCTCCACAGTCTTTACAAGATGTGCTACTTCACTCAGATCAACAACAAGTTCTGCGGCTGCACTTATTTCCTCTTCACATCCGGATGCACCCCAAACAGAAACCAGTTCAACTGGCGAGACTGCGGACGAAAGAAGTTGGTCCAGGCCATCGAGGAAGACTTCGTTCAATGCCCCAAGTGTTTGAAGAAACTTGGAGTTGAGCAGGATTTGAGCGCCATGGAGTGGATGAAGCCCGGTTGCAGTATTATGTGAACCACGCACAATCATGGACTTCCCGTTTTTTTTTATAGCTTCGTCAGCTTTATAGACGATTACGATCCTTACTATATTCATCTTTTCGATTCGATACGATCATTACCGTCTACATTTTACGATATCGATTATTGTTTTCTATTTTCTTATTTGCATTAGCATCGGCGTCCTTTGAATACTTTTTCAATACCACACTCCTTTAGAATATTAGCATTGCATCCATACCGGCGTTCTTCGGATACACCTTTTCTTTTTCTGGGACTTATTTCTTTCTGGCGTTTGGTAGACAAGCCATTTTTCTTCTTTCTTCGGGCTAGCAGTTTTTTGAGCACGCTTTTCTGAATTTCTCTTCTGGGTTTATGTTACCCGTTCATTGACTTCAAATAATAACTATAATACTAATAGTCTTTTTTGTATTTATTTTAAATGTTTGATATGTTGAAGTATCTATGCATATCTTATTAGATAGACAGCTGTAAATATTTCACAATATATATTCGTCATTTCCATCTTTTAATATATCTCCAGTAGACGCCTGATCCGCTCTCAATTCCACTCCATCCCCTCATCGCACCTTTCCTTCCCTCTCCACAGTGTTCAATTCTACTCCACATTCCTCTATCTACCCGTAATTGTTTCGAGTCCTTAGATTATATTCAGAGTATATCAATACAGCTACAATCCTATAAAACACATTCAGAATACAGGTCTTTTGATCGAAATGGCGCCTTACAAGCCCATACTTCTCCTCTCCCTACTCTTTACTGGCGCCAGTCATGCCCATTGGATCCCTTACCAACCAGACGTGCTTTCGGATCCTATTTCTAATCTCGGTCCGAAAGAAATGGATAGTCCACAGGGTCAACCGAATAAAGCTGATTACCCTACTACCTCTTGGGTTTGGGACGATAAGACGACAATTACTTTCGAAACTATGACTTTGGGGGAAACTCAAAGCGTGCTGCCGACTCAAGTCGCGGTGGCTGTGAGGTCTTATTTCCCTCAATTGGTTCCGGAGTTTAACAATAGTCTTTTGTCGAACAATTCGTATGGCTGTGGATATGGAATGTCGAACTGTGGTCACGTTGGCATGCCGGTAAGTGTTATCCCTAAATATTAGGGCTTCTTTCATTCATTCTTTTGCTAGGCTTCTTTGCTAAAAGAAAGTAATTAGAATATCTGCTGTCCAGATATTCTTATTATCTCGCCTATTCAAGTCTCACTTGAGAATTCCTGCTACAAGACGGAGAGATCTTCTATTGGTGTCATCTGCTGCCAGGATCCTATTATGTGTGAGCGGATCGAGCATCATCCGGATGAATATCCTACGTTTGAACTTGGTTGCATGACTGGGCACCATGAATGCCCAGATGACCTTGGAGGTGGCTGTTGTGCCGACGGGTTCAGTTGCGCTAAGGATGGTTGCTATGAAAGTCTCACGAATGATACGTATACGGGACCACTTGGAGGCGATCCGAGAGAGACTTTATATCCTCCTTATACACGAAACACGCGCCGCGACAGCATCGAGACAATATCTGCCTATCCTACAAATGGGCCTCGATTCAGGGTTCGCAAATCCGCCCTCACTATTCTTAAAACAGGCGAAGAGGAGAAATGCATTGGACCTCAATTTCAAGATTTACTTTCAAGCCTCACGGACGGGGTCGGACAGGCTGTTCAAAGCGTTGTTGACGGATCCGGTGTCGTTCTTACTCTGACAAAGGCAATTGGTGGTATCGCCACGCATATTCCTGGCGCATCTGGTCCTCTCGGTCAACTCGGTGGTAGCAATAACACTCTGAATATTATAAATGGGGCTGGAGGTGCTCTTGGTAGTGCACTCAAGTCTGATGGATCCTCCTTTATCAAGGGTAGCTCGACGGCTTGGCCTCGTATATTTTCAGGTGCTGGTGGTCACACTCAGTATTTGGCCTTATCGCTCGTCCTTCATGGTATTATTGGAATGAGGTTGAATCCCGCTCGAGTTTTGCTGAACCACGGAGTCAGAATTTAGAACTGTGGAGATTCTACGGTTGTTTTGTTGTTCCTTTCCTTTCCTTTTTTTGGGATGCTATCCTCGGGTTATGATGGCATGGTAGTATGCATATGCATATGCATATGCTGTTTTGTTTTTATTGAGGTCCGACTTTGAAGGTTGAGGCAGGGGTATAGTGTCTAGGCTTTGGGACCTGTGTTTTTTTCTTGGGTGTCCGGATGAGAAATGCGCTTTGGGCTCTTCCTTTTGTACAACGTTGCATAAGTGTAAGTTTATAACGTTTAAGTGTATGCGCAGATGATGTCTGTCATGACTCTTCTGGACTCGAATACTTTTAAACATAGTGCTGGAGATTATAATTATTCCAGAGCAAGGGGGGACGTTTACGTAAATTTACAGAACTCACTCCAAACTGGAATGCACTGGCTCCCTCGAAATCACATAATACACTGACGGTAGGTTTTTACTTTCTTTATAGATATCGCTATGGCGCTCTATAGGGACCAGAGGTAGCGTTGAGAATAAAATCTAGCACCAGTTGCTTAATTTCTAAACATATAACAGTAAATACACAATCGATCTAGTCTCGGAGCTAAGCGTTTGCATACTTATCTTTAATAAGTCAGCGACTCGAAATCGATCCGTGCATATACAGGTGTAAATAAAATCCAATAAACTAAATTTAAAAATAAAGTTTCTAATATATTAATCGGTTGGTAGTCTAACCATGGTCTGGAGGTAGTTCGGTGCTCTGGGAATGAGACTAGTCTGGAGGCAAGATTGGAAGAATAGAATATAATAGAATATAATAGAATATAATAGAATATAATAGAATGCATATGTTCATACATGTTGACAGTCATAAACATATCTACATGGTCATATGAGACATGAATGTGGTAACCAAGTAGGTAAATATACCGTATCGATATACTTCAATGCTCCGATACCCATCGATAGCTACGTACTACCCCGCCTGCTTATAATATTCCGAATTTGTAAAAACACCATCGGTGCGTATACCTAAACGTTCGACCCACGACTGCAAGATCGTATATTTGATCATTACGATATTTCAGCTAATTTTATATGCGAAGATACCACTTCTAGGCAGTATACGTAATTTCGTACCTGTGTAAGAAAACAGAAACATGCCTTTGATCCTAGCAATGGATCTGGAAGAGGCTATGCACCATAAGCGCGTCCGGTTCAACGCCAGGAGTGAACGATCACAAACTTGGCAGAGACTCCCCCTGATTCTCGCCACGTTGGGAACGTTTTTTTCCATCCTTCCCAGTATCGCGGGATGGTGCGCCGATAACACTCTCCCGACGATGGCTACGGCCGCCGCTGTCACCGTGACTACAACCACAACCAAACCCACAGCCGAACCCACAACCACGTCCGCTGGAATTTCACTAGATACCGTACACATTTTCACAATCGTAACTCCAACGATAACCGTACTTTACTCAGAATCATTACAATGGTGTTCCAATCTAGTGGACCAAAAGTATTCAACCGTATGGCGGATATTAAGGAAAGAGAACCGGAAGTCGCTTCCAAACCCTCAAAATCGGAATCTCCAGAGATAGGATTAAAGTGCCTACTTCCTCGAATACTTTGCGCGGCTGTTGCCGTTATCGGAGTTATTCTGTTGGTACGGGATTGGTGGCGTATGAAGGGGGTAACTGGACGTAATAATGCCTTGGAAGTTGAGGTAAGCTGACATTTTTGTTAATTTAATGCAAATTAAACTATACGTTTATAATGTTAACTCGAGTATAATTGAGATAGTACAAGTTTTATACGTCGATGTATCCTGGAGTGGAACGTCGCGACATGGTGCGGATCTTTGTAGGGTTCCATAAGATGTTGGAAATAAAAGATATTTAAATTTGGTTACATCGACTGGTATATGACGATTGATGCTTTGATGGTACCACGGCAAACTCCTTTCATGATGGGGATAATGTATGTAAGAGTCATGTCAGATGCATGGTTGTGTTGAAAATGTGGTAGTCCAGCGCATGGGCCCACATGCAAGGTTTGTATGCTCCACCTTGATGGCTGTGAGGCTCGATCCAATCCGAGTTCAGCGAAGCTTAGCCTCAGAAATTTAGGGGAGGAATGGTTCGGAAAAATGTGGCATTTGCGGGTCTGCAAAAGCTCGTGCTTTTCATCAATTCAGACGAGTTCCCAGTTGGATTCCATTCGATCCTTTATCAATCGCATTTCGTATTCTTTTGTAACGACCCACATACATTTCGCTTCTCTGCCGCCTACTACTAGCTGCTGAACTGCCTGAGGTGGGTACCGTTGCCGAGAAGCTAGCGCTGGAAGCTATCGTATTGAATGATAACAAGTTCCTGACGGCTGCCGGTGCCGTCATCGGTTTTGTCTTTTTTTGCTTACGAGTCTTTTTATAGGGCTTTTTCACTTTGGTATGTGATTCCGAACTGCTCTTTAAAATGCAAGGTTGTTCATGACACTCGATTGACTAGGACCTATTTATCCTCCCCTTTAGATTCACACTAGCCGATTTTTATTACGACTAGAATATGCATCTAAGCTAAGGCCCGCTTGATCGAAGCTTCGCGGGTAGCACGAAAATTGGCGGAGATCCGTTTCCTTTTTTTTTTTTTTTGGGATATCGTTTTCGGTTTACTTTTCGATTGGTGCCTCCCCCTCTGGTGCTCTCTTTTACCGTAATCGTCTATACGTTGTACAACCATAATGGCGTCCTCGTCGAGACCGAAGAATTTGACGTCAAGCGGGAGTGGAAAACGCCCAAAGGGGACCAACAATACCGAGGACGACGATGGCATCACACCTTTACCCGGTATATCGCGAACATCGACACTACCACTCCCCAAGAACTCGGGCCTCCGATCACGATCCGTATCACCGGTGAAAAGGAATGCAGGAAAGGGGATATACAAACATGAAGAATATAACGAATCAAATGCGTCGTTATTATCCAATGCTAGTTTTTTGCCGGATACGCCGTCGCCGTTGTTACCACCGGATTTAAAGAAGTTGAGGGCTTTTAGGAAGGGTAATCCGAATGGAGAGTTAGGGGATGATAGCGATGATGACGACGATGATGATGGGTTTTCGGAGCTGGGGGGTGATGCTTCTGTGGTGGATAAACTCGCTAGGCTGGCTTATAGGAATTCGGGGATGTTGCTTATGCTTGCTGCGCAGGTGTTTGCGTCGATTATGAGTGTTATTACGAGGTTGTTGGAGACTGGTTTTAATACTGAGTTTGTGAGTGCATGCCAGCGCCATTGAAGTTCTTTTTTTTTTTTTTGGGGGGGGACTGATTTGATCTACTTTGGGGGATTATAGCATGCGCTACAGATATTATTCACGAGACAGGTTATTTCAGTAGTATTGTGTAGTGCGTATATGCATTATACGCAGGTTCCGCATTTTCCGTTGGGGCCGAAGGGGGTTCGGTGGCTTTTGGTCGCTAGAGGGGTGGGAGGGTTCTTTGGGGTGAGGTTTCTGAGTCTATCATATAAGAATTATATTGAAGGGACTATGATGCTAACTATGAGTTTATTAGGTTTTTGGGTTATACGTATGTACAATTGGTTAATATACATGCGACTATGGTTCCTAACGATTATATCCGTGTAGTACTCATTAACCTACCTCGACGTTTCCGACGCCACCGTCATAACCTTCCTTGCGCCTTCGGTCGCCGGTTTCGCATGCTACATCATCCTCAAAGAACCTTTCACCAAAACTGAAATGATCGCTGGATTAGTATCTCTTCTTGGTGTGATTCTTATCGCTCGACCGACGGTGTTATTCAGCGGCGGCTCCAGTGATCCAAAAGATCAGGGTAGTACCGGCAGCGGCGGCACAGAACCTTCACCCACACATGAAGGTATACGACTAGACATCGACGAAGCCACACCATCACAACGGTTTACAGCCATAATGGTAGCTTTATTGGGTGTCTTGGGGGCGGCTTCGGCGTATACTACGATCCGATGGATAGGGAAACGAGCACATCCGTTGATTACTGTGAATTATTTTTCTGCATGGTGTACGATCGTGTCGTTTTTGGGACTGTTGGTGTTACCGGGGATTGGGTTTAAGGCACCGCAGACGTTTTTGCAGTGGATATTGTTGTTGGGGATTGGGATCTGTGGGTTTTGTATGCAGTTTTTGCTTACGGCGGCGATTCAGAGGGAGAGGACGGGGTTGGTTACGCAGATGGTAGGTCTAGTGTTTTGAAGATTCTCCCTCCCCCCTTTTCTCGGTAAATTTTGTTTGGATGGGATAGTGGTTAACATGATGATGATGGGTCTGTTATATAGGTTTATGCACAAATGATATTTGCATTAATATGGGACAAGGTTCTTTGGAACAGGTTGCCGGCTTGGACAAGTTGGCTTGGTAGTCTCTTGATTCTGGGATCGGGCTTCTGGGTTGCGTTCCAGAAGAACCGAAAGAAGAAGAGTTTGAAGGTCACAAAGAAAGAGGCTCGATCGAAACGACATGGACACAGTGGGGATGAGGAAAGAGGATTGGTCGCTGCTAAGGGGAGTGATGATGAGGACAGCGAAGATGGAAGCGAGCTTGATGAGGATGAGGCGAGGGTATTGGATGTTGGGAGAGAAATACAGATGAAGAATTTGGCACGGTGAACGGGGACTCCGTCTGGGTCTCGAGTTGGTCAGTTATATCTTGAAGGTGGTCTATGAGTTATAGCAAACCGGTGTGGTATGTATAAGTTCCGATTCCATGATAATTTGGAATTGCAATCAATATCGAGGGAAAAAGAGAAATGGATCAATTGCTTCGATTCTGTGGCTTTAGCGGATTGTTTAATCTTTGAATTTTCTTCAATTCAACCTCGACAATTTTTAAAACTTCATCTTTATGCTTCTTTACATCCTGAATGTTTGCGCAGGTTTATCTAGATTGTGGTATCAAAAGGGGTCCGGATAGAATGGTGTGTCTAAATTATCATCTTTACCTACTTAGGTAGTATAGTATAAGTATAGTATTCTATAATTACCATTTGCATAATAACTTTCTCTATGTTCTTTATTTTAGCCCAAATTCAAATGTATCCTAGAAGAACGCCAATACTCCATATATGCTAGACCTCTCGTACTCGTCTAAAGGCCACAAATGCTCTCGTCATCTCAACTCTTTTTACTTCTTCCTCAAAGCATTATAATGCTCACCGAGCCCATACCCCTTCCTATGATATGCCAACCACACATCTGCCTTCTCACCCTCTTCTTCATTCATAGCCGTAACTCCCACCCCCTGAGCCTGCACAACTTTCACAGTGACACCATACTCCTTCGCTAACGCCAATAACTCCATCTGACCCCCCCACTCGGCCGTACTAGTAACCTTCCTAACATGCCCATCCAACGTCTCTCCTTCCTCCAAAAACGGTGTAAAATCATCCGGATGGGACTCGATATACCTCCCTGCCGCCTTTCTAGTAAACGTATACCCCCTCTGTTTCGTCCCCTCCGACGAAGATGATGTCGATTCATCAGACAACGGAATTCCAGCGCCTTCCAACCCCGCTGCAAAAGCAGAGTATAAACAGTGACCATCCGGGGCGATTTGGATCTCTGTTAATCCGTTTTCTGCGAAGAGCTGTTTCATGCGTTCTGCTTCTATGGCGCGTGGGTTTGGTTGTGCGGCGGCTTCTTGTTGGGCTTGCGCTGTGATTTCGTCGATTTGGGCGGCACGACGGGCGAGGCGGGCTTTGGCTCTATTAGGCTTTTTGGATGATGATGAAGGGGGTTCTATCCTTTCGTGGTTTGTGGCGGTGGTGGGGTCTTCGAGGGTGGTTTCTTGGAGTTTGGAGGATATATCTTGTTCTTCTTTTTCTCCTTCTGGCTCGGGATTGTCTCCTACAACTGGTTCTGAAGAACCTTCGTTCTCATCATCATCGGCGGCAGAATTAGGGTTTAATTCCTTTTCTAAAGCGACGATTTCTGATGCTTGTTTTTCCTTTAATTCTCGTTCTAGACGTTCGCAGTCGTCGTTTACACCGCGCCGGGTCTTTTTAGTTGCGGATTTTTTCTTCTGGGTTATGACGGATTGTAGGTCGCGGAGCTGTTTTCGGTGGAGGGTAAGGAGGTCCTCCATGGTTGAAGGTGGGGAGAGTGGTTATGGGGGTTGATGGTTATGGAAGTTGGTAATAAGAGAGGATGTTTAATGTACGAGGTAGAAAAGTTGGGAGCTAGCGAAGCTTTGGAGCTTGAAATGGCCGAGTCGTCAAAGGCGCAATGTGTTACATTTTACACTCACAACGCATAAATTTGGACATAACGCACTTTAAATTTTGACGGGAACGAAAGGGATTAATTTCATTCTAGCTGGCGAGACCAGATCTAATAGTTCTGCAACCTATCGTCATCCAAAGATAATCGATCAGGAGCCTAGGAGAAACAGGTCTAGTCAACTTGTCTTTCTAGTAGTAATAGTAAT
This sequence comes from Orbilia oligospora ATCC 24927, assembly GCF_000225545.1. Taxonomy (NCBI): domain Eukaryota; kingdom Fungi; phylum Ascomycota; class Orbiliomycetes; order Orbiliales; family Orbiliaceae; genus Orbilia; species Orbilia oligospora. Next base: position 329,069 of record NW_011645745.1, read on the forward strand.
AACAACGATAGTAACAATAGTGATAACCGCGAGACGTCTCTTGATCTTGCAAGATCTTGAGAGCTGGCCTCGAGATAGATACCTTGGGAGTAGCTAAAATAAAACGGAAACAAAAAAAAACACAGAATAAGTAAACCACATAATTTTTGAGGGAAAGCAGGAGGCCTCATAACCGTGACTAGCAGCCGTCGAAAGCAGAAAATCGCGAGATGTGTGATATAGTCTCGTCTTTAGGGATAATAAATAAGCCCCCTTTGTTTCGTATCTCTTCCGTAAAATCGTAAATAGTAGCTCGTGTAGGCTCGTCCGAAGGTGTAGAAGAAGAAGAGATTTTAATGCTCACACACATTCTGCTGAAGTATCATACGGAAGTGGTAGCTATCTCATCTGGTGATGTCGGTTTTGGAATCGGCATTGAGCATTTGGTTTGAAGGGCGAGAAGGAGGAGGGGAATCCAAGGCAGGGGGCTTAACGGCGCTGGAGGGATCGGAGAGCCCTCTTCTCTCCCTTTAGCTGCTTGCGCAGCCCTTCCTAAAGTTGGAATTATGTTAACAATGACGTTAAATTTATAGCAAGAGAATTTTAAAGTACCTTTTCCTTCTCCCCCAGGTCCTCGACCGTCTTGGTCGAGGACCTGAGGATCCCCTCCGCAAACTCCCCCACGACCCCTGGGTTCCCGGTAGGTAGCTTAGCTACCTTGCCCCGGAGCTCCACCAGCTCCCTCTCCGCCTTGACGACCTCGTCGAAGGCCCGCTCGTGCTCTGCCATCAGAGCCTCGTACTTGGCTGTGAGGCGAACAATGTTCGCCTTCACCGTTCTTGTTGCCGCCCTCACCTGCCCGGGGCGGCTTCGGGCCTTGAACTCCTCCAGGTCCTTTTTGACCTGCTCGGTGGCCGCGAGGATCTCATCTCTGGCTCCAATAAGCCGGGCTTTCTTGGCCTCACAGGCCCTGGTCTTGCTCTCAATGAGCTCTTTCTTGACTTTGGTGAGCTCATCTAGGTAACTTGTTAGATCATATAAATTTAATGGCTGGATCCGAGAAGTGACTTACCGCTCACCCGCCCCACCATCTCTCCCTTCTTCCTCCTCTCCACCGCCCCACGGCCCTCCCGAGGAGAGGCCGGGGCATTGGAGGCCCCCTCAACCACCGCCGACCCCCGCCACCTCTTCAGGATGTCTTGGACATCCTTCTCCAACCCCCCCTGGTCAACCCGACCACGGGTGACCCGCCTCTCTCCAACCAGCAGAGGGCCCCGTAGGTGCCTGTCCGCAGGCAGCCTACCCCTCTCGAGGCGGCTTCTGAAAGAAGCCCACCTCTGGGCGTTCTCCCTCCGCGCCCTCAACTCCTCCACCTTCGCCTTCTTCTTCTCGGCGTGAACACGCGCCTCGAGCACAATGGCTCTCGTCCTCTCCGGGAGCCCTTGGCACTTGGCCTCGTTGTTCATCCGCTCCTCAACGAGGAGACGGATCGCCTTGTCGCTCTCTGTCGTCTTCGGCGGCGAATAGTCCCAAATCTTCAAGGCGCCCAAGACCTTGTTCTGTGGGGTCACTGGCGGATTTCCCATATCCACCAGTGCCTTGGGACCCTTCTCGTTAAGGGCCTTGAGCTTAGCCACCAGCTCCCGGGCCCTTCTGATTCGTTTTGCTGGATTGGGGTCATTGTCTTCGGACAATGCCTCCAACTTCCTCTTCTGTGCTGAGGTCTCTTTAACCTCGGGTTTTTCTGCAACTTTCTTGGTTGCTAGGGTGGCCTGAGCCTTAAGGCTGCTGAAGGCGGGCAAGTCTTTGATGTTCTTGGTCTTCCTGGAGTGAAACATCGTTGCTGATATTTGATCCAATTGCACAATGACTGGAAGAGATGTAAGATGGTGACGAAATGATGTTTCGTACTGAAGACGACTGGTGACGAAATGGATATTCTTTGCTGGTGTTGAGAAAACAGCAACAAAGGTGCGGATGAGAGAGGTGCCGAGACCGAGACCAGAAGTGATGGTCTTGTGGGAAGTAGTGAATTTAAGTGGAAGGAATGATAGGGATTATCTAAACCTTCGTGGAAACGATGTAACTGACCGTTTCAAATGTTTGCTGGAATAGCTGCAAAGCTGAGGTTGTTGCTGAAGACGGCTCAACAACGACTGAGTGCTTGAGAAGTGTGAGATCCGAAGGAGAGATAAACAGCTGGAATAATTGTTCAAGAAATCGGGAAGCAATGAAGCGAGCTGAAAGCCTTGACGTTCCTTAAGAGGAAGAAGGGTAGGTGCAGGAAGCAGTGTTTGGAACAATAAGAGGATCAAATGAGGAAGAAAAAGACGCGTCTTGAAATCCCAGATTTCTTGATGACAAGCTTGTAGATGAAAGACAGTACTTCTAAATGGTGAAGCAGCCAAGAAGAGTGATAGTCTTGATCGTTAGGCTCAGTAGCTGTTCTTAAAGAACTGAGAGAGCTCTGATGAAGGACTGAAGGTCGGAATGTTGGGTTGTTACGATGAAGCAGGAGCTTACTTGCAACGAACAACAGATGAACCAAAGGAGTACAGACCAAGATGATGTTTTTGAGCAGTTTCAAGATGACGGTGAAGCTATCAAGGGAGCTGGGAATGTTCAATGGAACAAGGGGAGATTGTCAGAGAGGATCAACTGAGGGACAACTCGGAGGATGAGTTGCAGTTGATGATAGTGAGGTAGGTGAAGTGAACTAGCTGACGAGAACGAATAAAAGGTCGAAATCAATCAAAAGAGATCTCGAGATGGATGAGAGAGAAGAATACAGAGAACAGAAGATGCAGATACGATCTGAAGTGAAGCTGAGGAGGGTTGTTCACGAGAAGATGTAGCTGATGTCTTGAGCAGGGAGCTTGCGATGGTGTTGGTGAAGAGAAGAGGAAGGGAGGAGAAGAAGCGTTGAGGGTTGTAGACGGTATGCCTTTATACCCGTCGTTGCTCTCGTCCTGCCACCAAGGACTTCCAGCTACAGGTAGAGAGCCCAGCTGCACTTCACACAGTTTACACACACCCGTACAGAGAGATTCCAACAATATCTACATGATCAAGGAGCGTTATCCATTGCGGTCCTCGTAGTATCTACGCTAGCTAATCACAATTAAAGCCTCTAAAGAATGACCGAGGCCGGAAGATATTCCTATAGGTCGAGGTTAAAGCTACTACAGTACTTGCTTCTCGTATCGCTGATGCTTATCCTAATAAAGCTCGAGAGCTACAGAACTTTTGATATTGCTGTTTACTTTATTCCCTAGGCATCGATATATCTGGAAGATACAGACCAACTTCAGAAGGACTAAAGAGATGGATGTATGCTAGATAGATATAGTATATCTAGATAATATACGATGCTAGCTTTAGTTAATATGTCTTGATGGCTTAGGTTAACGGTGGTCGTCGCTAGATTTCTAAACCGACTTTTTCACCGCTTCGTATTGGAATACTACGGATGAAATTTTACATTCACGAAACCCGTCCAGCTGTAGGATTCGTATTCTCTAATACACTACTGCGAATATTATGATGGATTGGCGTCGAATCGAATCCAGCTGTAGCTTAAGCTTTCGCAACACCATAATTTGGCGTCGAAACAACACATCTGAACTCCAAATTCCAACGTCACGATCTGCCAAGCCAATCTCACGGATAATTGCACGACTTCCTGGAAATATATGACCTTCAGAGCTAGGCCTGACTATCTCACAAAGCTAGTCAAGGGACGTTCGAATAAGCTTTTCAAGGCCTGATTCCATCTCCTTCCTCATTCCTATGTCGCCGTTCTAACGAATAACCCGAATCATTTCGGACTCTCTAGGCATATTGCGAACCATTCAGATCTTGATATCAAATCACGCCTCTAAAACGGGCATGGATCTAGAAATCCAAATCCCAGAAAATCAAAGTCTCGGAGCCTCCCGGGCCTCGTGTCCGAAAATTCTAGGCTGCTGGGCCCGGATTCGGACTCCCAATGCAGAGATATCCGACTTAGGAAACGTCATCCTGTTCGAGATTCTCGCGACGGCTTGTTACACCTGTGGGAAAACTGTGTTGCCGGTAGCCGAACTGGGGTTTGCAGCGGCTACCGTCGGGTCGCATTTGGAAGGTTATCAACCGACGCTTTCCCACAAACGAGAGCTCAGGGCGATACTTATGTACATGCGATGAGCATCTGCCGATGCAATTTTTTGCTGGTAGTACCAAGGTCCGGCATGCTTTTTTGACACCTGCCAAAGGTTTAAATGAAGATCACAATTACGTCTCTGTGGCTAGTACTCGATGAAGTTCAGCGTGCGGTTTCCAAAATGAGGTTATATAGAGTTATAACGCTCCCAAAACAGGCGCAGCTCAGCCCGTGTGACCAGAAATATAATCGAATCTTGTAGGGCAGCTGGCACAGAATGTAATGGTCCGCGTGACTCGGAACTTCATTCTCGATTTGCCCATTACATCCAGATTCGGACTACACATTATCGTTGTTTTACGTTTCTTTGTTGAGAATTACTTAATCTCTTTGCACAGCGAATCGAAGAGCGCCTCTTTCATTTGTGCCTTCAAGGCATTGAACGGGACAGCGTTGTCTCCGATGCCAGGCCGGCCGCTTTGCGAAGGGTGTTCTTCTGGGGAAGCGCAGGCAACCATCGGCATTTCAGCAACAAACAAAAAAATCCATGCGCGGCATCAGTTCTGAAAACACCGCTATGCTTGTGGATCCTTCACCAAAACTTCAATCCCCTATGTCGGACTTGTAGTTACTGAGCCGGAAGATGTATATTTAAGGTTTTCCGGTCCCTGGATTGTAAAATATCACGTCAACCGTACGATTCGAGCCGTCATCGGCCCGTTCGTTCATTTTAGAAGTTCCAATCCGTACTTAGGCAATTGATATCGTGTATTGTACATAGTATAGCGGTAATGCATCCGTGACTAGCATATGTGACCTCGCAAGAAAAATGCGTCACCTGGGTGGACCTTAAACGTTCCGAAGTGATAGGGAAGTTCTCCTGGCGCAGGCAATTGCAAGCTTAACTTAATTTTGATTAAGTAACTAATGGGCAATTAAAACCTAAACAAGTTCCCAACAGTTAGAGCTCTAGCTTGTGACTTTGCACTATATAAGTTGAGACAGCTGCTCGCAATAGCGTCCCTTTTGAGTACCTTTTTTTCTTTCTTCTCTTTTCTTCAGAGCTCCAGAGTTTAGACAAAGGAAAAGAAATTTTCGAAAGAAAAACTTCCCCTATTGTGACCCATCAACCTTAATTGGACTTGCTTTAAAAAGAGTTTTATGTTCTCTGCCCGCAAAGTCTGAATACGACAAATTCTCTGTACCATAAATCTCACCGAAAGTAGAAGAAGCCCCATACCTACATCCACCAGGATTATCCAACAGACCACAACGCAGTAGTCAGCAAATTCATAAAAATCAAGATCCATCTCCACATCCAAAATGGCACCAGCAGCAGTCCCAGTCGCAGCAACAGCCTCCGAGCTGACAGTATCCGCCATGAAGGCCGATCTTGCCAAATCAACCAAGCCACAGCTAGATGCCTCGAAGCTGACCTATACCTTCAACAAACATGGAGGAGTTGTCCCTGCCTTAGACGACCCAATCCGTAGAGAACATAACTCGTCGACTGATGTAAGAGGTCCAATTGAACCTCTCGGAGAGCCTTCGAGCCACGAGCTAACGCACGATTTTTTGTAGCACATGTTGACGGTCAAGTGGACCGAAAAAGGCGGCTGGGAGGCTCCTCAGCTCCGACCCTACGGACACCTCGACATTATGCCAACTGCTTCTTGCATCCACTATGCCACTCAAGCTTTCGAAGGCATGAAGGCATATAGGGGTGTCGATGGCAAGCTCCGTCTCTTCAGACCGGACCTCAACTGCAAAAGAATGAACCTGTCGAGCACCAGAATAGCCCTTCCAGCAATTGACCCCGAGCAACTCGAAGAACTCGTGAAAAACTTCGTTTCCGTTGATTGTCCAAAGTGGCTCCCAAATGCCGAAACTTTCATTTATCTTCGACCAGCAGTAATTGCTTCTGGAGCTGCTCTAGGTGTCCAAAAACCGAGGGAGGCGACATTATTCATTATTGCTGTTCTCTTCCCACCGATGGAAATCATGAATGGTATGAGATTGCTTGCTTCGAAGGAGGATATGGGTGTTCGCGCGTGGCCTGGTGGCCACGGATGGAGCAAAGTCGGAGCGAACTGTAAGTTTTTTATTATAAATCAGCAAAAGCACATGTTCAACTGCTTACTCAATGATGATAGACGGTCCAACTCTCCAAGCTCAAGGCGAGGCTCGTGAACGGGGTTTCGACCAGATTCTTTGGCTCCTCGGATCCGAAGGCCGTGTTACCGAAGCTGGTGCCTCCAACTTCTTCGTTGTCTGGAAAAACAAAACTTCTGGCCGCCTGGAACTCATCACTGCTCCTCTCGGTGATAAGATCATTCTCGATGGCGTTACCCGTCGCTCAGTCATCGAGCTTGCTAAATCACGCCTCTCTCATAACCCTACCGAGGTGCTGAAGGAAGTCCAGCACCTCGAGAAACTTGATGTTGTCGAACAAAGCTATACGATCGATGATATTGCTGAAGCGTATGAGAGCGGAAGACTTGTCGAAGCTTTCGCCTGCGGTACTGCATTCTTTGTTGCTCCGATCTCGTATATTCAACATGAAGTTGAGAAGGGGATTGAGGTGCCAATGAATACCACAACCGCGGATGGATGTAAGTCTGGTGCTTATGCCGCTGCCATCAAGACTTGGTTGAAGGAGATCATGTATGGCAAAGTTAGCCATCCATGGGGTGTTGTTATCAATGAGAGAGGCGCTCAGTAATCACCCAGAGGGTGAGATATTGATGGGCGGTGCCGAGGCGTTCCGATCATCCACCAGGAACAATCTACGTCTTCCAAAGGTCACCCTTATGCGCTACGTCCTCCTGGGTTCCATTTTCTATTGTATAAAATTTCATTACTCTGTGGGTTCTAGGAGCTTTTAGCCTTGTAATCGAGGCTCACTCCTTCTTTCTTCATCTTTGTTTTACTACTTCATTGTCCAGCCCTATTACCCACGATAGTTATCACTATGTTTTCTTGTATTTTAACGCACGATACCTTTACAGCGCATTGCTTTCAATAGAAATAAAGAATAAATTTTCTATAAGTTGACATCAGAAGAGCCAATTAATTCTGGTTTACGAGATAAGAGCCAATCCATCGCCAGTATCTCGGAGAAAATAAAAAGTGAGGTTCATAGTTGGTTCGGCGTGTTCCAAGCTACCTTCTAAGAAATAAAGATGAAAACGTGGTTCTATTAGAGCCTGTTTGCCAAACCATGCTCTTGTCATTCCCATTGATGGAGAGCCTCTAGGCAATCCCAAGAACCTGCAGCGGCTCTTTGGATTTATCGCTGTGTAATCGTACCCCAATTTAAGCTCATAAGACCCAAGGCCACAGACTATCTCGGAGACCCTAGCGGTGGGCCTTATACGATTGAATAACGATCAAATACCGACCGTGCCCGATATAACACCAAGCCAGTACCTAGGTACCGTCTAGCCCACTCGAATATCCAAATTCCGGTATGTAGATCTTATTCCTAATATCCGTGTTATATTCTTCATCCTTCTTCTTCTTAGCTTATCAATACACCCCCGGAATCCCCGTTTCCGCAATCTTCTCCAGCGCTGCTGAGAACTTCTTACTCTTTACCATCTCCTTACTCTCATGATCATAAAACGGATTCGAAATTAACTTAATATACTCCGTATGTATCGATTTAAATACCTAAAAACGCATTCCCTGTTAGCCATATCCTAGTAGTCATTCCAACCTTTTCCTTAGGGTTATAGTCGTTTGAACGTACGGGTTTCAAATCCGCCTCTCTAATGGCACCTCCTAACCCTCCACCACGTGTACTTAATGCACTACTACTATTAAACCCCTGATCAACGATAACCACGAACTTAACGCCCGTATTCGTCATCCAGCCGTACGCCGCCAACCGTTCATCGATCGCAAAGAGGAGGCCGAAGTCCTGATCGGCGGTTTTTTGGGGTAATCGGGCTTCAAACACGTCTAACGTGGAGTGTAGTAGGAGGTGTAGGTCTAGAGATGTTGTGAGAGATGTGGAAGGGAGAGGTAGGCGGGAGTTGTAGATGTAGATTGGGTTGTTCTGTGGAGAGGTATTAGCTTAACTGCGCTTGGGGTTCGGTCAGAGGTTAAGTTGCGATGTGAGGGTGGAGTTTGAGGCTGACCTGCTTGCCTATAATGGCAATGACTGGGATCCCGGGTGTTGAAGCCATCGTGGAAGTATCTACGGGGTATTACGAGATATCGTGATATCGTGATGTCGTGGTGTCGAGGCTCAAGCCGTGGAGCTTGAGCTTGCGCTTGGGTTCTTGGGAGGCCAGGATACGGGATTACCGAATCGGGATACAACACATAAAATACAACAGAATGGTGGACGATAGACGTATGACAATTCGACAAGGCTCCCGGATGTCGGGCAATTTACCCGGGCGGACACCGTTTCAAGAGACGGGCAAGGATGGATCGAGTTTATCATTTTTTTCATTGATTATGGGGCGAAATGTATCTTTCGAATTCATTGATCTCCTTCCTCTACACAAAAACCGAGGAGCTCGGCGTCGTTGTTCTTCAAATCGAACCCGCAAAGTCAATTGATTAATTCGAATCCCTAACCCCAGCCTTGCGGCTCTAGGCCCACGATGGAACGAAGAAGCACAGAAAACGAACCCTTCATCTCTAAGGAATCTTGCGAGCTCGGGGAGTCCCGCGATTGTAATAAGCCATCACGAAACCTAAAATCTCTCTTCAACCCAGCACCAATCACCATCGCCGTTATTGTCACGGCCATAACTTCATGCATCTTAACTCTACTAGTACAATCCGCATATTTCGCATTTATTGAGCCGATAACGGCCCAAGATAAAGTTACTCAAGCGCAGGGATCAACCTCGCTCCCGAAGTTAAACATTCCGACATGTACGATACCTTAAATTTTTATTTTATTTTTCCTTTTCGTCTATATTCCCGTTATGCATATCATACTTCTGCATCCCGTAAATCTAAGCGAATACCTCCCAGTTTATATTTTAAGAGCTCTGATGTAAAAAAACCCAAAACCCGTTTATAGTAGGAACAATCCCCAAGATCTTCCAAGATGATCCAATATACCTCAACCGCTCAACCGAGGAAGGAAGGAAGGCAAGCGAGAAAGCCTGGAAAAGCTTAATCCCCAGTATGTATATTTGCCCCATGTCCAGAACATTCTCATATGTTACACCTGCCCTTTTCGATGCCCCACCATCACTAACCAGGCATATCCGCTCCCGCTCCCGCAAATCGTTATGATACCTATATTAGACGGCCGCGGCTTCATATCCTTGTCAAAACTTATACAATCCTCAGCCACTCCGTTGCCGGAATCCCTCGTATCACAGGATACCACACATAAAGGGCAATTCGCCGTCTCCTCCTTCCATCAATTGCATTGTTTGCATATGGTTGTCAAGTCCTATTTTAGCGCTTTGGGGTCTCATGATCATGATGTTGTGCATACGAAGCATTGTTTGGAGTATTTGAGGAATAGTATTGTTTGCTCCGCGGATTCGGCTTTGGAGCCGTGGAAGAAGGAGCTTAATGGTGTAGATGGATTTGGTAATGTACATATGTGTCGGGATTTTGAAGGATTGTTCAAATGGGCTGAGGAGTTTAGGGCTACTGATGTTTAGGGAGGTGGGGCTGACGGCGGTTGAGCATTCATACACGTGGGTTCCGCGAACCGCGATTTTTATCTTTACGTAGATTTAGTGCGAGCTATTTAGTTCCGAGATTCCAATTTGAGATTAAAGGCATTTCCATGGGTATACATGCGTATTATACTCAATAAACTTGGACGAATAGAATAGAAAGCTAGAACATTGCCACAATATCGCAAGATTAGGAAGTTTTGTTTTGATATTAGATAAAATGTTATCAATTATGTGCTTAAATATTACAAGTATTATGAATTTCAAGGCTAACATAGTAGCCTCCCAAAATTGTATGATCCTTGACATGATATCGTACCATAGTCCCAGAAACGCCGATCCAATGTAGGGTGTTTTTTACAAATGCCATTAACATGTATCAAAAAGAGACCAATTCGCAATGAATTTAAAAAAAAGAAATGACAAAGCTACTGAAAAGAAAAGAAAAATCGTAAGGCCGAACTCAAAGAACCAGGGTATAGTGATGCCGATATGCAAACTTTTGTCTACTCATTCCGTATTTGTACACTCCCACCATCAAATGATGACTCTTCTTAGTTATCACCAAAAGTTGGCGCATACTTGCTCTTCTGCCTGAGTTGCTTGCCATACTTGTAAAAGATGAATGGACAAGGTAGCAAGACTACACTGACAAGGGCCAAGAGTGTACCAGCCCAGTTGACCTTCAAGGAATTGAACATGTAGGTCGCAAAGAGCGGGAAAACAGCACCAAAGATGGATCGCAAGAAAGTATTTGCTGCAATTGCTGAGGCGGCGAACATAAGATATGCGTCGATGATGTAGTTGAGGCATTGTAGGAAGATGAGGAAGATACCCGCGCCAGTAAAGAGACCAGAGAGGGTTGGGACGATCCAGTGAATACCCGGGTAGTTACCAGTCCAAGCGAACCAGAAGATACCGATGGGAAACAAGAAACCACCAAGCATTGCAGGCGGGAGACGCTTCTCGGGGATTGGGATGCCGCGGTTGGCTTTAAGGGCTTTGAGATAATAAGGTTCCCAAAGGAAAACAATCATACCACCAGTAATTTGTCCGAGAATGAGGCCAATAAAAGGAAGCGAAGATTTGCCGCCCATGATGTGGTGGTACTGGATGAAAACGATTGGATAGGCTGTAAGCATGAGATAAAGCATACCGTAGATGAAAGCGACGTAGAGGGAGACGAAGAAGACAATTGGCTCGGTAAAGAGAAGCTTTAAGGGTCGGGACAAGTTCTTTTCAATGAGTTCCTTAAAGTCGACTTCGATTTGTTCTTGTTTGGCGTGAATACCCCAGTTCTTGGTCAATCGTCGAAGTGTCCTCGCCTTTTCTACCAGAACAACAGGCGCATAGGTTTCCTCGAGGAAGAGAAGGTTGAGACCAAGCAAAACAAACCCGATGATAGCTGTGATCCATTCAGTCCATCTCCAGCCGAGGTAGCTGTTGGTGATGAAAGAACCGGCAATTGGTGCTAGAAGTGCGGGGACTGAGACGGTAAGAGCGAATACGTTGATGGCATATCCACGATGTGCATTATCCCAGATATCAGCGAATGCACCACCGACGACGGCCAAAGGACAGGCAGCGAAGAGACCACCGAAAAATCGACAGATAATAATTGTCTGAAGATCCTTTCCACCAGCGACACCGAGTTGGAAGATAGCGAACCCAAGATTTCCAATAAGCAATGGCAATCTTCGACCGTATAATTCGGAAAGGGGGGCCCAGATCAAAGGGCCGGTAGCGAATCCGAGGACGTAGAGGGAAACACCGAGAGTACCGACTTCATTGCTTACGCCGAATTCTCTAGCAACAGCGGGAATGGCAGGCGAGAAGATACTTGAACCCCAAACACAGAAGGCACAAGTAGATGCGAGCAAGGCTGACAGACCAAACTTCTTCTTGGTGGTCCAATTTTGTGGGTGCATTGGATCATCTAGAGAATGCATGTTAGTCCATATGCACCTAAAAGCTTAAGCGGGATACCCCAGTTGATGGACTAGTTAGAACCTACCGAATCCTTCAAACTCCACAATGTATTTCTCGATATCTGGAAGGTCGGGCGGATAGTCTTTTCCGCTACCAAATGGTGGTAGTTTTTCCTTCCTTGATCTTGTCCGAGTAGAGTTCGCACCAATTGTATTGGCATGGACAGATTGTGCTGTCCTAGTTCTCGAAATGAGCGTCCTTACTCGCTCGGCTTCTGCTCCATCTTCTTCAACATCTCGAGCAGTTGGAACACGGGAAACCCCAGGCCCTGTTGATTCGTCTAAGGAATTTGAGTAACCTGTTTCCTTCTTCTGCAAAGCAGAAGCTTCCAATTCCAAACGCCGCTCTTCAGTGCTCGAGCGAGTGTGATGGCGACGAGCATCCTCCTCTGATTTAATAAGTTCGAGGTCTACCTCGTTCATTGTGTTGGTCGTACGTCTGTGTGACGTTTTAGTAGCTATAGAAAATTAAGCCGAAAGAATGAATGAATTTACGCAGAAACGAATATTCGGTGATACGGGAAATGATGCTATCGATTGTGCAAATACTGAAGTTACTGTGAGTAGATTATAGATAGATCGATAGTTAGATACTGAGGACAGACTAGAAAAGCTACAGAATCAGGAGGGGAATCGAGGCCCTAAATATAATAAAATAACTTGCTTTCCCTATGTAAATAATCTTTTTTTTTTTGGTAAGCCAAAAAATTGTACTCGGCCGGATACTAAAGACGGGGAGATCAGTCAGCCCTTGCAAACATGGCAAGAGCATGGGATCCTGATTCGGGATGCGCTAGCGCGTGGCCTCGGCTCATTCTGGGCTATTGTTTGGAGGCCGGATGGGCCGAACAGACCAATATCGCTTCATCCACTCGACGTCGTCAGTAACCCAAACATGCAGATGTTCCTTTGGCCATGGCCCACACTCTAACAAGGATGATTTTATCTCCGATTAAATGAACCGTTAAATCCTCAGGCCGTGCTTCCATCGCGGGGGGTATAATGCACACCCTGATCGTCCCCGACGTTGACTTCGAAGCTTGTTTTTTCGGAACCGGACCAGTCCAGTGTATTTCTTTGTAATCATGAATTACGTCGAGTTCATGCGGTCATGCATATTTTCCCGTGAAGCCTCAATCACAGAATTTTGATAATATCGTCTATATCCCCTTTTCTGAGAGGCATAAGTGGAGAACGCTAATCCATGGGGCTTCAAGAGGAAAAAAATTTAAAAAAATTTAACATCTAGATCAAAGCGGGTCCCTAGAATGCCTGAAACCGGAAAACCGGCAACAACCGCTAGAAGAAAAATACAAAATATTTTATTTCAAAAAGAACTTTGCCCTAACGGCCTGTGCATTGGAGGAAAACTATTAATATTCTAGAAGCCCCCTTGGGCCCGTCGGATGAAATGAGTCTTTGGATTGTTAATACTTAGTCTGGGTCTTTGGGATTACGCAAACTGGTTGCTCTGCAATCCCTCTTGAAATATCGACCGACAAGGGAAAAAAACCTATGCCCGTATTTCAAAACTCCCATGAAATGACCTCATCCTGCCGAAATGTCGGTGGAAAACCTCGTGTTTCTCCGACTCCAAGAAGGAGGGCCAGCGGATTGGTCAAAAATGATACCAAGCTTTTTCTTAGTGCCTGGCGCACCCATGAAAAGGCCTGTTAGGTGGACCGGAGATATCCACATCGGACCCGACAACGGTTGTACCGTTCGTACGAAAATCATGCAATTTGTTCCTCCTCAGAGCGAACGAGCGGTTGACGCACCAATTTGGATTTGCAGACATACATACCTGGACCAATGCTTCTCGTCAATGCAGCATATATTACTCTGTATACATGTAGGCGCCAGTAGCTCTATGAGTAAGCTTCACAACTGCATGCATAGGAGAGAGAGAAAAGCCGGGTAATTTACTCCGTACCATCGAGCTCGGTCTTCCACGATGGATTAATCGGCTTATCGAAGCTTCCTTCGTCCTTCGAGGAACTTTACCCCCGCTGCTGACAAAGGTCTGCATCTGAAGCGGAATGTGACTCCACTTGGTTCGCCAGAGCAGGAGATGTTCAATCCTTAGCACCTTAGACTTCCGAAATAACACGACATTTCGTGTAACTGTCTTTTGGACGAATAAGCTTACTTTTAACCAACCGGACGGATCGGAAGCCTACCATTGTGCCCTTAGCTCCTGCTTCGGGCCTATGCAATATTCTGCATCTAACCGATTTGAACCGACGACTTTTTCGGTCACCGTGATGTCGGATACTGAAACCGGGACTCATGAGCCCATTTCTGGCGGGTGCCTGTGCAAAGCTGTCAAGTATTCAATTGCTTTCCCACAGGGCTGCTGGCCACCCAAGGTAGTTACCTCCCTGATTTCTGGTCCCCGTTTGTATAACCGGTGGATCCGTGGAACAATGTTCAAGCATGACCGGCATTGCAACACACTTCCCGGCAGAATGTTTCAATATACCCTAAAGATAGTCTCGATGTTAATTTTGACGTCGAGACATTGAAAACAATACATGCAGTCGACTAACCAGTGATGTCATATTTTTCCATATTAGAAAAATAATATATGCCATTGCACACAATGCCGCAAAGCCACAGGAGCTCTCATGTCCCACATTCTCACAGTCACTCCCTCTCAAATAACATGGACTTGCGAGGACCGCTCTTTCCGTGAATATTCCTCCAGTAACGGAGTCTTTCGGGGCTTTTGCCAAACATGCGGGTCTACTTTGAGTTGGAGGAATACCAAGACTCCAGCTGAGATTGATATATTTTCAGGCACGTTGGACGAAGATGTACTGATTGGTGGGGACGGAGAGATAGGGAGGAAAATATTGATGACTGATAGACAGTTTTGGTGTGATAACTTGGTATCTGGAGTTACTGATGGCGCTAAGAGCAGGTTCATGTATAAGACAAATGCGGAGGGCGGGGTTCTGGGGGAGGTTGCATAGATGTGAGTGGCATGATTGATGTTCGAAGTCTAGTCTACTCTCCACGAAGATTTTGTCTCATTGTGATAGCCTTATTAACTGTATAAAGGCAAGTTATATTTTTATAAACAAGATAACTTTTAATCTCTCCTTTTCTTCCTTTCTCTAGATCTATTTTTGTCCTTTTGAATACCAAAATATTATCTTAAGACATGAACTTATATTATATATTCCTCTGTACCACATAGACCAATAGAGCAGGCTGCTCTCGAAATGCCACAAGACCAACACACCACTGAAATATACCTTACCTGTGACAAGCAATCTCTATGGGTAGGCCAGATCCTAAGTAGCTAGTAGCAGCTTATAAAGTGTATTTGAAGTAATTATAACAGCTCCATAGCCGCTATAATACATTTATATTTCTTATCTTCTTAAATGACCTAACCATCGGATTCTGGATCCGTCCAAATCGTATGAAATACATGGAGACAAATCGTAATATCATAAAAATCATAGCCTCATAGAGCTTCGTAAATTCGTGATAAAATATCATCCACTAATCTAATAACCGCCGTATCCATTGTCCTCCCCACCGCCGTATCCATTGTCCTCCTCACCGCCGTAGCCATCATCAGTAGGTGGGTCAGCTCCCTTACCACCAGCGTCCTCGGAGGAAGTTGGAGTTGGAGTTGGGTCAGCTCCCTTGCCACCAGCGTCATCAGAGGGAGTTGGAGTTGTAGTAGGTTCATCACCACCTTTTGTCTCACTGACGGTAGCCGGGCCAGGTCCGCCTCCAGTAACAGTGACAGTGTGAGTGATTATAGATGCCTCAGGCTCCTCTCCAGTGACAGTATTAGTCACCGTGACTGTGCTTGCGGACGGTGCAGGCTGGGTGACAGTTTCGGTGACCGTGCTAGCGGACGGTGCAGGTTGAGTGACAGTCTCGGTGACCGTGCTAGCGGATGGTGCAGGCTGGGTGACAGTCTCGGTGACCGTGCTAGCGGACGGTGCAGGTCCTGTGACAGTCTTGGTAATATAGCTTGGCTCAGGTGTACCTGGGGTGATTGTGAAAGATTTGGTGGCGGTGACAGTAACTCGCGGAGGTGGGTTTCCTTTGATAGTAATAGTTTTTACGTTGACCTTGGTCTTGGAAACTGTAACAGTGCGCGTGCGGACGGCGCCGGGTAAGGTCTTAGCCCAGGTCTTTGTGACCGTCCTGGTGCAGGTTTTGGTAAGAAGCTTGGCTAGAAGTTTTCAAAACGAATGTAAGATTCATGGTTTATATCGATAGCGAATGCATGTATACATGTAATTAGGATACTCACTTGGTAGAGGGCACCTATATTTGGCAACTGCTGCAAGAGCTTCTCTGCAGTGGGCTGCAGCCAAGTCAGCGCCAATGGCGACAGCGAAGAGTGCGTATGTGATCTTCATAATTGACAAAATTGAAGGAGTGTCGTTATATATATCGATAACCAAGAAAAACAAAGAATGTAAGTCGTTATCGTTGAGCTACAAAAGAATGTATTTTTTTGTTTTTTTATGAAGAGAGTGGCTCCAAGGTGGTGATGACGGATGGTAGATACAAACAGGAAGCGGAAGGGAATCGAGCTCAATTTATTTGGCCCCATGATAAGTAAGTACATATCTCTTTCTGGTATTAAGAAAAAAAGCATTTCCAATTAGTCTTCAAAGAGTACGGTTCGGCAGCACCCGAGGAATCGAATCCAGCGATAGGAGCCCAGGCCTGCAGAGCACTGCATTGTATTGTACACATGCTAACAGAATTAAAGAATTTGCAAAAGAAAGCTTCGAAAGAAGAAAAGAAAAAAGAAACAAGTTGAACCGAGAAGGCCCACGATAGTGGTTATGGCTAACTGTATACAGGCACCGCTATACACGCTAGCATCAAATGCTCCCAATATTCAGTGACATGTCAACGGCTGTATTATGAATAATCCGGCAATGGATTAACATGCCCTGATCGATACAATCCCTGTGTTGCGCCGTACCCGAAAGGCGAAGCTTGAGTCGTCTCCAAAAACGAAGCTAGTTCACCACCAAAAATGGGCATGTTGATTGGTGTTCAAATCGCTTGCTTGGCTGTTCTGGGCAGGACGAAGCACTGGTTGTATATAGAACTCCATAGGATCCGCGCGTAGATAACCCGCATTTGAACGATGACGAGTTAACGAGTCCTTTACGATAAAGCATGCGTATTGAAATCGAGAAGCCGGGAATACGGATATTTCGGCACATTGCCCAGAAGTTGAACGACTTCAGCGGCTGAAGCCCGCTTAATCTAGTCTTTAGATGCGGGTTCTGTTCATACGAACTTATAAGGTAGAAGCCTTTTGTTGTTAGTTCCTACATTGTCCTATAGAAAACCATAACTACACTCGGATGCAATTGTACTTTTCTTTGAACCAAGATTCTCTGGGCGAATACGTATCGTACGAGGCCGAGGTGCCAATACATTAGTGTGCACTCACGATTCCACAGCTTTACATGTATATATACATGTATAGTCACTGGAACTGAATAACGTGCTTATAGGTTTCGGACCATTATTTTCTATAGCCTGGCAAGGAAGGATGACCCTAGCTCAATAAATTGTTAAAGAATTTTATCCCGAACATTTAAAGTATGAACAATGACCTCGAACGTGTATTTGCCTGAGTCTATTACCCATTTGTTCGCAATTTTCTGGGTTGAAAAACTACATAGTTGGTCTGGACAGATTTAACCATTTGTCTCTGCTATTTCGCAACTAGCAAGATTAAAAACTTTTTTTTGACTGCTAATGCTTGTTTTAAAATCGATGCTATTCTAATTAAATACGTTTGCCATGTTATAGTTTTCAAGCTCCCGGCTGAAAAAATCGCGACGAAGCTTGGATATTTAAGGCGGCTCTGGTATTGATGATATAAGGTTCACAGAGCTACGAGTGCAATTGCTTATTTCTCCCTTTAGATCCGAAAAGTAATGCGTAGATCCGATGGATAGGTGCGGAACCTTACAGCACATGGAGGACGTCCCCACGTGGCCCACATTGTACATGTTCTCCTAGATATCAGCGGGCTGTTTTTCTAATATAAGAAAGATCAACCAGATCCAGCTTTGAACTTCCACCAATTGTAAGCCAAGATTAATAGGCCTATATAGGTGGCAGTGCTGTATTGCATATATTGATCGAACTGGAGTACTCGAGCATACAGATTATACTTTAAAGACCTAACATTAAAACCTGGCTCTCAAAAGGCGTATCGGGTGGTATGGGATTTATACAATATCGCTCTTAATTGAGGTCTTGGAAAAACATTAGGTCCACTGATGTTGCAATCGTAATTATGGTGTCTGAACAGTATCCAAAGAGTATCCTATATCCGATGGATGTGAACGAATTAATTCGAAACCGGAAAGATAAAATGCATGGGTAAGCCGGCTGCTTGTCATGCGAGCAGAGGCAATGACGAGCTCGAGTCGAAGTCAAAGACCGATTGGTTAATCAGGTAAGAAAAGGCAGCAGCGCTGTGGCGGACGGCTGAGGCGCCGGCCCTTCGATGCAGTGCAATAATCATAAGCTAGCTTGAAATTAAGGTTCAAAGATTATTATTTCTTATTTTTTTATTTCTATTTCTTTTTTTTTACTTTAAAAGAGCTACTATATGTAATTCATGGTTAGATTAGAGTCAGCGATCATCTTGAATTTTTGCTTAAGTTACTTACATCAGGATTCGGAGCAATCGATGTGTTAAAGTGTTTGCAATATATCGGCTCGTGTACCGAGCGTACAATGCCTACGGCCGGGCACAAGATCGATGTCTTTCTCCTTTCTCCTTGAAGCGTACTTCTGACTAGTAGCTTGAGCGCTTAAGTATACTAGCTAGTAGATCTGTCAATCTAGGAAATTTCGAAATACCCCTCTTCAAAAATCGCTAATTAGGTTTCGAGACTCGGTTGCAGATCTCGCGGTCAGCAAGTATAGCTGCCCAAAATCGCACCATACCGGTTAGTTTACTGATGACAAGTGATTGTTAAATGGAAGGTGTTGATTGTTTCTTTATAATTAGCGCACATAGATTATTGTAGCATTTCGACTCGAACTTGAACTAGAATCAAATTTCATAGATGTTTATATTGTCCCGATGTTGCGATTCGATCAAACATGAGTTAATGGAATCATAGAGAATTTCATTTTAACAAAATGTATGAACCTAACCTATGTTTAAGATGATGCACACAGCTGACGATTGGATAGATATTTTTTTCCAAATATATAGTCAATGACATGAAGTATAGAATCCAAGTGTAATGCCTCCTAACCGCGAAGTTTTAAACGCCGAAACTAGCTATAGTATCTCACCTACTAAGATCTTCGATGTCCCCCTCCTGAGATATAAACTTTCAAACTCATGTGACCTTTTTTTTTTTTTTTTTTTTTTTGAAATGGTAAGCTTTAACGTCTTTTGCAGGGTTATCAACTTTGGTAGCGGCTTGGAGCTGCAATGCTGAATTGTGGCAGCGGCTACGAAGAAGCTTTATAGAATCATGGAAAGGAGGGAACGGCATCTTGCATTATTTTTACATGCACCTAAGCTAAGATCTTGCTTGCATAACTCGGGCGCCTACAACTCAGGTACCGGACCCACACCTGTGGGGCTGGGCGGCGAGTGGCACAGACAGCCTCAGTGTAGTACCGAACCAGCGGTCAGCGATATTGAGGGAAGGGTATAGCGGGTTCATATATATATTGAAGAATATTGAAGATGATATAGATACAGAAATAGAAGGCGTTTATCTGCCTAATTATGTTCCTTTCCGACATGTTGTTTCCAAAGAGTGCGTTCGAAATACATCAACTGGAAACGAATCAATCCCGAAACAACAAAGTAGAACTACTTATACCTTATACTTACAAAGTAAGTGATCCATCATACGTACTGTGGTGCATTGACAGAGCAGAATTAATTCAGCTAGTGATCTCGCTTTCACATGCGGCTAAAGAATAAACCAAACATTTAGATCATAATTAAATACTAATGCATCAAAATCGACGATAGTACCAGTTTAAGATTCAAGTTTCCTCGCTATATGATCGTATCAACCCGGGGTGGGGAGGCACATGTACTGTACCTGTCCAGAGTAACGGTAAAATAGTGTATTCTAAGAAACTACTAGTTGGCAATTATATACATCTCCAAGCACTACCGCTTGGAAACAATCGATCCCTAGCACGTTAAAAAGGTGTTTAGGGGTTCGACGTTCGCAGTAGCGTCGCCCGTGTTTGGTATCAAGTGGGGGCTATTCAACATAGCTTGCCCCGTTCAAAGTAATTGAGTAAGTCCTGTACAATCGTATAAAAAGTGGAGATATTTCAGGTTTCTAACCCCTGGCCAGATAGATATATCGGATGCAGTTCAAGCGCCGAATACTGCGATACCAGCCCTCACCGTCAATGCCGCCAAAACCCCAGAACTGGCCAAGAAGATCCCAAATCTCGTTGGGATTTTGTTTGACAAGCATTGAACCAGCGAATGCACAACTCGGATACCCACATAAGCCCAAGCCAATCCCAAGTCAACTTTGTTCCCCCGCCCCAATTGAGCGATGACCAGAGCAATGGCGTAAAACTGCAGCGGTTGCTCCATGAGGTGGTTGTAGTTGTCGGCCTTCCAGCGGACATTGGCCGGGAGCGCGCCGTTGTACTCTTCTTTCGTCATATCGGGCCGCATTGTAAGTTTTCCGGTCTTCTGGGCGCGTACCGTGGCGGGGATGCGAGTGGCATACATCCAACCCTCGATAACGAAAGTCCAGAGGTTCAGGCCGACGATTGGGCCAAGCATTTGGGTTGAGAAGGAAGACATTATGAAAATGTTTGTTATGGAAAAGATTTTCCGGTGGTGATTTGTATCTTTGGTGTCTGTGAATTGATGAATTGACTTGGACTGGTACGTCAATTGACTTCGATTGATCAATTGATGTTGTTTGATCAATTGACTGGTGACAATGGATGCTCGTTACTTCCTGTTCGAATCTAGATAATTACGGCCTACACTGACGGAGGACCCTTTATGAACTCAAATCCTTTACCCCGGATTACGAATTTCAGAGTATCGGCCAACTGCGAGTTGCATCACAATATAATTTCTGAAACTACCTCGGTAGGGGAGCTCATGAAAAATACACGTAAGAGAATCGTGGCCTCTAATGCAATGCGGTGATAGTGACAAAACGGCGGGGTTGTTAGTGCGCGTCCGGTTAACTCGAGCAGGCATTAAAAAGAGCTCAGCTGCAGATACCAAGACCTGGAACTCTCGCTTCCAACGCCTCAAAAGACTTATCGGAATAACACCTGCATGGATTCGATTCAATCAGACCGCTTTAGAATCTGCGGACATGATTTCTTGTGTCACGTATACGTATGTATTGACAGATCTAAAGAATTCAGAGATACTCCGTATACAAAGTATATTATGAATGCACGGACGATAAGAAAGTGGCAGGGGAAAAGGAATACGTAAGTCTCTAAAACTCCGTACGTAGCAGGAGTATGAAAATTACGGGAACCTGCGGAATAGAGTGAGTGTCCATGTCCTCGTTTTGAAATTTCGTTTGAGAAGGGAAAAAAAACCTCGGCTGGTTCATGATCCGCAAACTTGAGTAACATAATTCAACTATCGCAAGCCAAACAAGCCTTAGTCTGGATCGGGTATAATTATTCAACAATCCTCGAACGCCAACTTCAAACACGGACTGCAACCTGTATTTCTGATAACTAACTATGTAATGTTACAATCATTATACTAGTAGACGTAGCGCCGAGGCCATGGAACGACGGAAATACACACCGCACACCAATACCATACAGGGCCATATTCATTCTATAGCGTGGTCAGAAATGAAAGCCTGCAGATTTGGCGCCTTTGTAGATGGGCGATGGGCGATAAAAAAAATAAAATAAAAATACAATACAATAGAAAAATGGAAAAATGGAAAAATAGAAAAAATAAGAAAAGCAAAAGCGCAGGATGGAAAACTTCCAGTATGATATCTAGAGACTGCAAAAACAATAGATCGAGGACCCACCTGGCCACATAATTATAATATCAAATGCTCTAGTAAGTACTATCGTTTCAACCCGTCCGTTCAAAATCTATATAAGCCACGTCTTAAGCAACCCTTTGAGATATTCGATACATCCAAAGAATGCGTCATTTCCGCTAAAGTTGCTTATGAATAAGACCCTAAGCGCCGCCCGTCCGTTTGGTTCCTGGCGAAATTTCCATTTTCTGTTAAAGTTAGCAAACCCCAGTCCGTTAAACCCAGCCGGACGGGTAGGTGTCTTCACTTCAATTCTTCAGAGTCAAAGATCTATCTTTAGCGCCTCCCCCATAAACCTACATACACTGCATCCTCTTCAAAGCGTCTGCAGAGCATATAATTCGCACTGCCCCTGGTCGTTTTCCCGGAGTTCAATAAACCTCAAGAACTTAGTATCATCAAGACAAGCAAAGAGCCACCAGACCCGGCCAACCATGTTGGAGCTTGCTTGTGACTAGACCCATTTGATGCCAACGCCCCCAAACCATCGCAGCCAATCACAATCTATAGTCTCCTAGATCAGCTGCGGGGGAGCTTGCGGAAATCTTTACTTAGCATCCCAAAAAGCAAATCTGGGTTTTAATTTTCCCTATCATCGAGAAACCTCCACCTGGAGGACAATGCCATTATTTGACGACGTCGTCTCCTCTTTTCTCTTGACATCCTTCTCAGTTTGCATTTATCTTTCCTCCTTATTTTTTTTAATTCTCTAAATCCATAAGAGCACTACCTGTATTTTTATTTTTTCTCGCAAAATATCGATTTTCGGCTTCTAATTTTTCTTTCTGTAACATCCCGCGTCAGAGAATAATACTGGCGAATCTGGAAGCTGGGCAATAAAAACCGCGCAAGACCCAGCACTGCAGTCATCATTTCTTATTCCTACGTCCGCCGTCTAAACCCTCGACGACGACGATAAAGACGACGACAAATCTTTCACTTCGCTCCATATTCCGTAGATACCTAGATATCTCACATAGTAGCCACTATGGCGCACCTTAGACGGAACCTCAATACTCCCCCACCAATGTCGCCCGCTACGACAAATGCCCACAATTTTTATAATACCTTTGCACCGCGAAGGACTGGCGCGGCAAGCCCACCCCCATCGATGTATCCCTCTTCCAGCACTCCCCACCCGGTCCCGCCGCCACCCTCTTCGAATATACCGCCGCCTCGTCCGGCATCCGCAATGCCTTCTCAAACCACCAGTTCTTCGAATTACTATCAAACTGGATCGAATTATGTGAATGCCCAGTACTACCGCAACGACCAGTATAATGTAGGCCCGCAATCGCCACAGTTACAGCCAGGATACGGCAGTATGAATGTGGGCCCAAACCGAGCCCGAAGTCCTCCGCCGCCTCCGCCACCAATTGGTGTCCCTCCAAAAACTTCGGCTGCGTATAATGCGCGCCCGATACAAAGTGCAACATACGCTCCAAACCATCCAAGTTACGGCCGTCCCTCGCCACCCCCTTTAAATGTTAACAATGTCAACAGTTCTTATAATATAAATGCTGGATCTGCAATTAGACGGCCTGCATCTGCCGCTGGTACGACGAGCAGAATGCCTGGTGCATTCCCCGATGAGACTATCCGCGAATCCTCGCCTAGAAATGATTTACCGTTAAGAAATATGAATATGGGTCTGAATAATCCTATTGTTGGAATTAAAGCTGCGGCAAGGCAGAGGGACCCGGTTTTAGAACAACCAGAGGACGAGCCTGAGATACTGAGAGGGGATAGTTTTTGGGGCGATTTATTTGATAAGAGTGAAAGTCCACCTACCGCAACAGTCACTTTATCTCAATTTCTGAGAGGGCTTGCGGATTATATTGTGAGTAGATACATCTATAAGATATATTTTTGGCGAGGTAGCAAGCTAATACATGCAATAGATTACAGAATTTGAGCCTAAAAACTCTATAGTTATAACGCCACCCAAGATGTTGGGGTTCTACGCTAAATTCAGAATTCCTGGTGGGGAACGGCTGAGCTGGGAGAGTAAGTTCGCACAGCGGGAACTTAATAGTGGTCATTTCTTTACTAACAATGTTCATAGATTTCTTTCTTGGACGACCTGTAAAAGAGCTTTCTGATGTCTATCAGGCTCTTAACTGTCATCATCACTTGGTCCCACCAAAAGATTCGGCATCAGTCCCTCCCACGGTTCCTAGTTTAACACCACAAGGGTTCGAGAGATGGATGACAATTCAAATCCTTGCGGATCCGGATCAGGAAGCAAAACGGCTGATAACAGTCTTAAAACAATGCCCTATCCAAAACCCATTTGAGAAGGATCCAATGTTCAGAAGGTTCCCAAAAACCCTATTGAGAGATTCATTCCCGAAGTTTGCAGATGGCGATACCAGGCGGCTGTGGGATTTATTCGTTCCAGATGAAGAACAGGCAGCACCTGCAAATAGATCTGGTAGTAATCCACCACCCAGCCGGGGGAAAGAACAAGACCAGAAAGACCGCGAAAGAGAGCGTGATCAACGAGTTTTGGAAGTTCTACAGGATCGCGATTCTGGTAATCGATCAATTACTCCCAGGGGCGGCGCTGGTGGTTACGTCCCCCCTCCAATTGCAGAGGAAATTGTCGCAGAGCATCTTCGAGGCGACAGGTATGAGAGCAAACCCCCACCGCCACTGCCAAATGACAACGGGATCGAACGGGAGAGAAGCCCTTATTCTCGGACTGTCCCCCAAAGGAAAGAAGAAGCTCCTCGTCTAGAGTATGACGACGATGATTACGACCAACTGAACCCATTCCTCTACGAAACCACGAAACTTACACCCCAAGCCCCCGCCGGCCCGTCTATTCCTCCAAAAAATAGTCCACTATCTCCACCAATCCCTAAACATAATGACAAGCGGATTTCTGATTTTGATAGAGAGGAGGAAGATCTTTACAAAGTCATGGCTGCTAAGCGCGCTGAAATTGCCGCTATCGAAGTACGTCTCAAGAAACAAACCAAATCACCACCAATACCTCAAGAAGAGGATGAGATTCGCGGGTATCACCAAGGAGGCCATGTTCCAATGCCGATGCCACCGCAGGGTATCAATATAACCATGGA
This sequence comes from Orbilia oligospora ATCC 24927, assembly GCF_000225545.1. Classification (NCBI taxonomy): domain Eukaryota; kingdom Fungi; phylum Ascomycota; class Orbiliomycetes; order Orbiliales; family Orbiliaceae; genus Orbilia; species Orbilia oligospora. The sequence goes on from NW_011645745.1 coordinate 353,984, forward strand.
CACTATGGCATCTCCAGACCCTTCATCAAATTACGCCGCAAATGTCGACTACGATTCGGACGAAGAAGCCGCAATTCGCAAGCGCGCGGAAGAAGATTGGGACCGCGAAGCTCGTGAGCGTGAAAAGTGGGTTGAGGCTCGTCGGCGTAAAATCGAATTGGAGGGTAACTCTGGACAGGGTGAATACGAACCAGACTTCCAGGCTGCCACACCAATCAGTCACTATTCGTGGCGAGATAGTCATACCTCGCCGGCTCCTGTTGTGGTGAAGAGAGATACCACACAGAACTATAATTCAGGCGTCATGGGGAGGAGTCGATTGAGTGGAGGCGGAGAGTGGGAGGAGTTTAGGGTCGAAGAGCAGGCTGCAGGGGCAGGTGGAAGAAGAGCGAGCATAGGTATGGGGCACGATAGGTCGTTCTCAGGCGGGAGCTCGGGTTGGCCGCCGAGAGACCGCTACGCTAAATGATGAAGTCATGGTGGTAGAGTAATTAGGTACGATGAATAGCTTTGCATAGTCTTGTCTGATGAAGATGGACCGCATGCCTGGTTATCTTGGTTACGCCCGTTGAAGTATTGGAAGGTGCTGCATCAACGGCTGGTAACCAGCTTTCCCTTCTTCTTTTTTCCCTTTTAGAAACATCCTGTCATTTCTTTCTATCTTTTTCCCCTGAATTGTAATTTGGGCTCCGCAATTTCTTTCGCTTCAATGTAAATATTTTTAAATTCAATTCAAACAGTTTGCGTCATTTGAATTAGTCCATATTCTGAATCTAAAACACATAACACGCGTGATGAGTGGCAGAGCTCCAAGTCAAGTCTCGTATTGCTTCAATTTATATATTTGGTTGGACCATGATCAAACCTAATATTGTCGATTCTGGATCCATTCGCTCTGCCCATTGATTTCATTGTTGAAGGGCTCGTCTGGAGTAGCTGCCCCCCTTCCGAATCGAATTCCGATTCTCGTAGTATATATGTAGCCCGGCTAATAAGTATTTTCAACGGAACTGTTGTCTTATCTTGTTGCCGGTTTAAGTTCTTGTCTGTCTATAGTCCTAATACGACCCATATGGCTAATCTCGTTCCTAGAGGTTGAATATGGCACGCTTTTTGATAGATGTGAGCGACCCGGAGCTGATACCTTCTATTGAAACAAACTCAGATTTGGGGTTCTTACTATAGTACTACACCTTCTTCCCCACGCTTTGCTCCTTTTCTGTTTGTATGGGAGTGAGAGAGAAAAGGCTAGAGAGGAGTTATGCGGAAGGAAGGGGGGTTTCGAAATATCGACTGTCAAGCCTGGGAATTCCTTTATGCGAGAGCCTGGGTTGCCATCCCAAACCAGGAACCCTATGAACCGATAAAAAGTTTTCACCTACTCATGTGCGATGACGTCCCACCAACTATTGTTCAGATGTCTGGTTTGATACTGGGGGGTCGCGTGAAAGTGCGAATGGTCTCGATTCAAGATTCTGATACAGAGCCGAGAACGCTTGTTTTGGACCCCTCCAATACACGTGGCTTTTAAAAATTTTTAGACATTTCTCGGGAGGAGAATTTGTCCGTCCCTTTCTGAAAACTCATACTATACGCATGGATTTATGAAAGTTATGATGGCATATCTTAATACCGGAATCGCTATGTGGAGGCGCAGCGAGATATCATTCTAACCCCAAATAATCCAGGGCCTCCGTTTTCGTAAAGGCCAGCGGGAAGATATTAACCCGTGAGCTTGTGCACTATCCAACAAGCTTTCGGATGAAAGTGAACCAAGGTCAACGTGGTTGTGATTTAGACTCAGACGAGCTCGAGCTCGATCAATGCAATGGGAATTCTATCGAATCTAATGGTATTTTGATATTTTGCGAGCATGTACGGAGTGGAATTATAGCAAATCGCTTCATTTTACTCTCTTTCTATTTTCAAAATTTGCGGGATAGGTAGTTTATAGCGATAGTATTGGTTTTAGCGATCCTGTGGGTCGCCTGAAATGCTTCAATACCCATATATGTAAAGTGAAGCCGAGGGTGCCCCGAATGGAAGCGAGTCTCGTCCGCTCCTAAGTCTTGTAACCGTTAACTAGTCCTTCATGCATATCGTAAAGTCAATTGCCACCTCTGAATACGATTCCGATTGCAGCTTCTTCTAGGCTGTACAGTGGCGTCTATTCCTTTTTTTTCGGTTGCGCATTTTCCCTTGAAACTATCCGCGGAGAGAATTTTAAAAGGCTTGGATCGTACGATATTTCACGTTTTTCTAGCCACCTGAAACGCTTGAACTATATCGCATGGCAATTATATGGTAGAAATGTGCTAGAATATCTATGTAAATCGGATTTTTTTTACCGATTCTAGAGTATCCAGGCCTCTTTAGGCCTGATTCCTGCATTGTGCCCACATCCATGCAAGTGACCCAACACAGCCATTCGCTTTCCGATGTTGCATATTTTGCTATCCTTGTCCGAATCAGGACCATCCTTGTCCCTGTTCAATAGTGCTTCGACAGTGTATTCTGTGCAACCGAAGAACCGAGTGCACAGGTACTAGGCCAGCTGCAAGCTGCAGAGGCGGGCGTTCGGGCTAGATCCACGGCTCCAATAACTCAGAATATTATGGATATTCTGAGATTCATAATACCATGCCTTATTTCTATATAAGTAGTACGTAGGTGCCCCCTCATCGCTTTCATTCTTCAATCATATCAATCCAATAAACAAGCCATAAAAAAAACATTATCAAGCAGGTCTTGACAATACTGCTGCTGCGCGGTACAAACATTCATTTCTTCTGATACTACCTTTTTTCAATTCTTTTTCTCTTGTTCTTTCTATCTTTTCATATCTTTATCTTCGAAAGATGGTTTCGGGAAACCTCTTTCTCTTTCTGTTGTCTTCCTCTCTTGGAATTGGAGCATATGCCGACCAATTAATCAATCTTAGCCATGTCGAAACTGTTAGATCAGCTGGAACACCAAAAGATTCTCGGCAAGCTGCAAGATTGCTGCCAGTTCGAGAGGGTAGCTTGTATCCTCACCTGAGGAAGAGAGACGGTGATTTGTCAGTCCTTCATCTACGAGACTCTGTTGTTCTGCATTATGGAGGTATCATTGGTATGTTACTCTTTTGCTCGTTTACTTGATGAAGTTTACGTTTAAGCCCGAACTTAGAAGAGATATTAATGAATATGATACAATAGAAAATGAAAGAACACATCTTGCCAACGTGACTGTGCAAAAGCCAGACCCTGATCACCCGTTGATTTTACTCGAGGATATGGATAAACTCACCGAGAGCATTAAATGCACGGGCGATAAGATGGCCTTGGAGTTTAAGGACAAAACCGCCATGGACTATGCTATTAAGCAATGGGACTGGGTCAATGCAAAGACTCCGGACTACTTTTATTTGATCACTTTCCACCAGCACGAGGGCTGTGGGGAGGTCAGCGATAGATCATCATACAAAATTTCTGCCGTTGCCTACGACGATTCAACTTTGACAACAACCCTGACAAGAGAACCGGCTTCTTGGGATGAAACCGCGCAGTTATTTCAGCTCCAGGTTTCTACTCTCCCAGCACCAGAGAGACCTAGCGAGATTGCAAAACGCCAGTTGGCAGACCTCATCAAACAAAATCCCGCTACACTCGGTCTCGCCGTGGCGGCTTGCAATATTGTTCCACTAGCATCCTTACTCGTCGAAGAATGCGAACCTTACAAAGTCGATCCCGTTAAAGCATTTGCAGCAGCTGGAAAAGAAGCTCTTGGGGAATTTCGTAGCAAAATTGCAGAGCTAATCCCCGCTGGACAGAATGTCTTGGACGGCACGATACCAGCACCATGGACCTTCAACTGGGGTAACGAAAACGATAATACCACAATTCATCACTTCCTAGGATCCTTTGATGCCTTCGATTACGAGAGCAAAATCGCTTGTATGGGATGCTATGTCAAATCCAACCCGACTCTGAACATGAAGATCAGCCGTGTTAGAGAATCAGTAGATATTGACTTCACCTTCCAACCCAATTTCAGAACCAAGCTCGACATCGCATACCAAGGCACTCTCGAATACGGAGAGGATATCAACGGTGTAGCTGAAGGCATTAACGGCGTCCTAGAAGCCTTTATCGTTGGAGAATTTCTTAGCTTCCTGCCTGATGTTGCTAATGGACCTGGAACTGCGGTGACCATCAAGGGCGAAGTGGACATGGATTTCGGATTTGAGCTCGACACTGGAAAGGGTGGCATCGCACTCCATATTGGGGACGAAATCTCTGCTTCAACTCCTGGATGGGAAACATTCTCTATTAAGCCTATTGGTGAGGTCCGCACAATGGCTGCTACTATGGAAGTCTCACCTTATGTTCGTCTTGGATTCGGTCTCGGGTTTGATATGTTGAAGGGTGTATTCAAGCGCGGAGTTTTCATTGGATTGGAAGCAAAGCACACCTGGAAGGCTGTTGTTGGGCTTAAACCTAACGGCGAGCCCGAGGAACCTGGCGATGAACCCGAGCTCAGTCCTTGCGGAGATGTTGCCGGAATTGGGTTCGAGGAAGGAAGTTCCGTCAACATTGTCTACAATGTTGTCATTGATCCCATCACCAAGTTTGTGCTCGAGAACGTTGTCGGCTTTCTCGGTTTCAAGCTTCCCAAAACCGAGGGAACTATTGTAAAGATCTCAGAGCCGGAGCCAAACCGGAGATGCATTCCCTTCAGCAAGAGGAAGGTTGAGATCCCACCCCGACCAGAGGCTCGGGATATCATCAAAGCAATTAAGAGGGAGAAAATCAACGAACGAAAAGGAACCTCTTTATCGATCCGTGCCCAGAACGGCGACATGATCCAGTACAGACTTGAGGAATTTAGATGCAAGGACGGCTCGAGCCACTTGCTACCATTCAATCCAATAACTCAAGGGGCACTGTTTTCTTGGTGCGATGGAAGAGAAGAACTAACCCCCCTTGAAATGGAACTCAAGTGTTCATACCGCTCTTTCAATTGTAACGTGCTGAAGGCAGAGGACAAAAAGGAAGAACCGGCCAACCAATATGGGGAACCAATTTGAAGTGGTCTCGGATTGTATTTACCCTGAGAATTCTTCATCACTGACAGTAATATCCCGGAGCCCCTGTCAGATATATAATGAGAAGATAGATTGTAATTTAGAACTTGTTCTTTCAATATACTTATCACTTTACGAAAACTCACACGCATACATTTCTTTTGCATCCGAATATTTATGAATGTGTGCACTTGCATGAGCGCCTCCCGCCTAGCAGTGTATATCGTTCGTCTCCTACAGAATTTGAGGGAACTAGCTATCTGTTTTCTAAAGATTTGTCAACTTAATCCCTTTCTACCAAAGTTTACTGGCCACTAACTCGTCCCATACGGGGCCTCCTTGGCCAACTTCTACCTACTGTGGGGTCTGAGTTCAAAACTAATAGCAACTCAACTTGGTTCACAACTTCCTAGCAATTCTTGGTCTTACGGAGTTAATTTCAATCAACTCTGGAGCTCAACGGATTATCACAAAATGCTAGGCATCATCTCTATAATGTATCCCACAATTGCAACTTCTCAAAATGACCACGAAAGTTGGTTTTGTCCGAAAGATACTCTAAAAATGCCCATAAATGCGCATATATATATATTCATTTGTGAGAGAGAAATGTTTTTAAAAGCCGAGAGGTGGAAGCTGGTAGCCATTTCGATACAAAAAGTCTTAGTCCCTAACGGTTGCCCTCAAGGCAAGAAAAGGACGTCATTCATGGCATGCCAATGCAACAATTTGAGGAGGGGGTCGGTTACTTTTTAAAAGCATTGTTAATTAAGGTTAATTCAGGACGGACTTCGCATATGACGAATATCATAACCTCGTCTAGCTTGAAAGCGTCTTGAAAGCGAAGCACCACGAGGCCAGGCCGGGGCTTGGTCGTTGTTCGAAGCGCCGCTGGTAGGGGCTTTTGAGACTAGCGTGCTAGACCGTCGTTTTAGGTCCGTTTGGGAAATTTAAAAGGGTTTACCTTCCTAAAGAAGTCTAATGCAATACCAAATACGGACTAGTATGCCTCAGAAACCATGACTCCGCATCGTTTGGGGGACTTGAGGGCTATATTTTGTGTAACTCGCCCTGCAAAACAGCCAGCTGTTGTAAAACACCTTGGTAGTGAAAGTGGTCGGGGAGTAACGGAAAAAGCAGTTTGGACTTTGTCTGGTAGCAGCGCTGGTTGGCCAGGCTCGGAAAACCCGACAATGTGGTATCATTTTTTATAGTCCGAAGATTCATGGAGTTCTAGAAGTTTAAGGGAGTCTCTTAAGATGGACGAAATATAATATAAGTAAAGTGGCGTGTGTCCAGTGCGGTGCCTGAGATATCGAGATCCACTTCCTTTCGTCGTACAGCTACAAGTTTCTACTTCGTCGAAGCCATTTCGATTCCTTTAACCGCTCTAATTGGAAGCTGGACTTCCGTTCTTCAATTCAATTCTTGTCACTCGTTTCTTAATTGATCAATCTATTTTGAAGTTTACCACCGTCATTCGCTTACGAGTCATCATATTATCCTAAAGAATCCATTAGAGGGCCGGTTTCGTCGCACAGGATCTTGGGAATAATTAATCTAGTTCTTCACATATATCTCCCTAGTTATATCTCCAGACATCCCGAGATATATATTACAAGTTTCCAACTCCCGGACAATCAATCTTCAAAATGTGCGGAATACATGGCAAAGGGTCGATAAGACCTAGCTGCACCGGTTCAAATATATGCAAACGCCAATACGGCAGCCAGGCATGGCCCAATGGCTTTGTATTCCGATACCAAGTCCAGGGCGTTCTCCCAGGATCCGACCAAGCTACTATGGAGGCGTCCTTTGAACGGGCTTGGTCGAAATGGGCCCGAGTCTGCCCTTATACCTTCCAAAAGGCAAACGGGAACGCCAACGTGACAATCTCAGTTGTCGATGCCAATGACCAGTTTTTCCTACAAAATCCCCAGACGCAAGCGTATGCCAACATTGGACCCTCGGGCGGTGAGCAAAGTTATGTCAGATTCAAGGGACCCGCATTTGCCCAATGGACTCCTTCGGCGATACATACTCTCTTTTTGCATGAATTCGGCCACGTCCTTGGACTCAGTCACGCCAATGACCCGAACTCGATCATGTCTGCCTTCATCGGTAACATGTTTTCCGAACGAGAGCTCACGAACGACGATGTTGTGAGAATGCAGGGCGTTCTTAGCGCCAATGGCCTGAGTTCTCCAAATAATGGACAGCAAATCAACAATAATGTCCCCCAGAATAATGGCAATAACGGACAAAACTACTACCAGACGCCGAATCAGAACCAGCAGAACTATTATCAGAATCCAAACCAAAACCAGCAGCAGAACTACTATTATAATTACCCCCAGAATCAGAACCAGAATCAGAATCAAAACTACTATTATTACTATAACTATCCAAATCAAGGCTATTCCTACTATAAGCGGTCGGTTGCGGCAGGCAAGAATTCATCGGCGAGGGAAGAAAGGTCTAAAACTCATTGGAGGCGATATCAGGAGATTGAGGGCAAGAAATAACTGATATAGGCATATCTATATTGCCGAGGGGCTTAAAGTGGACTTGGAGTGAGGTCGCAGTCTACTAGTATTGTTGTTAACCTCTTCCTCTCAGCTTCATGTATAAATGTAGTATAGTTGTTTTTTATAACTTCATTATCATCAACGTTTACTGGGCATATATGCATACCGAACTTGAGTCTAGGATATTAGTATCTAGGTACTTCGACTGCAACTTGATTTCACAAATTCATGCGCTAGCCTCAGCGAATTTCCAATTTAAATCTGTGCGAGATCTCGTATCCAACCATCTCAATAAGACAGAGTATAGGGTCTCGAGGCGTATCTCATCAGCATCAATATTTCATGTGCATGTGTAACAATTTTAATTATCATATATAATCTATAATCAATGTTAATATGTAAAAACATGTCCCAAATCTAGTCGCTGTAGTAAATATCAACGGCTAGAATCTTTGCTGTACTTCTATTTAGCGGGATGTTTTGTCGTATATCTACCTAACTCCATACATCTGAAGTTACATTTCGTTGTGACGCTGTGGAGAATTGTGGCAGGGCAATTTTTAGTTCCGGAAGGCGCCTCCCCTGCCAAATTATCTCGGCTCTCATGCGGCACCCCTTTCTTGCGTACACCTCCAACTTTAGCATCAATCAACCCCCCGACCTTCAAATTCTCCATCACTACATCAATCGATCTTTATCCGCAGACATCAAGAGAAAGAATCCTCACGGTCGCTTCTGAGCAGTTTCCAATCGTTACTTGTATCTACATCGCGACTGTTTGTTGTTTGTCGTCAGCTGGACTGTCGCGGCTTAGTATCAGGTACTAAGTAAGCCCCGGCCTTCCGAGATACCCACTTGTCTGTTGAATATCGCGAGTGCTAACAAGCTACCTACTACTTATCTAGACCTTGCTATCTACACATAGCTCTCAATCTATCAAAATGCATATCTCCAACGTTATATCTCTGGGGGCCTCCCTCCTACCCCTCTTAGCCTCAGCTGCAACTCTCACAGTCCCAGCTCAGATGGCTGGAGCCACAGACATTCCCGATTTCTCAAACCCTTACCATCGCCCCTCTTTCGACGAGCATCTCTTCCCACCACCTGGAGTAGTCATCGACAAGTCCGAAAAGGCTCTTAAGAAGCGTCAGAAGGGTGCTGCAAACTTTATCGTGAACATGTGTCGCGACACAACTCAATCGAGCTGCGACGCTGTCTGGGTCTCCGCCGCCCAATTCTGCTATGATAATGAACATTGGTTCGGCTGGAGCGGTGACCCGGGTACCTTCCTTAGTGCCAAGATCGAGGGTACTATGTGCTGTGCTTTCTATGCCGATAAGACTTGTAATAAGGCTGGTGGTCACGTTGGATGGCTAGCTCAGATCTGCGAAAAGGACTCTGGGGACGGGTTGTTGATCAAGGGCGGGACAGTGTTTTCTTGGATGTGTAACATGCCATATGGTAGTGCGAATGTCAAGATGGACTCGTCGCCGGCAGATGTCAGCGCGGTTCCTGGAGCTGGCGGTACTGGTGCTCCAGTTGCTACTCAGGTATGATAAGTTACCCATGCCATACAAAGAAAAATTCTCAGGTTTTATGCTAACATATATGATTCTAGTACGCGCCGTAAAAGGGTTCTTTGCAAGGGTTCAAGGTGTAGTGTGGGTTGTATCCTAGTGACTGGCGTCTACTATCTACCTACTAGTTTCTTTCTTCTGGCACGGGTTTCAGGTCTTGGGATTTTGCATAATATGGATCGTGTATTTGTACGGAACGGTTAAAACTGAGCGGTTTCTATGTTCTCGCAGGCCCCGATTTCTATTTACATCATCTACGTCTTTGTGAATATCCACACACCGCTCGACGCGGGTAATATCTTGCCGGCCGTGTGTGGAGCCCCGTCTAGTGCAACCAGCCGCCTGCATTCGAACGTCATCAGGCATAAATGGTCACGATGCGACAATAAATACGCACCTCCTTCCACTAAACCACTTCTTCAACGTCGCATGGCATACATATTTTCCTGTACAACATGAAACTTTAGTGACCGCTTCCATTTCCAGAGTTATTTCCAAACCCGTCAGCGTAACTTCTCTCCAGCAGGTTTCAAACGGGTCGCCTGAGCTGAAAAGCTTCACGAGTTTTACCACGTTTGGCTTGGCATAAACAACACGAAATCATGACAGCGACAACTTGCGCTCTCCTCTTTTTGATTACCGGGTTGAATGTATTTGTAGATGCGACTACTGCTACCACTACTGATAGAGCGAGATATACTCTGCGTCTTCCTGCGACTGCAAAGTACTATCAAAAGGATATCGACGAACTCGTCCGACAATATGAGCGCTACGACTCACAGGATGTAGTGCGGAGACCTAATAAGCCGGTAATGAAACTCCTCGCTCATGTTAACGCCGACGAAGGAGAAAAGTATTATGATTTCGACTCTTTCATATCTTATTCTGGAAAGTATCCCATGGGCAATGAGGATAGACTACAACCTGGGAGACTGTATTTACCAGTAAACCCTCATGCCTCCCACCATGAGGATAGAGACGGCAAGGACTGGACTATTTGGTTCAAATATCCACCGGCGCTTCGAAAACGGCAAGTACGGACGGATGCGACCTGTCCACCGGGGAACTCACCGTGTACGAATATTCAGAAGCCTGGGTATTGTTGTCCGGGCGGGACGAGCTGTGTGAGCATTCAAGATACCGGGTTTGGTAGTGTAGGATGTTGCCCAAGTAGGTTTATGTCCCTCTATACAAGCACAGTCGTGACGAAGTAGTTAAACCTTAGATAATCGAATAGACAACGAACCATGTGGCGATAGTCTTGATACTTGTGCGCCTGGGTAGGTTCGATTACAGATACGTTGTACAAGTTCTGATAGATACTGATATATCTATAACATATATATATATAGCTATAGTAAATGTCCCTCGGGATCTGGTGGGGGATGCTGCCTTCCAGGTTATATCTGCTCTCCTCAAGGTTGTCTCATAAATACCTCCAATATACCTCCTCCAACAACTGTAAGCTGGGTATCGACTACGACGATCGGACTAGATATCTGTCAGACAGGGTACTATCCTTGCCCTGGCTCTTTCAACTATGGTAGGTCCATAATAATTTTTATACGCATTCACCACTAGAGAAAAAATAACTGCAGCTAACAGATCTGATTTAACTCATCAAAGGCTGCTGCCAAGTTGGCTACCACTGTGCCCTTCACGCCTGTCCCTACAACACTGGCACAGGCACGCCAGGCGCCGAGTACATTGCTCCAACATTCGTAATAGGCACCACAGGCAGTGTAATCATCAATCCCGGGACCACAGACTTCGGTCCCGGATTTTCAACGATAGACATAGCAACTGTCACCGCTGCTTCAATAACAGGGAATAACACGCAGGATGCACCAAAAATCACCAACGCACCTGGCAATATCTTGAGCCTAAACAACTGTCCGAATGGATGGCTGACGTGTGGTGCTGAGTTTGGAGGTGGTTGTTGTAGATTTGGGAGAGATTGCGGGGTAGGATACTGTCCTGTTCCTACTGATGATGGTAGCAACGGGAGCACGGGAGTAGTGACCGTGACTACGAATAATGGGTGTCCGGCGGGATGGTTACAATGTCCGGCTGAGGTGCAGGGCGGATGCTGCCCTTCCGGTGAGTTTTATTGCTTCTTTGCATACCTGGGCTTTGAGTAAGGAGTTAACTGGTGCAAATGATTTATAGGATATGGATGCGGGGTATACAATTGTCCGGCTACGACTACACTACAAGATGGAGTACCAGTAATTGTAACAACCGCAGCAGCAGCACAGAAGTTATCGCCCGTAGGAAGAAATGATGGGACCAGGACAAGCGGGGAGATATGGGCTTTAAATCTCATTATAGGATGGGTTTTTGGATACACTATATTGGTCGGAATGGCCTGATATCATGACGCATTAATATGCATGCATTGCATTATAACTGTCAAAAAATTTACCGAAAAACTTAGCGATCCCGGCAGGATTTTAGACGGGAACTAACGATTAATGATGGAATGAAACCTGGTTTAAATGCATGATTTACTTTATCTGGCGAGATTTTTTTTTTAATGCATCTGTGCGATGCAATGCATATATGTCCGGATATGCCGTTCTAGGGATATCGATAGCAACACAGAAACTTTAAGAGTCCGAAGCGATAGAAATTAATTGGCAGCTTCCGGGTTCTCTATGTAAGCGTCTCCGAGTTTTCGTTCACCGGGCTTATGCAAATATTGGGATTTAGAATTTGTTGTTCCAATGTATGTTAATCTATTTCCTTCGCACTGTCTAATCTACTAATTTCCCTAATTATATATACAATAAACGAATAGAAAGACATCGTTCCCCTACTAACTGTGAGAAATATATACAAATAGCTAGTGTGAACTGAATGCCGAATTATAATATAAAAAAAGAAAAGAAAAAAAGAGAAACTCCGGCTTCCATGCTAGGATATCTTGGTATATAAAAGAAAAAGTCATTAAAAAAAAACAAGCGCTTTTTATGTCAAAAAAAGGATGCAAGGGTAAACGAGTGATCCGAATCGAATACAAGATCCCAACCGAAAAGCAGAATATGATTATAGATTAGAAATTAAGAGTCCCAGATGGCACCGTACGCAGCCACACCTCGGGATTCCATGCCGTACACAACCTTCTTAGTCAAAGCTGGGTTGCTGATGATCACAACGGCTTCGGCTTGAGATTCTTGAACAAGTCCCCAAACAAGCTTGACCATATCAGGCTTGCCCTTGACTCTGGTATCCCAGATAATGGCATTGGGATCAGCAGTGGTAACACCGTTGACGATTTCGCTACCAAATGTCTCTTGTGGCTTAGGAGTAGACCAGAGAACTCGGACCTTGATACCATTCTTTGCAGCAGCGAGAAGAACTGGGAGACAAGGACCAATTCCAGAACCAGTACCAACAACAACGACACTGTTGAAGCAGTGTGCGACGTTCATGACACCACGAGTTGGAATACCACGTATCCACATTCTTGTAGGAGGATTGGCGATGTACTTGCTAGTCCAATCACCGGCTCTGCTAACGACAACAGAGAAGCCATTGCGGTTAGGGACGGCAATGGTAGCGAAGGCGTGCCATTCCATAAGTGGCTTGTCAGAGAGACGAACGAAAGATCCTGGAACTGGGTTGTTGCGGTAGTCGAAGTGGAGACGGACAGCATGTTCGGAGAGCTTCTCTGGAACGATATTAACTTTCCTGAGGTGGAGCCATGGGGAAGCGATCGAGAGAGTGATGATGATAAGAATCCAGAATCCAGGAGTGTGCATGGTGACCATAGTGACAGACATCTTTGGACCGGTGAAATCGTTGATAAGGAGGAAAGTCAAGACCCAGAAGAAAAGCAAAACAGTCCAGCCGGAAAATCTGTGGGTTTGCTCGAACTGGTTGTGGATCTTTCTACGGATGCTTGGATGGGCGAATGTGAGGATGATGGTGAAGAGGAGCATGATAGCGTATGTGACACCCAAAGTGGCAGTCGAGATCATTTTGCGGGATGGGTCGACGAGACTGGGACGGAATGCATCGAAGCTGGCCTGAACAACCAAGAAACCGAACCAGAAAGTTGCAGAAACAGCGCATCCGCTGTGGATACCGCCCAAGTGGTAGACCTTTGCCGCATTTTTACGAATCCAAAGAGGCCAGGATCGTGGAACCCAACTCGCTAGAAGAAGAAATCAAAATGTTAGAATCCATGCGTTGTTGACTCGACGATAACTCAGTCTGTTGCATTTTAACTTACCCATCCAGAACAGTGCGTTGACGACATTATCATTTCTAATGAGTGTCGAAGGCAACAAGTTGGCGCTGACGGCAGTGGCGAGAGTAGTACAGTTGGTTCCCTTATAAAGGAGCCAGCAGAAAGGAATCAAGTTGGCAATGAAGATAATCGCAAATATACGTCGGTAAATGATCATGCTGATGTATCGCAAATTGCGGAGTGGCCTGGCGAGCTGCTTCTCTGGCAGTTGGCTTTCCAAGTACTGATCCTGCCATGATGTATTCTCGGGAAGGCCCTTGGAGCATACACTGGATGCGGAAGATGAGATCTTGGAGTCGAGTTCCTTGCAATAGACCTTTGGTGGTAGGGGTAGTAAATCGTCTGTGGACTTCTCATATCCTTTGAATCTGGCCGCCAACTCTCCTTCATCGATCTGACCCTTTGGCGTATACGGCATCTGCGCAATAGCGTAGTAACCAGCCGGGCGAACGAGGTTCTCGTCCAAAGTGGACGTGACCGTTTTTTCAATGCTTTGAATGTCGAGTGTTTCTGGTGCTATGAAAGCATAAACCTTTCCTTCGATCTCGATAGCAAAAGCTTCAGAGACCCCCTCACAGCCCTATAGTTGAACAAAAATAAAAAATAGGAATTGGATTAGTCCGAGTTCCGAGCAAGCAGAGTAGTATTGCAAACTTAATGCAAATCTTTGTCGAAATAGTAATTTTATGTTTGGGAAAAAATAAAAAACGTCAAAAGGTTGGAGAATATGGGAATCAAAGTGTAAATGTACGGTACCTGTAAATTGGAGGAGACAGCATATGTATCTATTTTGAGGCCCGGTAGGGCCATTCCTAGAGCAGGTTGGTCCGACATTTGGAACGGGCGCAGGTACAAAATTTAAATGTTGCGTAATGTCTCGGTATTATAAGTTGGTGGACAGACTGAGAGCTGATCGATGCTGCACACTGCTGCAATACGATGTTTCAAGTGCGGGACCGACATATTCTTATACGGCGTAAAGTTGCGAGCCTTTCTATCAGAAGCGTTTTTTTACTGAACATGACACTTGCCTCGATGTTGCCTGTCGATAGTTTCCTTCGGTGATAAGATTTCTTTTTTTCCCCTCCCATCCTCAACAGGGAACGTGAATACAAGTATCTACCTCGGTGCAGGGGAGATCTCGAATTGGTACCTGCCCGTATTTGGTAGAGGCCTGTAGCCTCCAAGGACTCGCCAGAGAGGGTCGGGGAATTTCGCATGGGTTCAAAATTTTGCAGGCCCAGGGTTTAGCCAAACAACGAAAAAAGCACATCACCAGGGCAGCACCACCATAGAAAATTTGGGACGTGCATCCTTCCGAACATGGCTGTGGGTGGGTTTGTGTGAAAATCATGCGAGCTCGTAGGCTAAGTCCAATTCGAGTAAACCGAGCCCAAGTCTAATTGTGTTGCCGGATAAGAGGGAAGTGACCATGAAGTCCATCCGTCTAGCGTCGTTAGAGATTGTATTCTTGGTGGACTTGGTGGATATCCAAGAAAGTATTCAAATTTGGTGTCGGTTCGAGAGACACTTCATGTATACAACGTCCCAGTCGCTTGCGATATACCTAGACATATTGAGTGAAACATGCAGTGAACCGCAAATTGCATACAGACCTGGTGTACGTTTCGGCTCCCCACGCTACTTTTTCTTTGACACTCCTCGCCGCACAGAATCATATCACACATTTACTGTTGCACCGCTTCTCCTGCAGCAGATCGCTGAAGGCTGCCATTCAACATGCAAAGTACTAGCGGTTGATGAACTCTCAATACCACGTGGACCCCTGCCGGGAACTAACTCCCAATGCTAAACCACCTGGTCCGTGGAGGTATTAGGATCGTAAAAGGCATCTCCAAAACTTTCAAAGCCCCTACTACGAAGCTTGACCTTACTTCAGCTTCTTCACCATGGCCATGGGAAAACCAGCTCAGAATCCCTCAGGTAGTATGGAAGGCATCAATAGCGTGGTTGTCAGCCCATCTTTTGTGTATATCTGGAAAGTGTATCGATATATCGCTTGGCTCTGGCAGGAAGGAACTCGGATGGTTGGTGCGGGGTCAAAGACGGCTTGATATCATGACCGCTATGAACATCTACTTCGAAGCGCGATACCAATGCAACGGTGGGTATCGATCATATCATATCTCATGGAAACCTGGAGGTGTGGACTCTTCGATCCTGCGCTCGCTTATGCGTCTCTGAAGAACTGCCCGAAAGGAATGACCGGCAAACGCAAGAGATCGCATTGAGGCAAAGAATAGCAATCTCGGGTATCGGCGAACTAATCTGAAGGCCTACGAGTATCAGAACTGGGCTGATCAAGATGATCAAGTACCGTTTCTCCACGATCCCATGTCTCTCGCCAATTCTTTCCCTTCGATCGATAACCGCCCTTAGAAATCCGTAGATGTTTCGAGTCGTGGTCAATGATGCTATCGATACTCGATGTGTTGATATCGGTAGCCTGCCGCTACCACATGGCGGTGGCCCTGTCGCAAGGGGTCGAGTGTGGCAGAGGCGCAGCTGTTCGAGCTGAAAGTGCCCGCCGATGCTTCACCGTCCCAGTTTTGCCCTATTTTTAGCGTTCCTTTTTAAACGAGCAAATCCACGGAAGATATTTCTAGAAGCTATAAAGAATTCTTTGGCGCCGCAACTAGGCCTAAAAACTGATTTGCCAACGTCGCTGGCATTTCTTAGCTTGCCTCACTCGAAGCGAATAGATTATTTCGGTCATCGATTAAACATCTACTCTCAATTTAGATTACAAAACAGGAGTTCGAAGCCACCATCTCGGCACCGACACGGCATCAATTACGTTAAGACCCTGGGCCAATCCTCCCGCCCTAATCGAAGTCTCCCAAGAAAGCACCAAGGAAGACCTAAGGAAAACCCAGAGTCGTGGCGAGACTCGAATTTTGATTAAAATTGGTGATAAAATTTCCTCGAAATTCATGCCGAGGTAGTTTCCAAAACGGGACCGGTTACCTCTTTGGGACAGCGCTCCAGCCACACAACACGGACCAACAAAGCTTTTCCCCAGCCTTAACTAATGGCCGTCGAAAAAATGCACAAAAAGTTTGCCCATCTAGCCGCAATCTGGCAGGCCATAGATGGAGGTTGACGAAGTTCCTACGACTTCCCATTGAATTAGGAATGTTGTACTTAGGTTACCCGTCTTTAAGTCAGAACCAAATTGTTTTCCTTTCCAGACAAAGTTTTCCCTCGAGCAATTTCAATCGGAGACAAATGCTATCGCTTAAACGGCCGGTCGACCGGCCATCTTGCGGATGCCGCGAAAACCCGCTGTTCCAATGCGGCATTGGCATTGATAATAGATGAAGATACCTATAAAAAAGTTGTTTAGTGACCTCGACCTGTCTATCACGAAAACAGAAGTTGTGAGAATATTAGGGATTTCCGGACCTAAAACCTGCTCAACAAGGATTCCAGAAAGCCGGCCAGGTTCAAGGTCCTAACTTGACAGGACTTCATCAATTAATGTCTTTCGTCCCGAGCCTGGTAGCGGGATTGGGGAGCCCAGAATACGACAGAGTGATACAAAAATATTTTGTTATGTTTATTCTATTAGCAATCAGGAAAGTATGAACTGGATTTCCCATGTCAATGTGGTACTATCAATGATTAGATCTTCTAGGCCAAGAGAAACCGAACCCCAACCATGAAAATCAAAAATTCTGAAAGCCATCCTCCCCGGGAAGCTTTCCGCCTTCCGGAAAAGAAAGAAGCGCGGTTGTGTTTCATGCACCCCCGTTGGGTCCTGCATACGGTCCATATTGCATTGCTCGCTAGAACTTGACAGTTGACACCCCACAGACTTCGATTTCTAGAATACGGCGGCGCACACTTCTAGATTTTATCGGTGTTAATGCCGCTGCCACTCAGCCGTACGTACGTAAAGCATGACCCCTCGCTTCGATATCGTCGTTGCATGTTCCCGTACCTGCATGTCAATGCACTCAGCTTCACCACGGGGGGCTTTCGTTCTTTCCGAGTTAAGAAAGTCACACACGGAGGCTGAAGCAGAGGCGGCCATCGAAATAACCGAAATGAAATATCTCGCTCTATCTCGCTCGGGATATTATTTTCAGCATCATGATCGGATGATTCTTTCCCAGCAGCAGGTGGGAATTGGGAAGCTATAGGCGATTTTCTTGGGATCCTTCCATGTACGTTTACCTAAGTCTATGCATGGGCTAATACCCTGAATTTTGGACATTCTTGTTGGCTGGTTTTTCCTGTTGACTGGCACAGTCAGCTGCTCTATGTGTCGTGGTGTCGATGTATATCCAAGGAACGGGTTGATTTCTAGTCCGCTGTGTCACATTCTTTAAAGGCGCCTACATCGGGTAAATTCTCCCTTCCCGCATTGTCGATGAAGGGGATGCAGTTTTGTAACGACCCACTTTCCGTCCCGGGTTTCGAGGGTTATAGAAGAAGTTAAGGCTTCGAGGGAGAAGAAGATCAAGCCATCATACCTGATGATCAGTAGTCAGGGTATGAGATATTGCAATAATTTATCTTGGCGAGTGTTATTCGTAGACTAAAAAAACCTGTTACCTGCAACATGTGACTCCACATACCTATTTGGCATCTAGTTCCATTACATGGGATATTTAAGTTGTCTTATCAGATCATCAAGAAGACAGGTGAGTCTCTGGGATCCATTCTATGAAGCAGCGGACCTGACTAATACATCAAGATTTGTTCCGGACGGACGCTTTGCCTCTCTCTCTTGTGGGTTTGGTTGGGGAGGCTTTCCCCCAACATCCCTCTTCGACTTCAAGACTAAATGACAATGGTCCATATTTTGTTTGTGAGCTCCATAAACAGTCTTACGAAAGACACGATCTAGCTTCCGGAAGGCATAAGAACATGCGAGCGACAGTTGTCAATTTGTGAAGGCTGGGATACGAGACCGAGCGACCCCCAACTTTGATTAATTGACCGAACTCCCAATCTTTCCAAAAGACTATATATCCAAGCTACCCAAGGAAACCAAGGAAAATATTGTCGGCCTTATTTCAATTTCATCCCACTGCGGACAACCTAGTGGGTACTAGAGTCACTATCGTCACCAATATCACAATAAGATTAGTAACTCGGGGACGGGCGAACCAGCAACATCTAGGTCAAGACCATGTCTAGGCAACATTTCTGCAGTCCGCTCAGTGGTTGCCCCCAACCATTTCCCATGAAGTCCTGCGTCGACAACGTATTAGAACTCAATATCACGGGGCCAGAACGCTTGGGTTGAGGGATATTTGAGTATTTAAGACTTCGAAGCTTCTGAGCAGAGCAATAACTAGCGAATTCTTCGAATACAACTTCAACAGGGAAGCCCCGTAGTTTTCCTCCACCTACTGACACTAAAAGAGAACGTACGGAAGGGGTGTTTGTGACCTGTCACCGGACCAGATCTAGATCTGGAAACCAGAACTAGAATCCCATCTTTCGTTATACTGGCGGCTGGGGTCGAGATCAGAATCCCATAGTTGAATATTCGAATTTTAGGGTCGGTGCTGACTACCCTCAAGCTAAGAACTCTGAAGCAACGAAAAGCCTCCCATCTGTGGGAAGTTTAAATCGATATCATGGACCGTCGGCGAGCAGGCCGAAAGCCTAACAGGTGATAAGTTCGGAACTTGCCAGGAACCAGACCTAGAAGAAGAATGCCAAGCCGAGATGTTCTAGCATTTTTTTAGCTTTTTGAAAAAGTTTACAGACTATACGTATATGTGAGCATGTTATAACACCAATAAATATTCCTTCACTATGCAGAAGTCATAGCCGTCCCTAGCTCCTCTAGAGGCCCTAGTTGTTAGATCCCCTCAAACCATATGTACGTCGTGCTATAATCATTCGTGTGAGCACTTATTCGCAGGAGAACCTTTTTCTCCTCGGGCCAAAGTTCCAAGACTAGTTTATTTAGCTTAACATCTTTGTGCCGCTTTTCAACGACTCCGAACTTCGAACACATACCTAATCGAAACAAATAACCCGAAGGAAGGAACTACCTTTGTAGCCCAATATATTCTCAAACCCTCGCCGTAAATAACGTTATAAGTTATCGATATCGCCTTAAAAGTATTTTTGTATCTGCAAACTACTAAGTGTACTTCGTGGCAGGTGAAACCCCTCTTTGAGCCGAGGTGGCTTCCAAAGTTTCCCCGGTTTAAATATTTTTCAGCTCAGTTGTTAACAATAGTTATATATAAATCGGTACTAATTTACTGGAATACTCGTACTATACTAACGGAGCGCCACCCTCGTGCATACATATGTCAATAGCATGCGACGCTTAGCCGAACCCCAAAAGGACAAATCATTGCGATTCCGGATCTAGTCCTATCTGTCGCTTATACTTCGTTTTTCCGGGTTGAACTCGCATAAGGCGGCCCAAGAAGGCGTCAAGAAATGTTAGAACAGCAGCTTGCCGGAACGTTCTCTGGGGTCACTTCTCAGTTCATTGAATCACTGGACCGAGACAAAGGAATGTTAATGTTTCTGATATACCAAGAAACATTCGCTCACCGTAAGGGAGAAGCTAAGCGGTTTTAAAGGCTGGGCAGAATTAAAGGTTCTTTACTCCCACTTAGGCAAGCGTCTACGCTTAAGTCAAGCAGAAAATATACAACCCCCGCAACACAACGGAGGAACTTTGGGTGTCGAGTTCAGGTCCCCACCTTTCTCGTTAATTACGTGAAATGGAAACTGCGACGTAGCATCGATCGCATCGGAGACGCAAAAGAGATAAAAGGATGCGGGTATAACAGATGATGTAAGCTTGGCAGTGAGGTCTCCAGCCGTTTGGCTTCGGCTTGGTTTGCTTGATTATGTTCAAGAATTGTTCACTTGTACAAGCGTGGTAATGGGACGCTACTGCCCCGGGGTCGCCTAAAAAAAATGATACAGTTTTTGAAGCTAACTATTAGAGCCCTAATAGAATGACTTGCAAACATTGTGCTATACAAGCTTGGTCCCAAGCCAGGTGCCTGTATTCCCTTTGGACAATGATAAATAGTGGTCTGCAAGCCTCAGATAACTTTTTTTTTTCTTCTCCTCATCAAGCAGTAGTCTCGGATTTCATCCAGTCCTTCGTTGAATACACTCTTTCAATCACATTCATTCCTTTGATCAGCTGATCAGTTGAGCCTCGAAATCAATCCCGACATTCCTTTTAGAAAAGAACCTAGTCTCGGAGCCAGAGCTGCCCCAAAAGAACCTATCCATTCCTTTCACAATGAAGTTCACTGGAGTTTTCCTTGCTATCGCGCTCGGTGCTGAGCTTGCCAGCGCCAAACCATATGGCTATGATGAACCTGCTGCTGAGACCACCAGTATGTAAAGAACTATGGATTATCATAGTTTCATCATGATCTCACGGTTTTTATGAAGCTAACTCGTCCATTATTTTGATCAATAGCTGTCACACGCACTGTCACCACCACTTGTACTCGAACTGCCACAGTTGCCGGAAAGGACATGACTGTTACTGCCACCAAAATTGTCACTGAGGCCCCACCAAAGGCTCAAACTGTCGTCAAAACAGTCACCGAAGACGCCGACACCGTCACTAAGGTAGTTTCTGAGACTATCACTAAGTCAGTTCAAATTGGGCCCAAAGAGGTTACCTTTACTGCTCCTCCAGTCACAAAGACTGAAACTAGGACTGCCACTGTCTCTGGAAAGGCTGTGACAGAATATGAGACTGTTACTGCTACTAAATCAGTCCAAATCGGACCCAAGGAGGTCACCTTCACCGCTCCTCCAGTT